>NC_134852.1:153297919-153614419 GCF_049852395.1 Peromyscus maniculatus bairdii
GAGGCCTAAGTTTTCCACTTGTCCTCACAGGCTCTTAATGATTCTTTGGGTTTTCACTGAGATATAAAGCCTTTCTAGGTTCTATCTTCACCCTAAGGCTTTCTGAGACTTAGACTTTTATGTCTAAGTCCTTCCCCAGGTTCTAAAGCTTTCTCTATATTCTCACTGAGTCATAAATCTGGGCCACAGTTCTTTCTTGAGCCTAAGGCCTTAACCAGGTCTCACTAGTGCCTAAAAGTTGGTAAAGTTCTCACAGGTTTTATAAGGCCTTTGACAGGATTTCACTGCATCTGAAGGTGTTCACCATGTCCTCACTTGAGCCTAACACATTCCCTAGGTTCCCACTAGAGCTGAAGGCTTTGTCCAGTCTCACATGGGATCTACAGACTTCTCCAAGTCTCATTGAGGCCTTATGCATTCCCCAGGTTCTCAATGGGGCCTAGAACATTCTATAGTCTCTCAGTGGAGCTAAAGGCCTTCCCCATTCACAGTCTCACTTGGATTTAAGTCCTTCATGCACATTGAGACCTTAGGCCTTCCCCAGATTTTCACTCTCACCTAAAATTTCTACAGATATTCGCTGGAGCATAAAGCATTCCTCAGAGTCCACCAGGGGCCTAAGATATTTCCTATGTTCTCAGTGAGTCTTAGCGTTTCCCCAGGTTTTCACTGCGAAAGGCCTTTCCCAGGTTATCATGGAGGCATAAAGTATTCCTAGGTTTCATGTGGGCTGAAGGCCTTCTGAGATCCTTTCAGGTCTCTAAAGCCTTCCACAAGTTGTCATTGGGACCTAAGGCCTTCCCAGGTTGTTACTGGTGTCTGAGACCTTCCCCATGTTCTCTCTGTGTCTTAAATTTTTACTCAGGTTCTTACTGGAGCCTAAGATATATCAGGTCTCTCTGTTGCCTAAAAATTTCCCTACTTCTCACAGGTTTTATAAGGCCTGCAACAGATTTTTAACTGGGTCAGATACCATACCGATGTTCTCTCTGTGGTCTACAAATTTCTACTATTTCTCCATCATGCTAAACACCTTCTCCATGTTCTTAATGGATTCTAAAGCCTTCTCCAAAATCGTATTGAGGCCTTAGGCTTCCCAGGTTGTCACTGGGGCCTAAACTTTCTATTGGTTCTCACTCATGCTTAAGGCCTACCCCAGGTTTTGAGTGTTATCTAAGCCTTCCTCCAATGACTCATTGAGATCTAAGGCCTTTCCTGGGTTGTCACTGGGGTCTAAGCCTTTCCAAAATATTCACAAGAGTCTAAGGCCTTTTCCATGTTCTCTCTGGGTCTTAAAGCATTGCTCAGGTTCTTCCTGGAGACTAAAGTTTACTCAGGGTCTCACGGGGTCCTAGAAATTTTCTCAAACTATCACACGTTCTTTAAGGCCTTTAATAGGTTTTCAGTTGCTCTAATAGCCTTCTGCTCATTCTCACAGTGGCCTTAAACTTCTTGCATGTTCTCACTCAGGATTACAGCCTTCTCCAGGTTTTCACTGTGAACTGAGGCCTTTTCCAAAGTGGCTTTCCATTGTGGCTTTAATCCTCACACAGATTCTTCCTGGAGCCTAAAATGGTCTATAGGTTCTTACTGGGGCTTAAGGTCTTTATCAGTTTATCAAATGGGATTAAGGTCTTTCAAGGTTGTCACTGAGCCTAAGACTTTCCCAGAATCTCCCTGATATCTAAGGCTCTCCACAGGTTTTCATTGGGACCTAAGGCCTGCCCAGGTGCTCACTGTGATCTAAGGCCTGCTGCAAAATACCATTGTGGCCTTAGGATTTTACAGGTTCTCACTGGAGCCTAAAACATTCTATAGGACCTCATTTAGGCTTAAAGCCTTCCCAGGTTCTCACTAAGGTTTAAGATCTTTCACATGTTCTTACTGCTCTTAAAGCCCTGTGCAGGTTCTCACTGGGCACCTAGGGCACCACTGGGGCCTAACTTCTTCACAAGTTCTTACAACATGTCTATAGACTTTGACAAGTTTTCACTGGATCTGAAAGTCTTTTCTGAAGAACCAAAGTACCCCCATTTCAAGCAAGCTCCTTACCCCAGCTCGAAATAGGCCTGAGTTTCAAAATTCTCAGAGCTGCTGACATAGGTCCCTGGACAAAGTCAGGATGTTTGAAGAGCCAACTGATAACAACTAATTAACCATAGAATGACCCAATGCCGGAGATGGTCAAAAGTACAAAGTCAGGATGTTTGAAGGACTATCTGGTAGCAATTGATTAACCACAGAATGCCCCGATGCCGGAGGTAGTCTACAAAGTTTGACAAACAACCAGTTAAAACTGCAGAGTAAGATAACACAGAAATTCCGAAAAGCCCCTAAAATTTGAGCTAATCAGAATTATACATACTAGCACCCCTAAATGATGTAACCTTATGGTTTTTGCTTTTAAAACCTGAGTTTGCAAAGGGGTGGGCACCTCCTCCAGCCTCTATTGTATTGAATGGCTTGACGAGGTCCCTGCCACACCTTGAACTGCTTCAATAAACCTTGCTTTTGCATTTTGGTGAGTTCGTGTCTCTGGTGGTCTCTTCGGGGGTCTCGAGCACAGGGCACAACATTTCCCATGTTCTCAATGTGGCCTAAAATTTTCTATAGGCTCTCACTCATACTAAAGGCATTCTCCAGGTTCTTACTTGGATTTAAGGCTTTTTCCAAAATCTCATTGTAACTCAGCTTCTCTACAGATTCTCTGTGAGGTCTAAAAGTTCCTGTGGGTTCTCCTTGGGGTCTAAGGACTTCTCAAGTTTTCCTAGGGCCCAAGGCTTTCCCTACATTCTCATTGGATTTAAAGACATGCCCATGTTCTCACTGGAGCCTAAGGCATTACCCAGGGTCTCACTGGGGCCTAAAATTTTTTCTAAGTTCTCATAGGGTGTATAAGTTCTTCAACACATTTTCTCTGGGTCTGAAGATTTTTTTCATGTTCCCACTGTGGCCTACAACCTTCTACATGTTCTCACCTGGGCTAGAGGCCTTCTCCAGGTTCTCACTAGGATCTAGAACCCTTCTTCAATGTCTCATTTAGATCTTAGGTCTTTTCCGTGATCTCACTGGTGCCTAAAACATTCTACAGTTTCTCACAGGGGCTGAAGTCCTTCTCTAGTTTCACATTGTGATGTAAAACTGTCCTCAAAGTATCATTAAGGCATAAAGCCTTCCCAAGCTTCTCACCATGCCCTGAAACTTAGTACACTGGAATTTCACAGGAGCTTAAAGCTTTCTTAAATATTTCACTGGGGACTAAGGTCTTTCCCATCTTCTCCCTGGGACTTAGAGCTTCACCAGGTTGTGACTGGGGCATAAAACCTTTTACAGGAACTCACTGGGGCCTAAAGACTTCCTAGGAAGTCACTATAATCTAAGGCTTTCCTCTTGTTCTCAATGAGTCTTAAAGGCTTGCCCAGGTTATCACTGGAGCCTAAGCATTACCCAGAATTTCACTGGATCCTAAAGTGTTTCCCGGGTTCTCACAGGTACTATTAGAACTTTGACCAGTTTCACTTGGTCTGGAGGCTTTCTCCATGTTTATTCTGGGGCCTACAATATTCCACAGGTTCTCTCTTAGGCTTAAGGCCTTCTCCAGGTTCTCACTGTGATCTAATTCCATCTTCAAAGTCTCTTTAAAGCCTTAAACCTTCCCTAGTTCTCACTGGAGCCTAGAACCATCTATAGCTTCTCACTTTGGCTTAATGCCTTTTGAAGGTTTGGACTGTGCTGTAAGTCCTTCCCTAAATTTTCCCTGAGGCCTTAGCCCATAGCTAGGATCTCACTGGAACCTAAAACCTTTTAAATGTTCTCCCTGAGGCTCGAGGCTTTCTCCAGTTTCTCACTGTGATTCAAGGCCTTCTTCCCAGTCTCATTGAGGCCTAAGTCCTTTCCCAGGCTTAAGGCCTTACCATGGCTTAAAACTTCTATATGTTCTTTTCCATGTACTCACTATGATCTAAGGCCTTCTTGAAAGCCTAAGTTATGCCTGAAGCCATCCCCAGTTTCTCAGTGAACTGAATTCTTTCTACAGGCTCTCAATGGAGCTTAAGTTATTCTTCATGACCTCAAGGGTATCTGAGGTCATTCTCCTGTTCTCACTGGGTTTAAAAGGGTCTCCAGGTTCTTATGATGACTAAAGACTTCCCCAGGTTATCATTTGGACCTAGGGACTTCTTCCTGAGTTGTAACTGTATTCTAAAGCCTTCCTCATGTTCTCACAGATTCTTTAACTCTTGTCCATGTTCTCACAGGAAATAACATTTAGGCCTCTCACTGAGGCCTAAAAATTCCCCAAGCTTTCACAGGTTCTATAAGGTTTAAATGGGTTTTCACTGAGAATGAAGGCCTTCTCAATGTTTTCACTGTGACCAAAAAGCTATCTACAGGTTCTCACTTGAGCTTTCTCCAGGTTCTCACTGCATTGAAAGGCTTTCTCCAAAGTCTTGATGAGGCCTTAGACCTTCCCTACTTCCTCCCAGGAACCTAGAACTTTCTAGGTGTTCTTAATGATGCTTGAGGCCTTCTTCAGGTTAGAACTGTAATTTAAGACATTCCTTTCCCAAAGTCTCATTGAGGACTAAGTCCTTCCCCAGGTTCTCATTGGGGCCAAAAACCTTCTAGGTTCCCTTTAGAGCTTAAGGCCTTTTCAAGTTCTTACTGGAGCTGAAATCCTTCTAAAGGTTCTCAGTGGGCTTAAGTCCTTCTCCAGATTCTCACCTGGATTTAAGGCCTTTCTAAAGTCTCATTGAGTCCTAAAGCCTTCTACTGGTTTTCAGTGAGGCCTAAAGTCTCCTATAGGTTCTCACTAGAGCTTAACAATTTCCCAAGATGTCCTAGCATCTAAGGTCTTCCCTATATTCTTAATGAACTTAAATACTTGCCCAGGTTATTACTGGTGCCTAAGCCATTACCCAGGGTCTCACTTTTTCCTAAAATTTCCCCAAAGTTTTCACGTTTTCTATAAATCCTTTGAATGTTTAATCTTAGTCAAAGCCTGTCCCCATATTTTCACTGTAACCTAAAACATTCTATGAGCTCTCTGTGGGGCTTAAAGCCTTTTTCATGTTTTCACAGGTATCTAAAGCCGTTTCCAAAGTCTTATTGAAGCCTTAGATCTTCCCCAGGTTCTCACTGGGACCTAAAATCTTCTATAGGTTCTCAATTGGAGTGTAAGTTCTTCTCCCAGTTTCTCACTGCAATGTACGGCCTTGACAAATGTCCCATGGAAGCTTAAGGTTTTCTCTGAGTTCTCCCTAGGGCATAAAATCTTCTATAGGTTCTCAATTGGAGCATAAGTTCTTCTCCCAGTTTTTTACTGCAATGTAAGACCTTGCCAAATGTTCCATGGGAGCTTAAGACTTTCTCCAGATTTTCCCTAGAGCCAAAAATCTTCTGCAGGATCACACTGGGGCCTAAGGACTTCCCATGTAGTCACTGGGGTACAGCCTTCTCCAAAATCTCATTGATTCCTTTGGACTGCCCTAGGTTCTCACTTGAGTGTAATACCTTCTATAGGTTCCCAGGTTGTCACTGGAATTTAAGGCCTCCCCTGTTCTCACTGTGTCATACAGCTTTGCCCTGGTTCATACTGGAGCCTCAGACATTACTCCTGTTGTCACTGGGGCCTTAAATTTTTCCTAAGTTCTCACAGGATATGTAAGACACAGAACGGGTTTTGACTAGGTCTGAAGACTGCCCCCATTTCCTCATTGTAGCCTAAAACCTGCTACAGGTTCTCATCAGAGCTTATGGCATTTTTTCAGGATTTCAATGGGGACTAAGGTCTTTCTAATGTTCTCACTAGATCTAAAAGATTCATTAGGTTCTAGCTAAAGATCTAACACAGTTGTGCTGAATAGTTTTATGTCAACTTGACACAATACAAAGCCATCAGAGAGCAGAGAACCACAATTAAGAAAATACCTGCATCATATCAGACTGTGATTGATGGGAGAGGGCCCAGCCCAGTATAAATTGTGATACCCCTGGGCTGGTGGTCATGGATTCCACACCATTATAGGCTAAGTAATCCATGATGAGGAAGCCACTAAGCATCCTTCTCCATGGCCTCTGCTTCAGCTCCTGCTTCAGTGTTTTGAGTTTCTGTCTGGACTTTCTTCAGTGATCAATAGTGATATGGTGAGCCAAGTAAACCCTTTTCCCCCCAACTTGCTTTTAGTCATGGTGTTTCGTTGCAGCAATAGAAACCCTAGCTAAGACAAATTGGTTCCAAGAGCAGGGTATTGCTGTGACAAAACTGATCATGATTTCGAGAGAATAGTGGGAGGACTTTGAAACTTTGAGTTGGAAGAGCCATTGAGGTATTGAGCATTGAGAGCTCAGTGAGCTGTGGTGTTGGATAAGAATGTTGAGAGCAGTGCAGATGATGGAGACCTGGCTTGTGAAGTTTCAGAGGGAAATAGATTCTATCAGGACTTTTGTGTGAAGACTATGTAGTTATAGTTACCTGGGTCTAAAGTATCAACTATGATTGACAAGATACCAGAACTATGAAAGTGAAAACTTTGCTTTCCTGCGATGCTTGATGCTGGTCATCTTGAGCTGGGAATTAGCAGTGATTGACAGTAGACCAGCATCATTGAGGTGAAATCTTCTGGAAAGTGTTTCATGACACTCAGCATACAGAAGGTGTGTACCAGACATGGCCAAGGCTATACCTTGTGCTGGTAGCTGAATTTGGTAGTATAAAGTCACCCAGGTGGTGCTGGTTTTGAAAGTGTGAAGGAGTCATGGAGATTGGCAGACTTGGCATTGTGTGGTAGGGCTGGAGTACCTAAGAGAGACCAGGAGAGGCTATTGGTGAAAGTGCACCTTAATTGTATCAAGAGTTCTCAGCCATTTTGGAGATGCCAGTACCATGGGGTGATCACCAAAAACAGCATCAGCAATGGAGTGGAGCCAGTTGGAGCATAAAAGACAAGCTGTGTGCTGTAGAGGGCACAGCTGGAGAAGTGACCTAAGCTCCCTTTGGGAGCCCTGTTGCAGCATATTCAATCACACTGTGAACCCTAAGTTTGTATTTGCATAAAAAAATAACATCAACCTTGGTTCCAGAGGCAGAGCCAGCAACTAGTTGACAGAAAGTAATCATAGAGAGTCAGAGGGAGTCTGGAAGATGGATAGAGAGACACACAGAGGGACTTTGAGTGTGGTGGTCTATTTTGGTGTGGCAGAGCAGAAGGATACTCTCTTGCTGAAATGCCAGCAAAAAGAGAAGGTCAGTTGGTTGCTCCTTAACCTCTCTGAGCTGGCAGGCCACCCCCTAGCCTCTGACTCTTAAGTCTTTATTGGTAAGTAGAATGATAGAGATTTAGTTTAAAAACTACATTTGGTGGCAGCAGAAGGAGGTAGACCTGCAGGACTTGAAAGTCTCACTGGGCTGTTACCTAATAAGCAAGGCAGTAACTGTGGAGCTGCATTACTGGCTGAAACAGCAGAGTTTCAGGTGCAGCTGCTGTGCTGGCAGAAAAACAACAGAGCCCAGAACATCATGAGCGATTCTCAGAATCACACAATGAGTTGTTTGCACTGTTGGAGTTTGGTTTGCTGTTAGATTGTGACTGTGCCCTGGTTCTTCCCTCTTGAAGAAAATATTTAAATTAATTTTGATTTTTATAGGAGCCCACAACTGAAAGACTTTGAACTTTTAAAAGAAATTTTGGATTCATTTTAAAAAGATTGGATATTTTAAAGAGATTGATTTTAATGTGCTTAAATTTGTAAAGATTGTAGGATTTTTGAAGTTATTTATTTTTTACTGTAAGATCTTGGGGATAAACGAGAAAGGAAAGGTTGAGTCCCTGTATTGAATCAACAGAGGATCAATTGTGATGCATAGTTCTATATCAATTAAGAAAATACCTCCATAATATCAGGCTATAGGAGAGCCTGTACAGCATTTTCTTAACTAGTGATTATTGGGGAGGGCCCAGTCCATTGTGGATGGGTCTATCTCTGGGCTGATGGTCCTGGGTTCTATAAGAAAGCAGGCTAAAGAAGCCATGATGAGCAAGCCTGAAATCTCTTTGATGATGAACAATATGGAAGTATGAGCCAAATAAACCTTCTCCTCCTCAACTTGCTTTTGGTCATGATGTTTCATCACAGAAATAAAAATCCTAAAGAAGACATCAGGTTATTAGAGGGTCTTAGGGACTTCCTAGGTTTTCCCTGAGGTCTGAGGCCTTCCCAGATTCTCAGTAGTGTCTAAGGGATTCTGCAGGTTCTCTATGAGGACTAAGGCCTGCACAGGCTGTTACTGAGGTAAGGCTTTTCCCATGTTGTCACTGGGTCTTAAAGCCTTGTCCAGCTTCTCATTGGAGGCTAAGGTATCACTCAGGGTCTCATTGGTGCCTAATAAATTTCTGAAGTTCTCAAAGTTTCTATAAGTAATTCAACAGGTTTTCTATGGGACTAAAGGCCTTACATATGGTCTCACTGTGGCTTAAAGCTTTCAGCAGGTTCTCACTAGGGCTTAAGGCCTTTTCTGGGTTCTAACTGGGCTTCTGTAAATATTCATTGAGGCCTTAGGCATTCTCCAGTACACATTGGAGCCTATAACCTTCTACAGGTTCTGAATGGCCTTTCACAGATTCACACTGCAATCAAAGGCCTTGTCCCATTTAGGCTAAAGCCTTCTCCAGCTTCTCAGTTTGGTCAAAAACCTTCTCCAACATCTCCTTGAGGCTTATGACCTTCCTTAGATTCCCAATGGGTCATAAAACCTTCCACATTTTCTCAATTGGGCTTAAAGCCTTCCCATGTTGTACCTGGGACCTAAGACCTCCCCCATGTTTTCACTGAGTCTTAGAGCCTTGCCCAGGTTCTCAGTGGTTCCTAAGGTATTGCCCAGGTCTCACTGCAACCTTAAAGTTTTACCAAGATCTCACAGAATCCATAAAGTCTTGGGCAGATTTTCAATGGTTTTGTAGAGCTTCTCTGTGTTCTCACTGTGGCCTAAACCTTCTAGAGTTTTTCAGTGGAGCTTAAGGCATTCCTCAGTGTCTCAGTGGGGCCTACAGCGTTCCTATTATTCTCACTGGGTCTTAAAGCTTCATTAGAGTCTCACTGGGACATAAGGACTTCCCAGGTTGTCACTGTGAACTAAGGAATTTCCCATGTTCTCATTGCATCTAAAATATTTGCTGAGGTTCTCAATGAGCATAAGATATTACAAGTGGTCTCACTAGTGTCTAAAAATTGTTAAAATTCTCAAAAGTTTTGTAAGACCATTGGCACGTTTTCATTAGGTTGAATATGTTCTCACTGTGGCCTAAATAATTCTAAAGGTTTTCACTCATGCTAAAGACTTTCTCCAGGTTCTCACTGGGATGTATGGCCTTCTTAAAAGTCACATTGAAGCCTTAGACCTTTTCCAGGATCTCACTGTAGCCTAAAACCTGCTACAGGTTCTCACTGGGGCTTAAGGCCTTCCCCAGGTTCTCACCATGGCCTAAGCCTTTTCCAGAGTCTCACTGTTACCTAAGGCTTTTCAAAGGTTTTCACTCAGGCCCACACCTTCCTCGGGTTTTCACTGAAGTCTAACATTACAAAATTTCCATTGGTTTCTAAGTTTTTCTGCTGGTTTTACTGGGGTTTAAGGTCTTCTGAAATTTTCAATGAGATCCAAGGCATTCCCTATATTCAACTTGGTCTTAAAGCCTTGCCCTGATACACATTGGAGCCTAAAGTTGTTGAGTATCCCTTTACATTGTGTGAACATATGTTACTGTGATTGGTTTAATAATGAAGCTGACTGGCCAACAGCTGAATGTGATAAGAGTAGGCAGGACAGCCAAACTGAGAATGCTGGGAGGATGAAGGGTGGAGTCAGAGGAGACACCATGAGATGCAGAGGAAGCAGGGTGTGTAAAAAATGAGGTAACAAGTCATGAGCCATGTGGCAGAGGGTCAATAAAAAATATGGGTTAATTTAAAATATAAGGATTAGCTACTAACAAGCCTGAGCTATCGACTGAGTATTTATAATTAATATTAAGTATCCATGTTGGTTATTTGGGAACTGGCTGGTAAGAAAGAAAAGTCCACCTACAGAAACTATTTCCCAGGGTCTCACTGGCACCAAAAAATTTTCCCAAGTTCTCAAATATTTGATAAGTCCCTTGATGTGTTTTCACTGGGCTGAAGGCCTTCCCAATGGTCTCCCTGGGGCCTAAAACATTCTGCAGGTTCTCTCTTGGGCTTAAGGTCTTCTAAAATGTTTCATTGTGATCTAAGGCCTTCTCCAAAGTTTCACTGAGGTCTAAGGACTTACCTGGTCCTCAATGGGGCCTAAGGCCTTCCCAGATTGTCACTCAGTCTTAAAGCCTTGCCCAGGTTCTCTCTGGAGCCCATGGCATACCCAGGTTTCACAGGTGCTTTTAAATTTTTCAAGTTTTCATGAAGACTGTAAGGCCTTTTGCAGACCTTTCCCCATGTTCTCACTATAAAACATTACAGGTCTTAAAAAAATTTACAGGTTTTCACTAGGTAGGGTAAACGCCATCTCCACATTCTTAGTGGGATGTAAGTCCTTCTCCAAGTCTTATCGAGCCCTCTGCCTTCCCCAGGTTCTCACTGGAGACTAATACCTGCTGCGTGTTCTCATTGAGACCTTCTCTTGGTTCTAACTGTAATCTAAGGCCTTCCCCCAAAGACTTATCAAGTCCTAACACCTTCCCCAGGTTCTCACTCTGGACTAAAACTTTCTTCATGTTCTCACTTGGATCTAAGGCTTAAAACTTTTCCCAAATTCTCACAGGTTCTATAAAGCCTTTGGCTGGTTTTCACTGGTTCTGAAGGACTTCCCCATGTTCTCACTGGAGCCTAGTGCCTTCTATAGTTCACTGTGGCTTAAGACTTTCTCCAGCTTCATACTAGGATCTAATGCCTTTTGGAAAGTCTCATGGAGGTCTAAAGTTTCCCCCAGCTTCTCACTGTGGCCTAAAATGTTCTATAGGTTCTTGCTGGAGCCTAAGGCACTACCCAGGGCCTGACTGGAGCCTAAGGTTTTTCTCTTCTTCACCCTAAGTCTTAAAGCTTCCCTAAGTTTCTCAGATTGTCAGTAGGGTCTAAGGCCTTCCCTGTGTTCTCACTGGGTGTTAAAGCCTTGTCCAGGTTCTCACTGGAGCTTGCAGCATTACCTTGGGTCTCACTGGGGCCTAAAATTGTCCCAAGTTCTCACACAGTCTAGAAGGCCTTTGGCAGCTTTTCACTAAGTCTGATGGCCTCCTCCATGTTATCACTGGAGCCTGACACTCTCTAGAGCAGCAGTTCTCTTCCTGTGGATCATGACTCCTAAAAACCATCAGAAAACACAGACATATACATTATAATTCATAACAGTAGCAAAATGACAGTCATGAAGTAGCAACAAAAACAATTGTATGGTTGGGGAATCACCATAACATGAGAAATCGTATTAAAGGGTTTCAACATTAGAAAGGTTGATAACCACTGTTCTAGAAGCACTCACTGGGTCTCAAGGCCTCCTCTGCATTCACATGAACCCTTCTTCAAATGCCTTCTTCAAAGTCTCATTGAAGCTTTAGGCCTTTCCTGGCTTCTCCCTATAGCCTAAAACATTCTACCAGCTCTCACTGGAGCTTATGGTAACCCTCAGTGTCTCAGTGGGTCCTAAGGTTTCCCCTTGTTCTTACTGGGTCTTAAAGCTTCCCCAGTTATAGCAGGGGAGAGATACAACCCCTGCCCATCAATGCCTAAGGCAGATGGGTAAGCTGGCTCTGAGGTCATGGGAGTGTTCCTGCCTCTAACAGGTGCAACACTCTGGAAAGCAGACCCTGCACCCGGCCTGGGTAGCAGAGTAGAGCTGACCCTGTTGGTGGATGTGTGGATGAGCCAGCCCCAAAGTTGTGAGCATGGGAGAGCTGTCCCCATTACTCATCTGTCATGTGCTGGCATGGGGGTGTGGTCTGGTTGGTCTAGGGCTACAGGATCTCCACAACACAGGGCAACAACAGAATGTCCAGAAAGAGTCCCAATGAGGGCACAGCATCCATGGTGTAGCAGAGACCAGGTGCCTTGAGGCAGGCCAATGATTCTTTGCAGTGAACGCTTGCATGTGAAAATGTATAGATAAAGGGATTACTGCCTGACTCACTGCATCACACTGAAGCTTCCATGATGAGATTTTTTTCCTACATCCCCTCCCCCCTTCCTTTCTCTTAAATTTTATTTTGTTTTATTGTGGAGTGGGAGGGGAAATGGGTGGAATCAGAAGACATGATGATAAAGAAACAAAGAATAAATAAAAAGGAAGTTTTTAAAAAGCTTCCCCAGTTTCTCACTGGGACGTAAGGCCTTTCCCAGGTTTTCACTGGGCCATAAGGTCTTCCCAGGTTGTCACTGGGGCCTAAGTCCTTTTGATATTCTTCCTGTTGACTAAGGGCCTCTGCAGGTACTCACTGGGACCTAAGGCCTCTCCCATGTTCTCACTCTCTCTTAAATCCTTAGCCAGGTTCTCACTGGAACCTAAGGCATTAAAAAGGGTCTCACTGGTACCTAACATTTTCTCAAGTTCTCACAGGCTCTATAATACCTATGATAAGTTTCACCGGGTCTGAAAGCCTTCCCCATATTCTCCCTGTGGATGAAACCTTACAGGCTCCAACTGTAGATTACTGGCTTTCTCAGGTTTGCACTGCAAAATAAGGCCTTCTCCAAAATCTCCTTGAGGCCTTAGGACTTCCCCAGGTTTTCACTGAATGTTAAGACATTCCTCAGTGTTTCAATGGAGCCTAAGGTCTTTCCCATGTTCTCACTGGGTCTTAGAGACTCCCCAGTTTCTCACTGATTCATAAGGCTGTTTCTGGGATCACTGTGATCACTGAAGCCTAAGGCCTTCCCAGATTCTCAATATGGCCTAAAACCTTCTAAAGGTACTCATTGGCACCTAAGGCAATCCCAAGTAATCACTGGGGTAAAAGGCCTCCCTCATGTTCTCACTGGTTCTTAAAGACTTGTCCAGTTTCCTCACTGGAGCCTAAAATATTATCCAGGGTCTCACTGGTACCTAAAAGTTTTCCCAAGTTCTCACAGGTTCTATAAATCCTTCACTATACTTTCACTGGGCCTGTAGGCCTTCTGCATGTTCTCACTATAGCCTAAAACATTCTGGATGTTCTCACTGTGGCCTAAGGCCTTCTCCAGTTTCTCACTGTGATCTAAGGCCTTCACCAAAGTCTCTTAGTGGCCTAAGGACTTACCTGGTTCTCATTATAAGACCTTCTGCGCTTTCTCACTGGGGCCTAAGGCCTCGCAAGATTGTCACTGGGTCTTAAAGCCTTGCCCAGATTCTGAATGGAGCTTAAGACATAACTCAGGATTTCACTGGGGACTCTATTTTCCTGAGTTCTCACAGGAACTATAAGGCCTTTGCAAGGTATTCACTGGCTCTGACAATTTTCCCCAAGTTCTAACTGTGGCCTAAAATTTTCTACAAGTTCTCACTTGGGCTAAAGGCCTTCTCAAGATTCTCCCTGGAATCTAAAGCCTTCTCCAAAGTCTCACTGAGGACTTCTGCTTTCCACAGTTTATTACTGGAGACTAATACCTACTACAGGTTCTTACTGGGCCTTAAACATTTCTCCAGGTTCCAACTGTGATATAAGGCCTTCCCCCCAAAGATTCACTGATGCCATAGTTTCAATGGTTCTGATGCCATTTTATCCAAGTTCTCATAGAATCTATAAGGCTTGCAACAGGTTTTCACTGGGTCTAAAGGCCTTCCCCATGTTCTTCCTGTGTCCTAAAACATTCTGTAAGTTCACACTATGGCTTAAGGACTTCTTTAGCTTTATACCATGACCTAAGGCCTTCTTCAAAGTCTCATTGAAAGCTTAGGCCTTCCCAATTTTTCACTGGATGCACAATTTTGAACGTGTTTTTGCTGGGGCTAAAGGTATTGTCCAGGTTTTCACTGGGATCTATGGACTTTTTCAAAGTCTTGTTGATGCTTTAGAGCTTTCCTAGGCTCTACAGCCTAAAACATTCTACAGGTTCTTTTTGGATCTTAAGACTCTCTTCAGATTCTAACTGTAATCTAAGTAAGGCCTTAACCAAAGTCTTCTTGAGGCCTAAAGCCTTCCTCAGATATCACTGGTGCCTAAGGCCTGCCCCATGGTGTCAATAGAGGCTAAGACATTCCCAGATCACTAGTATCTAAGGTTCTCTACAGGTTCTCACTGGATTGTTACACCTTCTATAGTTCCTCACGGGGATTAAGGTCTTCTCCGTGTACACACTGGGATCTAATGCCTTCTACAAAGTCTCATTATGGCCCTAGGCCTTTTCCTAGTTCTCACTGTGGCCTTCTACAGGTTCTCACTGGGGCCTCAGACATTACTCAGTGTCTTAGTGGGACCTAAGATTATTTCCCTTGTTCTCATTGGGTCTTAAAGCTTCCCTTTGTTGTCATTGGGAACTAAGGCATTTCCTAGGTTATCACTGGGGCATAAGGCCTTCCAAGGTTGACATTGGGGCCTTGGCCTTCCAATAGTCTTACTGGCACCTAAAGCCTCCCCCATGTTCTCACTGGGTGTGAATCCTTTCTCTGGTTCATTAAAAAGTGTCTCACTTGTGGTGATATTTATAATCTAAGAATAAAGCTTTCCTGAAGACCAGAAGACAGAGCCAGCCACAGAGTTAAACATAGAGGTCAGGCAGTGGTGGCATACGCCTTTAATCCTAGCACCCAGAAGGCAGAAATTCATCTGGATCTCTGTGAGTTCAAGTCTACACTGGGATACATGAGATTGATCCAGTCTAGGAGAAAAACAGAGCCAGGCAGTGGTGGTACACACCTTTAATCCTTGTATTTGGGAAGCGCACACACACACACACACACACACACACACACACACACACACACACACACCATTAATCCCAGCACTAGGAAGGTTGAGATAGGAAGTGAAATGACCGGGCAGAGAAAGGCATATAAGGTGTGAGGAGACAGTTACTAGAGCTCTGTTGGCTGATGACTCAGAGGGAACTGAGCCTTCCCCGGTCTCTCACTGTTACCTAAAACCTTCTCCAGGTTCTCACTGGATCTTAAAGCATTACCGAACCCCTTACTGGAGCCAACAATTTCCCCCAAAATATCATAGATTCTGTAAGAATGTCTATGGGTTTTCACTGGGTCTTAAGGCTTTTTTCTTGGTCTCATTGTGAACAAAGACTTTCTTATGGGGCCTAAGGCCTTCTCTGGTTTCTTACTGTGATCTAAGTCCTTCCCCAAAGCCTCATTGAGGCCTAAGGCCTTCCCTAGATTCTCAAATATGCCTAAGGCCTTCCAATATTGTGACTAGAACCTAAAACCTTCCCTAATTCTCCCTGGTGTCTAAGGCCTTCCGAATGTTCTCACTATGGCCTAAGGCCTTCCCCACATTTCTTAAATCCTTGCCCAGGTTCTCATGCGAGCCTAATGCCTTCCTTAGCTTCTCACTGGACCGTGAAATTGTCTAAGTTTCTCTAGAGGGCTAAATGCCTTCTCCAAGTTCTTACTGGATTCTAAGGCCTTCTTCCAACTCTTATTAAGGCCTTTGGACTTCACCAGGTTCCCACTGGAGCCAAAATATCCCAGAGGTTCTCCCTATGCTTAAGGCCTTCTCCAGTTTTTTTTTTTTTCTTTTCTTTTCATTCTATTTTTTTTTTTACAAAATAATAGCAGCATCACATTAAAACATTTTACAAACTTAAAAGTCAAACAATTGAAAATTTAAAATTCAGTCTCTTTAAAAATCCAAAGTCTCACATGGAAGCCTCCAGAGACATCAGGGTGGATGAAGAGGTGATGGAGAGTCAGATACCTTCTCCAGCTTCTTACTGTGATCTAAATCCTCCCCAAAGTCTCATGAGGCCTAAGGCCTTTCCTGGATTCTCACTTGGGCCCATTCCTTTCCCAGGATATCAACGGGACCTAAGGCCTCCCAGATTCTAAATGGTGTCCAAGGCTTTCTGAAGGTTGCCACTGGGGCCTAAGGTCTACCCAAGGATTCACTGTGCTCTGAGTCCTTCCCATGTTCTCATTGGGTCTCAAAGCATTGCCTAGATTCTCACTGGAGCCTAAGCTTTATGGAAGGTCTCATCAGGACCTGAAATTTTTCCAAGTTCTCACACATTCTCTAAAGTCATCTGTTGCTTTTTAATTGTTCTGAGGCCTTCTCCATGTTTTCCCTGTGGCCTGAAACTTTCTACAGGTTCCCACTCAGGATTAGGGCCTTCTCCAGGTTCCTATTGAGATCTAAGGCCTTCTGCAAAGTGTCATTGTGGCCTTAGGCCTTCCCCAAGATCTCACTGGAGCTAAAGGTTCTCATGGAATAAAACATTCTGTATTTTTATCATGGGCCATAAGGCATTTTCCAGGTTATAACTGGGACCTAAGAATTTCAAGTTTGTCCCTGGAGCCTAAGACCTTCACAGATTCTCACTGCTATCTAAGGTCTTCTGCAGGTCTTCACTGGGTGCTGAGGTCTTCCCACATCATCACTACATTCTGTGGATTTCTCCATGTTCTCATTGGCTATTAAAGCCTTGCACAGTTTCTCACTAGAGCCTAAGGTATTACCCAGGGTTTCAGTTGATCCTAAAAATTTCTCAACTTCTCCTAGTTTCTATAGGACCTTTGAAAGTGTTTCACTGGGTCTGAAAGCCTTCCCCCATGTTCTCACCAGGGCCTAAAATATTTTAGATGTTCTTATTGTGCTTAAGGCCTGCTGCAGGTTCTTGTTTTGATCTAAGGCCTACTGTAAAATCTGGTTGAGGCCTTAGGCCTTCTCTGGCTTCTCACTGGGGTCTAAAACATCCTACTGGATCTTACTAGGGTATAAGGCATCTTCTAGATTCTGACTACACTCTAACACTTTCTCCAAATTGTCACTGAGTCCTAAAGCCTTCCCCCAGGTTCTCTTGGGGCCTAAAACCACCTACAGGTACTTTCTGGGGCCTAGGGTCTTCCTAGGCTGTAACTGGAATCTAAGACCCTCCCCCATGTTCTCACTGGGCTATAAAACCCAGGTTTTCATAGGTGTCTGAGGCATTAAATCAGGGTCTCACTGGAACATTAACATGTTCCCATCTTCTTGCAGGTTCTGACTGGAACATAAGATCTTCTCCAGTTTCACACTGGGCTCTAAGGCCTTCTCCAAACTCTCATGAAGCATTAGGTCATTCCCATGTTCTCACTATGGATAAAAGCTTCTACATGTTCTCACTGAGCTTAAGGCATTCCTTGGTTTCTAACTGAGACCTAAAGATTTTTCCCTTGTACTCACTGGGTTTTTAAACTTTTCCAGTTTCTCAATGCTACCTAAGTCCTTTCACAGGTTACCACTAGGGCATAATTTCTTCGCAGGTTATCACTGGGGCCTAAGGTCTTCTAAGATTCTTCCTGGTGTATAAGGCCTCTATAGCTTTTCACTGAGGCCCAAGGATGGCACAGGTTTTCACTGGGGTCTAGGGCCTTTACCATGTTCTTACTGGGTCTTAAACCATTGCCTAGGTTATTAATGAAGCTTAAAGCATTACAAAGTGACTCACTGGGGCCTAAAACTTTTCCCAACTTCTCACAAGTTCTGTAAGATCTTTTTTTGTTTTGTTTTGTTTTTCGAGACAGGGTTTCTTTGTGTAGCTTTGCACCTTTCCTGGAACTCACTTGGTAGACCAGGCTGGCCTCGAACTCACAGAGATCTGCCTGGCTCTGCCTCCCGAGTGCTGGGATTAAAGGCGTGCGCCACCACTGCCCGGCTTCTGTAAGATCTTTTATAGGTTTCCACTTGTTATGAAGACCTTCCCCATGTCCTTACTGTGGCCTAAACCTTTCTGCAGTCCTCAATGGAAGCTAAATCCTTCCCAGAATCATAATTGTGTCTAATTAGCCTTCAACTAGTTTTCACTGGGGCCTACTGGATCTTAAAGCCTTTCACAGGGTTTCACTGGAGTCTAAGGAATTGCCCAGATTTTCACTGGTGCCTAAAAATTTTCCCAGCATCTCACATGGTTTATAATCCTTTGCCAGGTTTTCACCACATCTGAAGAATTTTCCCATGTTCTCGCTGTGGCCTGAATCTTTCTACAGGTTTTCACTGAGGCTAAAGCCATTTGTCAGGTTCACTCTGATCTTCATAAATTCTCACTGGAGCCTAAAACCGTCTACAGGTTCTGATTGGGGCATAAGGCCTCATCCAGGTTCTGACTGTGATCTAAGGCCTTAGGACCTTGTCAGTGGCTTAAGGCCTTCCAGGTGTCTCTCTGGGTCCCAGGCCATCCTCAGGGTCTAAAAGGGAAGCACAGTCCTCCTGTGCTCATAATGAGCATTGCAATTTTCTCCAGGGTCTCACAGATATCTCTGACATTGTCCAAGTCATCATTTAGGACTAAGGATTTGCACCAGTTCTCACTGTACCTAAGGCCTTCCCCATATTCTCATGGGGACCTAAGGCTTTCTCTCTTGAATGGGGCCTAAAGCCTTCTCCTGGTTCTTACATGGGTCTAATGTTTTTCCCAGGTTCTCACTGGAGCCTCAGGCTTTCCCCCAGGTTCTCATTGGGCCCTAAGACCTACACTAGACTATCACTGGGACTCTGGCCTTCCACAGATCTTAACTGGGACCTATAGCCTTCCATGGGTTTACACTGTTATCCATGACCTCCCATGATCAACTTGTGTTTAAAGACCTTCTCTATAATCTTGCTGGGGTTTAAGGTCTTAACCAATTCTCACTAATAATAAGGATTCCCCCCCTGTTCTCCTTGGGGCCTTCTGCAGGTTGTCATTGGATTTTAAAGGCTTTAAAGTCTTCCAGGTTCTCACTGGAACTTAAGGCCTTCCTTTGAAACTGATTTAGGCATAATGCTTTCTGTAAGTTATCACTCAGCCTAAGCCCATCTCTGGGTTTTCCCTGGAGCCTAACACTTTTGCTGGGTTTCAGTGGTACTTAAGGTCTTCCCTTCTTTTCACTGGGACCATAAGCCATCCCCAGATTCTCACTGAGGTCTATGGCTTCCCCATGGTTCTTAAGTCCTTCCTCAGATTCTCACTGAATCCTCAGAGTATAAGGCTTTCTGAAAGTTCTCTCTGTCTTAAGGACTTCTCAGGAATCTCTCTGTGGTCTCAGGGCTTTGCTAGAATTTCACTGGGCCCTCAGACATTTCTAGGATTTCACTGAGGTCCAAAGCCTCTGCCATGTACTCACAGGAGCCTAAGGCCTTCCTAGGTTTTCACTGTAGTCTAAGGCTTTTTCCAGGTTCTTACTGGGGCCCAAGGACTTCCAAGTATCTTACTGGGACCATGTAGGTTCCTCAGGCCCTCACTGGGAGCTAATGCCTTTCCCAGTTTTTCACTGGGTCTGAAGCCATCATCCCTAGATTCTCCCTAGAGCCTACAGTTCTTGATGTGGTCCTAGGCCCACATCTGATTCTCATTCTGGCCTCCACAGACTGACTGGAGTGTAAGGCTTTCCACCGTTCTCACTTAGTCTTAAAGCCCTTCTTAGGATCTTACTGGGGTCTAAGGCTTTCCCCAATATCTCTTTGGGACATAACACCCAGATTCTCTCTGCATCTTAAGGCCTTCCACCCAATCTCTCTAGTGTCTAAGAATTCCCTAGGATCTCACTGGGCACCAAGACTTTCCTAGGTTCTGACTGGGACCACATACCAACCACAAGTACTCACAAGGCTCTAAGACCTTCCAAAGTTTTCACTGTGGTCTAGGGACTTTCCATGGTCACTGGGGCCCAAGGTCTTCCCTAGTATCTCACTGGAACATAATGCCTCTCCAGGTTTTCACTGGGATCTAAAGCCTTCCCCAGGTACTCACAGGGACCTAGAACCTTCTCCATGTACTCACAGGGGTTTAAGGCCTTCCCCAGGTACTAATGGGGGCCTAAGGCCTTCCCCATGTACTCACAGGGACCTAAGGCCTTCCCCAGGTACTCACAGGGACCTAAGGCCTTCCCCATATACTCACAGGGGCCAAGAACCTGCTCCAGGTTTTCACTAGGGTCTGAGGTTGTCTCTAGCATGTGACTGGCACCTAAGACATTCTCACAGATTACTGGGCTTTCCCCAAGATCTCCCTGGGATCTAAGGTCTTCCATGTGTTTCACTGGGATCTCAGGCCTACCCAGGTTCTCACCCAGACCTAAGGCTTACCCAAGATACTACCGGGGCCTACAGCCTTCCTTGGTTTTCATTTGGGTCCAAGGCCTTTATTAAAGTATCATTGGGGCCTAAGGCCTTCTAATGGTCTCACTGGAGCTTGAGACCTTCCCCAGGTTCTCACTAGTTTCTAAGGTCTTCCCTGAGTCTCACTGTGTCTAAGCCCTTCTCTGTGTTCTAATTGTGGTCTAAGACCTTACCCAGATTTTCACTGGGATCTAAGGCTTTTCTGTATTCTCAATAGGTCTTATACCCTCCCCCTGTTCTCACTGGGGCTAGGACTGCTCAGATTCTCAATGGGGTCTAAGACCATCTCCAGAGTATTACTGGGCCCTAAGACCTTCTTCTGATTCTGACTCTGTTCTAAGCCTTTCCCTGGATCTCACTGGGGCCTTAGGCCTTTCCAAGTTCTCACTGGGACCTAAGACTTTTCCCTAGATTCTTAATGGGGCCTAGACCTTCTCCAGATTCTCAGTGAGGTCTAATGCCATTCCCAGAAAGTCACTAGGGTAAAGTCTTCCCCCAGGTTCTCACTGAGGTCTAAGGTTTTGCCTAGGTTCTAACTGGGTCATAAGGTAGACCCAGGTACTCACAGAGACTAAAGGCCTTCCTAAGTTTTCAATATAGTCTAGGTTTACATTGGGGCCCAAGGTTTTCTCCAGTATCTCACTGGGACCTAAGACTTTCTCCAGGTTCTCACTGGAGTCTAAGACTTTTCCCAGGTTCTTGGAGGTGCCCAAGGATTTACCTGCATTCTGACTAGATGATAATGCCTTTACCACATACTCACAGGAGCCTAAGGCCTTCCTAGTATTTCACTGTAGTCATCCACTTGGGCCCAAGGCCTTCTCCTGCATCTCAGTTGTACAGAAATATTGTCCAGGTTCTTCCCGGGGACCCAGGGCTTTTTGTAGTACTCACTGGGGTCTAAGGCTTCCCCCAGGATCTCAATGCATCTAAAAGCCATCCTCAGTATCTCACTGAGACCTAAGACCATCTCAGATTCTCAATGGCACCCAAGGCTCTCCCCAGATACTCACTGAGATCTAAAGTCTTCCCCAAGTTCTAATTGGGGCTTAAGACCTCCAAAGATTCTCACTGGGGCTGAAGGCCTTCTCCTGATTATCATTCTTGTCTATGGCTTTCCTGAGGTTCTCCTTGGATCTAAGAGTTTCTCGGGGTTCTCACCAAGTCTTAAAGCCTTCCTTAGAATCTCACTGAGGTATAATGTTTTCCCTGGTTCTCACTGGTGCCCAAAGCCTTCCCCAAGTACTCACAAGGGCTTAATGCCTTCCTTGAGTTCTCACTGAGGTGTAAGGTGGACCCCAGAATGTAACTGGGGCCTAAGGTTCTCTCATGGTCTCAATGGAGCCTAATGACTTCACTACATTCACACAAGGTTTTGAGGCCTTCCCTACATCTCACTGGAGTCTCAGGCCTTCCCAGGATCTCACTGAGACCTAAGGCCTTCTCCAGATACTTACAGGTTGTTGCGAGCTATAAGGTAAGTACACATAGTTAGTATAACAAAATTTATATTTTATTATGCTGAGGGTCTTCACACAAGGTTTACACCACAAGTTCCTAACTATGGTGCTAAACCTACCTCCCCATTGCTGTTCACCTGTGTGGTGTATCTTAGCTAAAGGTCAGGTCCAGTCTTTCATGGTAGTCTCCAGTTCAAGGGTCAGGATCCAAGGGCAGACTCTCCACCTGCAGGGCAGATCAAGGTGGTGTCTCTCCAATGTCTCCACCAGTCCTAAAGAGGCAAAGAGCTATGCATTGCTCTTGGTCTCTGCTTATATACTGTCAAGTAGACATCATGGAGTTTTCTGCCTCTGCAGTCATATGTCTGGTTATCAGGTGCAGCCTTTGGTACTCTGGGGTTCCTGTTTCATGACTAAAAGGTGTTGTGGGATATTTGCACACTGTGTGGAGGTGTACAGCTGTGATTGGTGTAATAAAAAGCTGAATGGCCAATAGCTTGGGCAGGATGTATAGGTGAGATCTCCAAGGAAAGAAAGGAAGAAGAGGAAGAATCTAGGCATACAGAGGATGCCAGGAGACACAGAGAGGAAATGGGAGGTACAAGATAGAAGAGAGATAACAACATGTGATAGAACATAGATTGATATAAGTGGGTTAAAAAATTACGTCATAAAAACTAGTTAGGAACAAGCCTAAACTATAGGCTGAGCTTTCATAATTAATAAGTCTCCATGTCATTATTTGAGAGCTGGCTGGTGGGACAGAAAAAGTCTCATTACAAAAAGGTATTTTTTTTATTGTGCTCATCATACTGAGGAAGGCCTTTGGCTCCACTGAGAAACAGTAGAGAAACATAGGCCCCAGTGAAAACCTGGGAATGCTACAAAGGTGAACAACCTTGAAGAGATAGGCTTAAGACTGTAGTTAGGAACTCAAAGTGTGAATTTTATGTGAAGACCTCCACATAACAAAATATAACATTTGTTATACCAACTACGCTTACCTACCTTCTTGCTAATGACACTCAGATTCTTACTGGGGCTTATGGACCCCCCCAAAAAAAATTCTAACTTTAATCAAAGGCTTTCTTGAGATTCTCACTAGGGCCTAAAGCCCTTCTCCAGGATCTCTTAGGGTCTAATGTCTTCTCCAGTACACATTAGGGTACAAGGTCATCCCCAGATTCACACTGGGGCCTAAGGCTTCCCCAGGTTCTCACTGTGTCAAAAGGTCTTCACCCTAATCTCTTTGTGGTCAAAGGGCTTGACCAGGATCTCTTAGAGTACCAAGACCTTTCCAAGTGTTTACTGGGGCCTTCAACCAGGATCTCACTGGGGCCTAGGGCAATCCCCAGAATATCACTGGAGCCTAAGGCCTTCTCACAGTCTCACTGGGACCTACAACCTTCCCCATGTTCTCACTCAGTTCTAAGGCTTTCCCCAGACCTCAGTGGGACATAAGACCTTCCCCATGTTCTCAGTTTCCCAAGTTTTCATTAGCACCTAAGACCTTACCTAGTTTGTCACTGGGTAAGGTCTTCCCAGGTTCTCACTAGGATCTAAGGCTATGTCTTAAAATCTTCCCCATAATTTCACTGGGGTCTAATGTCTTCCTGGGTACTCACTGGGACCTAAGGCCTTCCCCAGGTACTTACTGTAGCCAAAAGTCTTTCCAAGGTTCTCACTGGGACCTAAGGCTGTCCCTAGAATGTCTCACTGGGCCTTAAGGTCTTCTCAGGGTCTCACTGGGCTTAAGGCCTTCCCCAAGTTCTCACTTAGTTCTAAGGCCTTCCCTGGTTCTCATTGGTGCCTTAAGGCCTTCCTCAGGTTTCCATAAGAGCCTAAGGCCTTCTCAGATTTTATTTTACCAGGCACTAAGGCTTTCCCCCAGATTCTTACTAAGCTCTACGCCTTTCTCAGGTTCTCACTGGAGCCTACAGCCTTCCCCTCAGTGGTACCTATGGCTTTCCAATTATCTAACTGGGAATGAAAGGCCTTGGGTCTAAGGTCTTCCCCAAGTCCTCACTGGGACCCAATATCATCCCCAGGTTCTCACTGGGTTCTAAGGCCTTCCCCATTTATCACTAGTAAGTAAGGCTTCCCCTGAGTCTCACTGGGACCTAAGGGAGTCCACCAAACCCCATTCATGTTTAAGACCTTCTCCACATTCTCACTGGAGCCTAAGGCCTTCCCTGGGTAACACTGAGTCTTAAGGCTTAATTTCACTGGGATCTAAAAGCTTTCCCAGTTCTCTTTGAGGCCCAAAGTCTTCCTCAGGTTCTCACTGGTGCTGAAGGCCTTTCCTAGGTTGTCATTGTGTGGTAAGTTCTTTTCCACATTCTTCCTGGTGCCCTAGATCTTCCATTTCTCACTGGGTCCTAAGGCTTTCCCCAGGTTCTAGCTGAGTCTTAGGGGCATAACCTAGATTTTTCTATGGGTCTTTGATGTGAAAATGGGAATGTTACCACACGTGGAAGGTTGTCCATGGAGATTACAGCATGGAGTATACAGCAAATGCATAATCATGAAGGCTATCTTAGTCAGTGTTCTATTGCTATGAAAAGACACCATTACCATACCAAATCTTACAAAGGAAAGCATTCAATTGGGGCTTGCTTACAGTTTCTTAGGTGTGGTGATATTTGTAATTTAAGAAATAAAGCTTGCCTGAAGATCCAAGGAGAGAGCCAGCCACAGAGTTAGCCACAGATGTCAGCCAGTGGTAGCACACACCTTTAATCCTAGCACTCTGGAGGCAGATCTCCGTTTGGATCTCTGTGAGTTCAAAGCCACCCTGGACTATATGAGATTAATCCAATTTAAAAGAGAACCAGCCAGGCAACGGTGGCACACACCTTTAATTCCAGCACTTGGGAGTCACATGTCTTTAATCCCAGCATTAGGAAGGTTGAGACTAGGAAGTGATATGGCTGGGCAGAGAAAGGAATATAAGGTAGGAGGAGACAGGGATTAGGCCCTTTCAGCTGAGAACTCAGAGGCATTCAGTCAAAGGATTTGTGGAGTTGGCGATGTGAGAAGTGGCTGTGGCTTGTTCCTTTATTTCTCTGATCTTTCAGCATTTACCCCAGTATCTGGCTCCATGTTTTTATTATAAGACCATTTAGTATTTAGTGCAACACATAGGTTTAATCCATCCTCATCGTGGCGGGGAACATGGCAGCACACAGGCAGACATGGTTCTGGAGAGGTACCTAAGAGTTCTACTGAGAGTTCTACATCTGGATCTGTAGGCAGCAGGAAGAGTCACTGGGCCTGGCTTGGGCTTTTGAAAACATCAAAGCCCACCTCCAGTGACACTCTTCCTCCAATAAGGCCACACCTCCTAATCCTTTCAAACAATGCCCCTCCCTGATAATCAAGCATTCAACTCTATGAGCTGATAGGGGCCATTCTTATTCAAACCATCACAGGGCCTAAAGCTTTCGTAGGTTCCCACTGGAGCCTAAGGTCTTCCCTAGACTCTTAGTGAGGCCTAACGATAAACCCAGGGTTTCACTGGGATCTAAGGCCTCAGTAGGGCTTAAGGATTTCCCCAGGTTATAACTGGGTGTAACATGAATCTTAAATGGTCTTATTAATAAAAACAAACCCAGAGCCAGATATTGGGGGTGATTCTGAAAGATCAGAGAAGCTGAACAAGCCACAGCTAACCTTGCCTTGCCAACTTCTCAGCCAATCCTGTTTCCTCAAACTGGAAGCCTCTGAGTCTTCATCCAAATTGATAGCTGAACTGCTGCTAAAAGCCTAACATCTTAAAAAGCCTCTAGTTCCTGGTCCTCATGCCTTATATACCTTTCTGCTTCCTGCCATCACTTCCTGAGATTAAAGGCATGAGTCAAGATGCCTGGCTATTTCCATTGTGGCCTTGAACTCACAGAGATCCTGATGGATCTCTGCCTCTAGAAGGCTAGGATTAAAGGTGTGTGCCACCACTGGCTGACCTCTATGTTTAATATAGTGGCTGTTTTGTTCTCTGACCCCCAGATAAGTTTATTGTGGTGCACAATATTTCAACCACAACTGGGGTCTAAGGCATTCCTCAGGTTCTAACTGTGGCCTAAGGCTTTTCTAGGTTCTCATGGGACCTAAAATCTCTTTAAGATCTTACTGATGTCTAAGGCCTTCCAGAGGTTTTCACTGGGGTCTATGGTTTTGCCAATGTTCTCACTATGGCATAAGGCCTTTCCCAGATTCTCATGGGGGGGGGGAGGTCTAAGGATTTTCCAGGATCTCACTGTGGCCTAAAGTATTCTTATGGTTTCACTGGGGCCCAAGACTTTTGCCAGGTTCTCACTGGACCATAAGACCTTACCATGTTCTCACTATGGTCTAAGGAATTTTCCAGGACCTAAGATCTTTCCAGGTTCTCAGTGGGTCTTAAGGCCTTTCCCAGGTTCTCACTGAGTCGTAAGGCCTTTCTCATCTTTTCACTGGGGCCTGAGGCTTTTCCCAGATTTTCACTGTCGTCAAAGGCCTTTGTAAGATTCTCACTGAGACCGCAGGCCATCACCATGTTCTCAATGAGTCTATTGCCTTCTCCAGTATCTTAATTGACCCAAAGGCCAGAATCTCACTGGGACCTAAGAACTTCCTGGGCTCTCACTGTGGCTAAAGATCCCACTGTGGCCTATAACCTTCCCCCAGGTCTTCACTGGATTATGGCCTTACCCAAGACCTCACTGGGAACTAAGACCTTGACAGGGTCTCAGTGTCATATAGCCTTCCTTAGGATCTCACCAAGGCCTAACATTTTCCCTACCATAACAAAATAAGGTCTTCTCCAGGTTTCAATGGGGACTAAGCCCTTCCCCAGGTTTTTTCCTGGGACCTAAGACATTCCTAGGATCTCTTTGGGGCCTAGGCCCTTCCCCAGGGTCAGCTTGGAGTCTAATGCTTTTCCAAGGTCTCTCGAGACCCAAGAACTTCTCCAAAGTCTCACTGAGACTTAAGGTGCTTCCCAGGGTCTCACATAAATCAAAGATCTTCCTCAGTGATTCCCAAGGTGTAAGACGTTTCAGAGTTCCATGGGGACATAAACCTTCCCCTGGGTCTCATGTAGATGCAGGAAGGGCACCATGGGTGCTGTGTCTTGCCTGCCTTCTTTGTTCCTCTGCCTACTTCCTTGGTGCCTGAGACTCCTGGGCACAGGGAGAGTACTGTTTGGGAGCTCAGAATTGGCAGGGAGATGATGCCAGATGATGTCAGGAGTGCCCAGGGGGCTGGATTGGAAGGGAGCAGTAGGAAGAAGAAACCTTCTAAACCTCCAAGTGAAGTTAGAGCAGCTATGAATACCAAAAACTATCTTTACGTGACAGAGGCCAGGAGCACTCCTTGAGACTTTTCCTTCCTTTATTGAGATAATGTCCAGGTGGTGGACAGCACAAAGGGCAGAGGACGAGCAGGACCACCCTGGAGTGCATGCAGTAGTAAGACATGGGGCTGAGAAGCAGTGAGGTTCCTTGGGGGAGCCCTTCACAGGGCACAAGCAGATTCTGGGAGTGCCCATGGCTCAGCTGCACACAAGGGAAAGCCTCTGGGCTGGGGAAGGTTGAGGAAGGGGTTGGAGACTTTAGGGAAGACCCCTGGCACCTGTGGATGGTACCCTATGCATTTAGCTAATGGCATTCAGTGCATGGGCCAAGGTGTGCAGCTCATCCTGGACCCCCTCCAAGGAGCGCCGAATAGTGTGAGGACTGTCCAGTACATCAACAGCCAGTGTGTACGGGTCAAACTTCACCGAGAATGGGCGCTGGATACGGGAGGCATAGTTCCTGGGGAGAGATGCCGGCATGAATCTTTCAATCACAGGAGATTGGGTACGGGCATGAGAAAGTAAGCTGGAGTCAGGTGGCTTGGAACAGGATCTGCAACCTCCGGGAGCATGGGAAAATGGTTTTTCTGCATCTCCCACACCCCCAAAGCCCATTCTAGACACTCGGGAGATTAAAGCCTCCTCAGAGGCCATAGTAAAATAAAAGGTCCCAGCACCTCTTGTAGGCAGGCCTCTGTAGAGTGCTCCATTCCTCAGTTAGGCCTCCTCCTTCAGGAAGCCTTCCTTGGCTATGTGTCCTAGAGAGCCCCTAAACTGGTGTGGAAATGCCAGGTGCAGTATAACAGGCCTGGAAACGTGATGAGGACCATCCTTCCATTCTCTGCTCTTCAGACCCCTGTGTAACTGGATCCCTGCCTTTGGACTGCCCACTCCCTCTATAATCTTTGCCCCCAAGGCTAGCTACCACGGTGCCTCTTTTTCCCCCTTATCTGTCCCCATCCCCCTTGGGCCTGTGGTGCTCAGAGGATGAGAGACACGGGCTCCGCTGAGTCCCAGAAGGCTGGCCTGGACCTGACTTTGCCCCTGCCTTGACCCGTGCTGCTGGCCTCCCTCTCCTCAGATTTCCAAGGCTCCCTCTTGGAGCATGTATGCTTGTTACATGGGGGTGCTGCTGAGGGGGCAAAAGGAGCTCCCCAAGAGGAGACAAGGTCTGGCTTGCACAGGTGAGGAGGGATGAGGCTCCTTCCTGAAGGCCTCGCCCACCTGAGCTTGTCCTTGGCATCGCTGAAGCTCTCAGACACAAAGTACACCGGCTGGTAGGTCTGGTCTTGGTAGGGCTGCACTGCGGCCGCGTCTGGGTCAAAGGCCCGGACCTCGGGCTCTTCTGACAGGGAGTGCTAGAGAGAGGGGCATCACAGCCAGGGGCTCAAGGAAAATGAGTGCCGTGGGCCTCCCTCCTCCCACAAAGGTGCTTGGCCAGCGTATAGTGGGATCTGGCCCCACGTTCTCCAGAATAGGCTGCACCTCAGCCTTGGGCCAAGGAGACCCTCTTGATGGGAGCAGGGCCCTCCACACCCCGAACCCTGGTCTCCTTTGCTGAGGGCTGGGAGCAGGGTAATCTCACCAGGAGCTCTCCATAGGAGGACAACAGCCCTGCACCGTAAGCCTTCAGCTCCCCGTTCTGTTTGCACAGCCCAAACTCGACAGTGAACCAGTACACCTGCCAGATAGTCCACAGAGTCACCTAAAGTCACCTGACACCAGGCACAGCCCCTCTGGGTATAACAGGCCACCACCCATAACAGGCAAGGCTGCCCTTGGGAACATAAAGGAAGGTGTGAGCTCTGCCTAGGGCCCTGAAAACCAACCGTAGAGAGTTTCTCAATTTCTTCATCGGAGGCCCCCAGAGAGGCAAGTCCAATGTCCTGTGGATAGAGAAGGAAGCTGAAGTATGGAAAGACTCTGCTCTGGCATTGTACTTGAAGCAAGGGCACTGGGTATCAGCTACCTCTCCAGGGGTCCCTTGGACCTACACTGCATAGACTGGCCAAGACAGCCAAGAGCTCAGGACCTGCAGTTCCCAGAAGAACCAGCAGGTGGCAGCACAAACCATGGAAATCTCTCCCCTGGGACCGCACTCCCAGCCAGTCCCTTCCTGTTGGAGGAACTATCTCCATTTCAGCATTCCGTTGCCGAAAGTCTTGTGGACCCATAAGGGCAATGTCTACCCCAGAGGAGAGCCCCAACAAATGAAACTTGTGAATCTCTGGTTCAACCAAACCTCCCTGGTTTCTGCCCTGAGGCCCTAGACACACCTGGGAGAATTGGGCAAATGTGCGGTCAGCCAACATCGGTACATGTCCCAACAGCTCGTGGCAGCAGTCCCTGTGTGAAGCCAAGAGAGAAGGAAAGTGGAGTGGCCAGGTTCTCTGTCCCTGCCTAGGGACAAGGAGGCCTTGGCCCCTCCACACCTCTGTCCTCATTGTGCAGAGATATTACTGGGCTGCAAGTTCAGGATCCCCTGCCCCAGGCGGCATACTCACGGCTCAGGTGAGTGCATGGGTGAGGAGGCATGGCGGATGTACTGTGTGCATTGAAACACACGGAAGGCCAGGCTGGCCAGAAAATCACGGGCAGACAGTAGGCCGGCCACGGGTCGCAGCTGGAAGCCAGTCCTCTCTGCAAGGGACCACACATCAGGGTAGGCAGAGGGGGCACCCTCCCCGCCCTACTTCCTCTGTATCCGTACCCTTCAAGAAGCGGGACACGTCCTCCAGCTGTGGGATGCTGTCCTCTCGGTAGCCGCAGTACCGTTCCAGAAGCTGGAAGGCCTCCAGGTGCTCCCGGCAGGCGTGGGTAGCATAGAGGCCCTTCAGTGTGCGGTAGACTTCCTTCCTGCAGGCCGCAGGGTCTCAGGGACTTGCCTGGTGTTGGGGCTCTCCCCATGACCGCCCCAGCTGCTCACAGCCTCCCCCCCACACACACACACATCATGGATGCTTTGGCTGCTTCCATCAGCCTCCTGAACTATGGACCTCCATTAATAGGTAGAGCATTTGCGTGGTTGAAGGGAACCCAGAGGTTGGGAAGGGACCAATATGGACATCTCTGAGTGATCTGATATTCCCGGCCACTAGATGGCCTTCCTCTAACTGACCTTAGTCCCTCCTGTTATACCAATGTTCCCAGAGGTGGCCCTCACAGACAGGGAGTTTGGGGGTGTCTCTCTCTGGTCCTTCTCATGCCCAGCCCTGTCCTGCCCCAGCCACATGTGAGCAGGGTCTTACCAGGTTGCAATTTCCTCCGCAGTGTACTCCACATGGGGAATTGGTTCGCCCCTGTGGAGGGGATCGGTGGTCAATAGGGCCCCCCTCCATCTCAGAGAGAGAGAGAGAGAGTGGGAAAGATGGGGTGAGGCACTTATCCTGAAGCTACATCAGCTGTTCAGAGGCCTTTGGAGTACAGAATGGACTAGGTGGGGTATGCTGACCCCAACCTGCTGCTTAGCCTGTCTGCCTCAGGCTCCTTAGCTGTGACTAGGAATAATGCCAGTGCCCAACAGAGAGCACCAAAGAAGAGACAGACAAGCTGACATGCCAAGCTGTGGGACAGCAAACCAGCCACCTCCTCCCTCATCTCCTCCCCTCTCTGCAGGCTGGGGACTCTGTCCCACGCGCAGGCTCCTTACTGCTTGTACTGGAAGGCAATCTCTGCGATCAGCTTCCGGCGCTGGCGGTACACCTGGTCAGAGAAGCCCTGATGGCCAAGGGACACACATCAGGAGGAAGCCAGCCTCTCCCTGCTCCACAGACCAGGGTCGGTCCTTAGCTGTGCCCACCCCACAGGCCTCAGCTATGGGATGCAGTCAGGACAGCAGGCTCACCGGATGGTCCAGGTCCAGGTCAGGGTCAAATTTGGTGACCAGGTGGTGACACTTGTCCAATTCTGACACTTTCCTTGGGAACCAGGGAACTTCACAGGCAACAGAGACAACAGGGCCCAGGTGAGTATGGACCCATGGTTAGCTTTGGCCATCCTGAGTCTGGCCTCCCCTAGGGACCTCCGACAAGGCAGAGGTTGCTGGGATGTATGAAAAGGACCAGGGCAAGGGTGAAGCCAGCATGGAGGGACACCAGCACTCTGTGGACACTTTGGGGTCTCCCCTGGCAGGATGCTCTGCCCCCCAGGCCTCAAGATCATTAGTTGGACTCAGGGACAGAAATGCATCCTCACCCTTGTCCTCTCTGGCACTGCGCACATCGTCAGACACCCGACGCACAGAACTGAGGAGGGCAGCCAGGTCTCCACTGGGCACCTCGAAGCGCACAAAGTACTCCAGGTGGGGACTTCCTGCCAGTGGCTTCTGGGCAGGCCGGGTCTCTAAGTGGTGGATTTTGGCTTCAAATGTCTTTGGGAGCAAGAGCAGAAAGAGGGAGAAGGAGAGAGACAGACAGGGAGGGAGCAATGGAGACAGATGGGAGGAAAGAGTGGAGAGAAATGAAGAGAGATGGAAAGAGGCAGAGATAAGTGGAGAACAGGAAGATGGGGAGGGAGCAGCAGAGAGATTGAGAGAGACAGATGGGGGAGCAATGGAGAGGGGTGGAGTAGAGATGGAGAGAGGAAGAGAGAGGTGGGGAGGGATGGAGAGACAGAATAATGGAAAAGAGGGAGATGGAGGAGGCAGGCCTGGTCAGTTTTTTTGTCCCCGCCTATGAATTTTGGAATGTGTCACCCATAGATTGGGTTTTGTCTCATGCATCCATCTAGGAATCATCACAGCTGTGCCTTTGCCTCCTTTATGGACAGGCCTGCTTGTCTGTCTGGAGGTCATACCAGATAGCCTGACTTCCCTGCTGATGGGAGGTCCCACCCCCTAATGGTCTCATTTGGCTTACTGGCCACACCCAAGGGCCTGGACCCCACTCTACCATATCAAAGACACAAGGCTCAGGCCCAGCCAGAGCAACTAGGATACCCAGGACTGGTGGGCAAAGGTTGACTCCACCTCCACCTTCTGTTGCCCAGCAACAAAACTCTTAGGCCGTGCAGTCAACTCTGGGAGTTCACAGGGATTCTGGCTTTAATGTCATTTGAGAGTTCTTTGGGAGGGGAGGCGCAGGTCATTAGCCAAAGCAGTAATGCAATCAGGGCTTCGTTAGGCCCTTGGGCAGGTGGGTAAGAGGCTATGTGTATGGCAGTGGGTGTCAGGTAGCTGAAGTTGGATAGGGAGCTGAAGGGTAGTCCCTGAGACCTAGCCTTTGTGGGCCTGAGCAGACATATTTCTGCCCTGGAGAGGGACACAGCCGTTCGTACATGTTTTATGTGTGCTTGCCCTGGCACACCAAGCCAGCAGCCCATAGGCCTCACCTCAAATACTTTCACAGCCCGGGACAGTGAGGAGGGTTTTGTGCCCTTCAGAGAGAAGAGCAGGTTGAGAACAGCCTTCCCATCCTGCTCCTCAAACACCACAGCCTCCAGGGGGTTCCCAGGTTCCGAGGAGGCTACTGCCGCCGCCGCCGCTGCAGCTGCTGCTGCCTCCCTCTCTTTCCGAGCATCCTCGATGAGACTCTGCCGCCGCCCGATGAACCTTGGGGACTGGGGGTGGGGTGGGGTGGTCAGAGAGATGCCTGTGTCTCCATGCTGGTGCCACCACTGATCCAGGTGCCGCCTGCCACCCCCTCCACGGGATGACATGAGAGGATGGAGAACAGAACACACTAGTCAGTGTTCTGACTGGGGATGGTGGGCAGGGAGGCAAAGCCATGGCAGAACTGGAGGGCAAGGGCTCCTGGCCACCATCTCCCAAAGCAGAGGTGCCCTGTCACCTGCCTCCTGGGCATAGACGTAACTGAATTAGTGATAGAGGACTGTGACTCAGGCTGTTTCTCCTGATTTCTGTGGGCAGCGCCCAGAGCCGCGAGGAGACAGAGCACAAAGCCTCAGGCATCACTTGGCAGTGGATAGCTTGGGTGGTTCATTCAGGGAGCACATACTATATGCTCAGTTAAACAAGCATCCTTCCCCTCCCGATTTCCTGAGAGAGGCATGGGGCTGGCTCTTCGGCAGGTGGCTGTGCGTGCTGTCCTGTCACCTGGGAATACCCCCACAAAAATGTCTCCAGCCACCCTATTCCTTTTCTCCTTGTACCCTGCCTCCTCCTCCTCCTGGCTACCTTGTCGAAGTCTGAGTACGGTTACCTCAGTATGGCCTCTGCCCGCTGTGTGTCCGCCACAGCTGTGAACCAGTGTGCCCAATCCTCCAACACCCAGAACTACCTGGACCTGAGTGAGGAGGGGCCTGAACTCTTAGCTGGGATCTAAGCTCCCCTAAAGGTTCTGAGTCCTTCAGTTGACATAATAAGCCACCCCGGGCTTTGAGGATGTCACAGTCATAGGGAGAAGCATCCCCTCTGGAGCCCCCTCCTGACTTCCAGCAGGACACTGTGAATACATCCAGAGACACAGGTTCCCTGGAGAAAAACATGCGACTGGGCGGTTCCCAAGGACGCTGAGGGGAGAGCCGTGCAGCTGAGAAGTGTGAAGGGGCCCTTTGACCCCACTGTCATCTCTTGAGGAGTGCCTGCAAATTAAATTTCTAAAGGTCATGCTGGTCTCATTAACGTCTCTGTTGGGCCACGGCGATGGCTATCTGCGGTTCCAAGGAAAATCTGAAAGCCCTTCTCGTGAGCTGGGGAGCCCCCTTGTCCAGGCTGGCAGAAGGGACTCTCCGATGTCTTGGCAGCACCTCCGCCTTGATCCCTGGGGCTCCCTGACCCAGGTAACACAGACACAGGGCAGTGGGAAGATGAAAGGAGACACGGGAACTGCCCCAGAGCCAGGGACCACTTCTAACCCAGTGGAACCTGTCCTGTTTGTACAGGACAGACCAGCCATTTACTGACCAGGTCTCCCCAGAAGTGTACACTGCAGGAGCCCCACACCCTGTGACAGGCAAGCCTAAAGAACCCCAATAGGGCAGACAAGTGGGGGGGGCTTTTGGAGGGGGACATGAATCATGGGGCTCTCTCCCAAGACCACCCAAGGGAAATTATCCTCCTACTTCATGAAATAGAACCCAAAGAAGTCCCAGAAAGGATGGCACAGGGTGACAGGCACTGGCTGTCCCCGCCGAGTCCAGCAGGACACAGCAGAGGCATTTACCCAAGTACAGGAATATCTACTATGACTAGGACCCAAACTAACCCTGGGACAGGATGGGACAGAGACCCACTCCAACCCTGGGTTCCAGACACTGAGTGGACTCTAAGCCTGGGGTATCCACCCACCCGCAGGTGCAGAAGCCGCTCCAGATACCCCTGGGTGACAGCATGCCCTTCTCACCATGATGGCTTCGACCTGCTTGGCATCCTGCTCCGAGACGGCCCTTCTGAAGCCCTTGGGCTGTGGCGAGGAGGCGCTGGGGGTGGGCATAGTGCAGCCTGGTGGTCCTGGGTTCTGTCTCCACAGCCCTTGCCGGGCAGGCGGCCTCTTAAAGGCCAGGCTGACGTCAAAGCCCCTCTGGGTCCCCCCACCTCCTACCTCCTGCGCATCCTCTCCACGCCTGCTGTGCCTGAGGGAGGCGGGGGTGGGCATAGAGCGAGGGCGACCGACGAGAAAGGCCTCCGTCCCATTAGATCTAATTGCATCCACTGTCACAGGCACCTGCCTCTGAATCACCCTCAGCCCGAGGCACGACATGAGGACAGGGACTAACTGGTCTTCTGCAGGGCAGGAGACAGATACAGGACCTCTGCTCAAACCAGGGCACGCAGGAAGGGTCATGCTGGATTCCCAAGGGCTCGTGTTGGGAAAACTATAGCCCCTGGGAACAAGTAGGTCCAGAAGCCCCCTGGTAGCTTTTTGGGTATCTTCAAGTCCCCTCCAAGGCATAGGTCATGTTCCCCCCAGCCCCACGTAACAAAGTGGGCCGTTTACTCACTCCTTCAGTTTTATATGTGCCGGCACAGGGGCTGGATCCTCAGGCAGGTCCTGTGAGACAGGAGGCTATTCCCTATAGTGTTTCCAAGACCGGCCCGCTTTTGCAAGGTTCCTATCCCCCTGATTATCATACCCTTGAAGGCATTGCCCAGGAGGTGGTGCCAACCCTAGCCCCTGGCATCTCCCTAGGACCGTCTGCCCTCACCTCCTGTGGGAGCAGTGTTCTCCTTTAGTTATGAGGGTTCTGAGCTCCCCAACTCACCTCCTGTCTCAAGCTAGCTGCAACCCCATTCTCAGCTGGCCCCCACATAAGGGCACACTCAGTGATCATCTCTGCCATGGCACTCCAAGGTCTCACGCCAAGTGATCTTTTGTTTTCCAGTTACCAACCACCCCCACTTACACAAAGACACACCACCCCTTCCCCAGCCAAGGAAATGGTCTCCAAGGAGAACAGGGAGGGGACCTTTCTCAGTGGCAGATGAGTTTTGCTGGACCCACCCCACCTCCCTGGGGTCATTTTCTTCCTGTGGGTAATTGCTCAGGACAACTACCCTTCTGGAAAGGTGTCCTCTTACTAAGGGAATTGAGAAAGAGTACCCCTCCTTGTCCATCTGGATACTATAGGGTCAGCAGAAGCGCCCAAAGGACAGAGCTCACCCTGAAAATGGCCACCCTGGGACTCCGAGGACCCAGCACACAGGAAATGGCAAGAGCCAGAAGCCCTGAACTCTCGGCCCCCAGTTAACTGCCCCTCCCACTGATCACTGCACAAGTCACACTCTACTTCCTGGGCATCACTCAGCTGTCAGGACCTGACTGCAGGGTTCACCAGGACCAGCCCTAGCTCTTCCCAACTCTCTCTTTCACAGCAGGAACTGGGAGTCCCCCCAAACAGCCTGCCACTGGATAAATGCTGAGTGAGCACAAAGGGGACTCTCCCTAACCTCCCCTGCCAACCTTCTGTACCCCCTCACAATTCCTGTTCCAGGGCAGCCGGGGGCTTCGTGATACCCAGATTAACATGCTATCTCTCATCCACCTTCTCTGAGCAAGCTCCTATGAGTCCCATAAAACCCAGCTCGGCTACCATTTACTCTGCAATGCCTACTCTCTCTTACTGTACGAACACCCACCCACCCCCAATGTCCCATGCCCCTCTCTGAACTCTCCCTGGGTCAGCAACCCTGCTGGCTTGGCCCACTCCTATCTCTGTGAGCCCTGTCTGGTGTCCCAGGACTCCCCGTAGAGTGCTCTCAACAGCTCAGAATGGGGTCCTATGGAGACACTCCCACCACAAAGGCAGAGCTGGCTGCACCATAGTCTTCTGTCCTGAGGACTGGGGGCTGCTGCCCAGACCCACAGGGCCTGCATGCCCAGCCCTCCAGATCTTCGCATGCCCCCCAGGCTCCTCCTTTGGAGGGTGCTGGGGATTCCTGGGTGAGGCAAGTCTGAGCTGGTCCACCCACCCAGCTTGGCGTTTACTCGGGTGACACGGGGTAGGAGGGGCTGTATCCAGTCCTGCCTAGGGGGCCGCTGCACAGCACCACGAATGTGGATTTAACCTTTCAGCAAAGGTCTTACACTGACACAAACATTGCTTTTGAATTACTTCTCTTGCCTTGGCTGGAGGTGTTTGCATAGAGGAGATTGGTGGGAGTGGGGGACATGTGCCCTCCAGACCCTTGTCTGTGCCTGGGCTCACTCAAACAGCACCTGGTCGAGGCATGAGAACATGATGTCTTTGAACTCTCTTGGGGGGTAACTGCTGCCCCAGACTCTTGCCTCTGTTCATGGCCAGCCTGGTAGCACACCCAGGCTTCTGTGTACTGTCTGTGGGATACCTACACACACACACACACACACACACACACACACACACATACACACACACATGCAGACAGACACACACACACACACACACACGGAGACACACAGACAAACACAGATAGACAGACAGAGAGAGAGAGAGAGAGAGAGAGAGAGATGCAGATAGACACACACACACACACACACACACACACGGAGACACACAGACAAACAGATAGACAGACAGACACACACATACAGACACACAGGGAAACACAGGCAAGCAGACAGACAGACACACACACAAACACAGACAGACACACACACACACACACACACACACACACACACACACACACACACACACACACACACCATGGCTGGCTGACCAGACTGTGCCCAGGTCTGAGGCATCTGTAGGCACAGAGAAGCCCAGGACACTTTAGCCTCTCCTACCCCAGTTTAATGGAAAAGACCCCAAGAGGCCCCTCATGTCTGCCCTTTGTCAGGCTTCTGGGTCTGAGCTCTGCTCTGTGTTAGAGGGCCCCGTCTTCTCTCAAAGCTCACCAAAGAGGCCAGGAAGCTTCTGTTCAGCCACTTCCACATTTCAGGATGAGACCCTTGCCATGAAGATTCACACCAGGGCCTGCAGAGGAGTACCTTCCTCTTCACTTTCAGACAAACCCATTCTACAGAAGGGAGATTTGAGTCCCAGACACGCACAACCTCCTGGACCACACAGCCAGTTTCTAGCCCAGGTCCCTGCTCCCAACACTTCAGTATTCAAGGAAGACAGCAGGGGTGGGGCTCAGGCCCCCCAGCTGCAGCTGCCAAACCTCACTTTGAAGGGACGTTGACACTTGAGGGCAGGACAGGGCTGGAGAGAGGCTTCTGATTGGTTGAAGTGAGGTTTTGAGGGCTCCCTGGACAGCACTCAGGCTAAAAGTCAAGCCCATGGGGCTGAGGAGTGGTTGGGAGGCAGCCCCTAGCAGTAAAGAAAGGAGACTGGGCTGAAGTCCCTGTACAGTGGGCCCTTGCCTGCTCTGGGCTCAGATGGGTGCTGGGGCCATAGCAGCCCCTCCTCCTTCCTGAGCCCTCTGCCCCCCTGCAAAGCCCGTGCCTTTCACAGTCATCCTGAATAATTACCCTCCTCTGTCACCACAGCGATTAAGCCTGCGGAGCCGGGCAACACACGGGGCCTTTCTCTCTCCGTGGCCTCTTTCAGCACGATGCTTAATTGTCCATAATGATAGCGCACCCGCTCCCTGGCATTGGTGCGGCTGGATCCCACCCTGGTGTGGAGGCTGCTGCTTTATCCTGTTCACACAGGGCCTCCCTGCCCAGGACACCAAGGAACTGACGAGGTGGGGGACTGGTGGGGATGTCCTGATCCCTGGTCCTGGGCCTAGGACCCCAGCCACACCAATCACCCCAGCTCCACCCTACAGCTTTGGGCACTGTGGAAACCTGTGTGCATTTGGGGACACATGCCCCCACAAACTAAACCAAAAGGCCACTTCCAACCAGCACTATGGCCTTCTGCAAGAGCCTGGGCAAATGTGCACATCTATGCCATACACCCACACCAATCCTCATGAACACACACATGATGAGAACACACAGGTATCCACACACAGACACATGCAAGATGAAAACACACATGTGGACACAAATGAGGTAAACACATGTCCATATGTGGAAACATACTAAATGAGCACACACAGGTGTCTATATGTGAACATGCACAAGATGAGAACACACAGGTATCCACATGTGGATAAAAAAATGAGATGAGCATGTAACCATGACCACATGTAGACACACATACAGACACAGATGTTCACAGACACACATAAACATGCACATATGTCTACCATAGACATACGAAGAGTGCATGTTTGTACAGAGACACATGAGCATACACATATCTATATGAGGACATACATAGGAATACACACATGTATAAAAACATACATGTACACATATTCAGAGAGAAATGAGCACACACAAATGTATATATACACAGGTATAACATAGAGACACATGGGTACACATTCATGCACACAAATATGTATGCATACACAGATATATAGGTATTCACAGTGCTTACACACAAAGACACATAGACACACAAATACACTTAGATATAGAGAGACAGGCACATATACACATGTACACACAGAGGCAATCATATGCACACACAAACACACATGTACACAGATATACATATGTGCAGAGAAACAGGCACACACAGGTACACACATATAAATAGGCACACATAAATAGGTATACATATTATGTTCATGCCTCCACATACATGCTATACATACACACACAATACCCCACCCACTTTGACAAGTCCACACAAATTACTCTCTACAGGACCACAGGGTGCCAAGGTCTTGAGAAACCCATCACCAGATGGGCTCTGGGGCCAGTGTTCCTGATCACAGAGATGCAAGTCATGGAATCACCAACTGACATGCCCTGAAAGGTAGTGGGACCCTCTCTGGGGTTTAAGTTGCTCAGGACATCATGATCATGTCTGGGTGCTATGCAGAGTGAGCCCCAGACAGAGGGAAAGTGAGGTTACACTTCCCTACCACGCAGGAGACTGGGGTGGGCTGGGAAGCAGGGGCCTGGTACCGGCCTGGGCTTTGTGGTCTCATGACTTCAGGTCCATTTGTGGAGGTCTGAGGCGGTGTCCTGTCACCACTCACCTACCCGACTGGAAAGAGAATGAAGCTCCCCGACATCTGGCAGGATCCAGCCATTCTCATCCTCATCAGACCCAAATGCCAGAGCAATTAGCCCTAACAAGGCCATCGGATGGAGCAGCAGCCTCGGGCTGTAGGCACAGAGTACGCACCGGACGGCACGGCTGCGGTCGATAGGAGGCACTTAGGGATAATTGGGCAGTTGGAAGTCAGACCAGAGGCAAGAGCTGATGGATCAGCCTCCGTGTCCCCACGGAGCCCCCACCTGTCTGCTCCCAGCACCCAGGTCCAGAGTATCCTCTGGGCAGCCCACCCGCCTAGCATCCAAGCCATTTTCATCTTTGGCTGGTAAGATTAGCACTCTTTCTCTTCCTGATCATGTGGGCCCTGCCTCAGTCCTGGAGACCCACTGTCTGTAGGGAAGAGGGCTCCAGCTCAGCTCAGCCCCTCATACCTTAGGACTCAGTCTCCTTATCTTCACAGTGGGTTCCTGGGAGCCACCCTGGCAGCCCTGGTCCTTCCAAAGAACCCTGCATCTGCTGAGGGATGGAGGGCCCTTCTGTGAGCTCCCATTGAGAGACGGCTTTGAGTCCCATGTCTGTAGCCTTCTCAAAGGCCAAGGGGCCTAGGTCGGAGTGGTCCTTCCAGATGAGGGGACCAGTAGCCAGAGTACAACCAGTGCAGGGAGGGACATGTCTAGGGGACAGGTTACAGAGCCAAGGGTCCATCTGTTAGTCCTAGCCAACAGGATGTCACCATGATAGCAGGGCCTCACATCAGCAGAGGCTCACAGCTGCCCCTATGTCACCTGGCAACCCACACACCAACCCTGAGGCTCTTTTATAGGGAGGTACCAGATGCCAAAGTATTGGTGGCTACATGTGTGACCAGGCCAGGGACCCATAATCTATATCTCAGTGTATGTGGTCTGCATGTAAGAATATACTACAGGTGAGTGTGTATGTGCATGCATATGCCCATGAGCAAATGTCCTTGGGCACATGTGAATGGGTCTATATGCACATGTAGGCAAGTTTCTACATCCCCAAGCTTTCATGTAAGTGTGTATGTATACAGCAGGGCCTAGAGGGACTCACCAGCCATGCATATGTGACAGGTGGGGTGACTTCAGTTCCCATACCCCTCAGACCTTTAGAAAATGTCATGGCTCATTCTGAACATCTCATGGTTCTGCCAGGTACTCCTGGTTCCTTTCTGTCCCTCTCTAAGGCCCCTGCCTTGCCCTCCCATACCCCCCTGCTCCCAGTGAGTCACGTAATACCCTCCACGCCACCTCCCAGAGTACTTGACAGTCTCTGACAAATTAGCCAGTAAAAGCAATAAGAGTGACATTCAGTTCTCATTAGTCACTCACAAGGACCGCGGTGTTACCGTGACAGCAATCATGTCTAATTGCAAGACGGCTGCCTGCCCACCCCAGTTCCACGGAAGCCCTGGAGCCTGTGGGTGATGGTCACCCTCCCACCCTGTGGCAGGGAGGGGCAGTGGTTCCTGCTTGGAATGGGAGTGATCTCTTCATCATGGTTTGTGGGAGCTGGGGCTATGTATTCCTCCCTTCCTGTCTACAAGGTGGCTCCCGCTCCCCACACCATGGTGGGACCCATGGCTCTGGGCTATGTTAGCAGAGTTATAGTGGCCGGGACAGTCTCAGAGTCTCATTTGCCTCGCGTGGGTCAAGCCATAGCAGAGCAACTTTCTATAGCCCTGCCTTCCCTCTATGGGAGGGGACAAGAAATGAGACAGTAGCAGACTCTGGAGCTTTGGTCCCCGCCCACCCCTGGACTGCAGAGCCATTCAAGGGAGAAGGTGTGGCTTCCTCATGTGTGTGGGGCACTGACAGGGGAGCCTGGGAGCAGCCGTGCTGAGGTGAAGGCAAAGACTCCCATGAGTTTGGGGTCAGGGGTAACCCTATCACCTCTGTCATTAGGGTACGCTCCTCCAGGTGGACAGGGCTCCTGTCCCATGGCTTCACAGCCTCATAGTTACCTAGTATGGCGGTTTGAATAACAATGGCCCCACAGGCTATGTATCTGAATGCTCAGTCACCAGGGAGGGAGTGGCACTATTTGAGAAGGGTTAGGAAATGTGGCCTTGTTGGAGCAGGTGTGTCATTTGGGGTGAGCTTTGAGGTTTCAAAAGCCCATGCCAGGCCCAGTCTCTCTTTATCTGGCTCCCTCTCTCTGCCTATAGGTCAGGATGTAACTTCAACTATATTGCTCCAGGGTCTGCCTGCATGTTGCCATGTCGTGTCATGACGATAATGGACTAAGCCTCTGAAATTGTAAGCTAACCCTCAATTAAATGCTTGCTTTATTATTATTATTATTATTATTAATTAAACTTATTCGTTTATTTTACATCCTGACCCCAGTTTCCCCTCCTTCCTCTTCTCCCATTCCCTTCCCCTACCCCCATCACTCCTCCTCTGGTTCTGTTCAGAGAGGGGCAGACCTCCCCTGGGTGTCAACAAAGCATGGAATGCTTGCTTTTGTAAGAGTTGCATTGGTCATGGTGTCTCTTCACAGCAATAGAACAATGAATAAGACAGAAGTTAGTACCAGACTGTCTGTGGACAGTCTCTCTCTCTCTCTCTCTCTCTCTCTCTCTCTCTCTCTCTCTCTCTCTCTCTCTCTCGTTTTTTTGAGACAGGGTTTCTTCTTGTAGTTTTGGTGCCTGTCCTGGATCTCACGCTGTAGACCAGGCTGACCTCGAACCCACAGAGATCCACCTGGCTCTGCCTCCCCAGTGCTGGAATTAAAGGAATGCACCACCACTGCCTGGCTCTGTGGACAGTCTCTTATACCATCTACCCAAGGGTACAGTTTGGATGTGGGGACTGTTAGGACCTGGGACTGAAAGTCTCTAACTCTGTCCTGTCCCTGAACCTGGGCCTCCTCTACAATGCCTGCCACTTTGGGGCTGTGAACCCCTTTTAGGAAGCTGTACCTCAAGATGGCCCCACATCACCACTCTGGAATTCTATCCCAGTCATTCCCACCCCTGCTTGAGGCCAAGGCCCCCTGTGGTAGTCATGTGACCTCCTGGAGGACTTAGCCTGTTCTTGCTCTCAGCACAGTCCTTTCCCTCCATCTGTGTTCCTGGGAAGCCCAAGGCCGGAGGCCAGAACTAAAGTGAAGACTCAAAGAGAAGAAAGTGGGTAGTGCTACAGAGACAGCCCAGTCCACAGAGTGCTTGTTACACAGGCCTGGGCCCTAGCAAACTGTGATCCCTAGAACGCGTGTAAAAAGCCGGTGTGGTGGTGCAGGCTTGCAATCCCAGCACTGAGGAGGCAGAGACAGGAGGATCCCTAGGACTCAGCCAGCAAATGCAGCCTACTTGGCAGGCTCCGGGCCGGTGAGAGACACTGCCTCAAAGACCAAGGTGAGCTCACCTGTTGTACAACACTGTTCCCCAAGCCAAACAACTGCCATCTTCGTGAGTTCACCTGAGGTAAGCTTGCACAGGATCTTCACAGCTGGGCTTGTGGGCTGTCGACTGCCCAGTGTAGAAGGAAAAGGGTAGGGAGAATCATAGAACCCTCACCTGAGCATTCAGCTACTCCTCCCTACAAGCTGTACGTGAGGCTGCCCTGATTATACTTGGTCATGGTGTCTTGGGGAAGGGCCCCTGTTTATAGTCCAAGGACGACTAGAGGAACGAGGCTTTTCTATGTGGCTATGGAGAAGGCCTGATGAGGGAAGACTTTCCAGGGTGGCTGCTTTGGGATCACCCACACTCTGGTCAGTAATGTTTTATCCAGGCTCTAGAAAAGAGCCCAGTAAATCCACTGGTTACTCCAGAGAAACTTCGGTTGAATTGAACTTTGCTTTGTCATTGGGACTTTATGAGGAAAGAGACAGATGTCCAGCCCCTTCCTCTCCATGCTCCTCCCTGCTCCCAGAGAGAAAATTCTCCCGATGCATCCAAGAACCAACATTCTAGGCTGACCTCTGGCTTCCCCCGTGCTGTTCACATACAAACACACATGAGCACACACACATGCTATAGAAGAGGAAAAGCACCGTTCTAGTTGGCTTCCTATTTCTGTGACAAATACCATTGCCAAAAGCAACTTGGGGAGGAAAGGGTTTCTTTAGCTTGCATGTCCTGATCATGGCCCATCACAAGGGAAGTCAGGGCAGGAGCCTGGAGGCAGGACCAGGAGCAGAGACCATGAAGGAATGCTGTTGAGTGGCTTGTTCTCTGGGCTTCATCCAGCTTGCATTTTTATACACCCAAAGACCACATGCCCAAGGTTGGCACTGCCCACAGCGGTCTGGGCCCTGCCACATCAATCATTAATCAGGAAAATGCTTCACAGACATGTCTACAGGCCATTCTGATAGAAAGCCAATCTGGTGAAGGCATTTTCTCTTAACAGGCTTTTGGGGGGTGATTTTTTTTTTCTTTAAATGTTTATGAGTGTTTTACCTAAATATGTGTCTTTGCACCACTTACACGTCCAGTGTCTTGAAAGCCAGAAGAGGGAGTTGGATCCACTGGAACTGGTTGTGAGCCGCCTTGTGGGTACTGGGAATTGAACCCAGGTCCACTGGAAGAGCAGCCAGTGCTCTTAACTGTTGAGTCATTTTCCCAGCCCTGGAAATGGCATTTTATCAACTGAGGTTCCCTCTTCCGGAAGACTCTAGCTTGTGTCAAATGGACAAAAACAACTCACACAAGCAGGAAGGGGCCACCAGTGACAGAGCCAAAGCCAGCTGCAAACTTTCTCGCTTCTGTGAGTGAAGGCGCAGTAAACCGCCACATTGGACCACTGTATGAGCAGGAAGAAGGGCTAACTGGGACTCAGACTGCCAAGGCTCTCTTGGGGGTGGGGATAGAAAAGCAGAGTTCACTGGCAGTAAGTAAGGTGGGATCTTTGAGCTGATACAGGCTATGTGGCCTGACCCGGAACTAAATGCCCCTACCCAAGACTGCTGACCTTTGGGGCAGATTAAGGGTAGTTCCTGGTGGTTTAAGAAAGGTTCCTGGTAAACAGAACCCTGCCGTTAGGACTCTATTTGCCCAAAAACAATCCGACTATTTACCTGGCTAAGCCTTTCTTTTTGAGACAATGTCACCAGAACTGCTATTGGGGCGGAGGGAGGGGGTACACTTTGTACCTAACAACTATGACAGCCACAGCCACAGCCACCTCACCCCCAGAGCCTATCTAGGTGGTAGCAGAGGTCCCCACCCAGCACTCTCAACTACCACGTGAGTAAGTGGTCAGTTTCTGTACAAGTGAGGAGGCCGCAGGGAGGAAACCATTGTGAGTGGTCTCACAGTGAGGGTCTGGGACAGCAAGGTTCTCCTCTTGAGGCTGCCCCCACTCTGGGTTCCCAGTGAGGACGTGGAGGTGTGCCATACCACAGGCCACAGTCATTTCTGGCTCAGTCTGACCTCATGGGTGACAGCCTTCCCATGGCAGGCTCAACCCCATGACCTGGTAGTGGGCACACACCTGGGGCCTCTGGGTTCCTGGACCAGCCAAGAGCAGAGCCAGGGCCAGGCTGAAGGCAAGCACACGTGACTCAGGAGCCTGGGCTAATCCTGGGGCTCCGAGGAGGCCCCCACCATTGACATTTCCAGGCTGCGGTACGTCTGACCCATACACTGTGATATTTAGACAGTGCTTGTTTGCCAGGCGATTACTTCGGAGTGGGGATGAAGGCGCCTGACACCGGAGCTGGCCTGTGTTATCCAGGACCTTTTTTAATCATCTCTCTCCCTGCTTCACGGGGTCTAGCCAGCTGCAGGCTCAGGGTCCTACACGGAGATGAAGAACTAAAGGTCATAAGATGGCCAAGGTCTCAGTTCCCATAATGGGGGATGTGAATGAGGTCATCCATCCATCCAAATTCATTCATTCAAAGCATTTGCCTTCTCTTCCTCCTTCTTTATCTCCCTTTCCCAGAATGCCTCTCTAGAGTACACCCCACCCCACCCCCGCCCCTTGGGCTGGCCTCTGTGGCGCTGGCATCTTGTGGGGGAGGGGCAGATGCAGCTCACGGACAGGGCTCCTACGCTGTGCAGGTGTCATCTTTGGGAACTAAGTCTCCTATCCCTTGGGGAGATGGCTGGAGTCTATCTAACCTAATGGTGTCACCCTACCCTCACCCAGCATAGCTTTGGGGACCCACGGTCTCTGAGGAGTGATCAGTAGTCAGCAGAACTGGATGAAATGGTGGAGAGAGGGGGCCATGGTTTGGGCTCGAATTCTTTTTGGAAGAGGGATCCAGTTCCTTGGCAGACTCCAAGCCTCACGCAGCCACAGCGGTTTCCAGGGAAAGAGCAGCAGCCCAAAGCTAGAGGCCGCAAGATAACTGAGTCCCAGAGAGGTTTCTGAGCCCATCAGAGTAAGTGGAAGCCAAGCTTCCTACCGCAGCACCCCAAAGACCAGGGGAAATACGGAAGGACTCTGAGAGGAGAGAACATCTTCTCATCTGACATGCAACTAAAGCAGGGTCAGTGTGTGGTGGCCACAGGTTTGGGGGGGCATCTTGTTCACTGTGGCCCCAGTGGCTTCTGGGTATTCCTCTGGCTCCCACAGGCCTTCTATAGGTGATGAACCATGATGCATGCCTGGGGAATCCAGTAGGAGGGCTGGGCAGGGCAAGGGCTGTGGCTGTTCCCCCTGCTGAGTTTACCTTTGAGCAAAGGCTAAGAGAAGTTACAGGCTGCCTGCAGCAGGTCTCCCAGCGCCAGGCACACTGGGCATATATGGGTAGACAGAAATGGTAAAAGCATGGCCAGGACTCTGCCTCCCACCACAGGACCTTGGCTTCTCACCAAGGGCTCACCTCATCCCTGAAAACAGGAGGTCCCAAGTGTCTGTATCCATCCTGCTCCACAACTGAGTGAGAAATTTGATTCAGAAGTGGCAAGATTGGAAATAGAGACCAGCAGTCTCTGCATGGAGCTCTCTTCTGTCCAGAGCTGGGTAGGGGGGCCAGGGACCTGGTGCCAGCTTCCCCTGGTGGCCCAGTGGATTTGAAGCATGGGAAGTAGCTTACATTGTTCTAATTATGCCCGTTTCCCACGCTGGCTGCTTTCTCAGGACTCAGGGGGTCTTGAGGGCTGCTTTCTCAGGATTCAGGGGGTCTTGAGGCCTCAGAAGTGGCCCCCGTGTGTCTCCGTTCTCACCCAGCCCTGCTCCTTCCATTCCAAAGGCTCTTTGTATTTTGGGGGTGTGGTGCTTAGGATTAACTGTCAATTTGACACAGTCTAGACTCACTGGGGAAGAGAGTCAAATGAGGGATTCTCTAGATCAGGGCGGCCTGTGCGCAGGCGTGTAGGGGATTAGCTTGATTATCTTAATGAAGGTGGGCAGAGCTCTGTCTGCTATGGGTTTGGACCCTGGAGTGTTCAAGAGTGGAGAAAGTGAGCTGTGTTATTCAGTGTGCATGATTCACACTCTCTCTGCTCTTGCCTGTGGATGTGACTAGATGCCTCAACTCTCCCCACGACGGCAGACTGTAGACTGGAATTGTGAGCTAAAGCAAAATCAACCCTTTCTCCCTGAAGTTGTTCTTGTCTGGGTGTTTATCACATTGATGGTAAAGGAAACTAAGTTGGATTAAAATGATTCCGATGATTAAAAAATATGTACAAAATGTGCCGTCCTAGCCGTATTCAAGTGTGTGGCTCAGCGGCACGAAGCTCACTCACTCTCGGTGATATGCAGCCACCCCAACCATTCATCTCTCCATTTTTCCAGACTCCGTCCCAGTGAAACACTGACTGTCAGCCCCTTCCCAGTCAGCTGTGCCCCACCCTAGTTACACTCGGGGGTCTGAATCTAGGCACTTCAGGTGAGTGGAACCCTACAGTGTGTATCCTCTTGTGATCAGATTGCTTTCCTCGGCGTAGTGGCCTCAAGGTTAGTCCATGCCACCAAGGACACTCTTCCTTTTCAAAACTGAGTGACACTTCACAACATCTGCCACAGGCACTTGTGTGTATCCCCCCTTTTTGCTGAGGTGTGGAGACACCTGCTTGAGACCCGCTTTCTATTCTTTGGGGATATGAACGGAAGTAGGATTGAGGGTCAGAGATGTGGTATGTGTAACTCTGATGGGCTGCTGTTCTGTTTTCCCCAGGGCCGAGTCATTTTACACTCGAACCACAGTGCACCAAGGACACATTCTGCCTCTACATTATTAAACTCACTCACAGGAGGTTCCCCCTTGGAACATGCATATTCACACAGAGAAACAAGGTGCCCTATACTCTGCCTGACAACCTGAATCCAGGATGACCCCCCTCACGGGAGCCAAGATACTTCTTAGGCATGCGTCAGTCCCCCTCCCCCTCCACAGTGGGCTGGTGAATCCTGAGAAGCTGCTGCTGGGGTCCACAGTCACTCCATGTGATCAAATATCACATCTCTGATAGAAGTGACAGGTGTAGGCAGACGGTAAGCTTCTCTGCTCGGCTCCCCGGGTTCCGCACCTGGGACCCTCTGCCTCCCCCACTCACATGTAAGAAAGTAATGTTAGAATCTGGCCTCTGCTCAGGCCACAATATCTGCAGCAGCTACTCACAGACACCGACAGGTGCCTGCTGAGACTCTGTCTGGGGCTCCCAGCTAATAGACTCTCAAGGCCAGGATCTCTCACATGAAAAGTGAGTTTACATCAAAGGTGGCATTGGTGGCCATAAGTCCTGCCCCCAACCCCTTCCTGCCTCCTGTCTGGAAATCTGAGAGTCTCCTGCAGGTTCTTGCTGCAAACTTACCCCATCCTCAGAAACCATCACAAGAGAGTCTCACTTATGAGAGACCCACCATGCCGTCTGTTTCTGATGCTGCCTCTGAGGCAGATGCCTTGATGCTTTGCTGTCTGTCTGCCCATGGCATTGATAACTCTCCTAATGACTCTGGCCAGTAGTACATCCATGTCCTTTTGAACTATCCTAAATCTAACAGCTGGGGTGTCTGGGTTTTCCAGGGGTGAGAGAGGCTTAATCTGTTTTATCTGTGAATCCTTGTGTGTAACTAACCTTTCTCTTGACCCAGGGACCACCTTTTCCATGCCCATGGAGCCTTTGGACACTGAATGCAGTTGGCTTATGCGACCTCGGGGGAATGGGGTGGGGTCAGGAGGGGAAGCTTGTCCACCTTCCTTTATGGTTCTTTTATGGCTCTTGTCCAAGAAGCCACCAAATCAAGCTTCGAGCTGCAGGGTGATGCCGGGCCCTGGGGGAGGCAGTGCCCTGGCAGCCACTGGAGCTTCTGTTCACATCAGAAGACACATGGGCATGATTCCTCTTTTACACCCTGAAGATAGGAGGGCAAGACAGAACTTCCCTGTGCAGGCCAACATATCAGTGAGGTCAAGGTAGTGGGCAGGGCCATCCTAAGGGCATGACCTCCCAGTGGATGCAGAGAGCTCGTGATTATCAAAGAGTCTCCAGTGACAAATGGCTGAGCAGGGCTGTCAGGCAGGGGCTGAAATACACCACGGAGCTCACCAAAGGATGGCCTTCCCAGATGTCTGGGAAACAAACATAGGAAAACATATTCTGTCCCCTGTCTGGGCCAGTGCGTCTCCCCATGTGGCTTCCCCTTGGGATCTAATGAGAACACTGGGGACTCAGTCTGTTAGAGACATCCCTAATGCTATGAGAACTCTTGCCCAGCTTGAGAGAAGGAAGTGTGAACCACCTTTGCTACCACCAGGGGGATCAGAGACTGCAGGTACCAGGAGAATTGGCCTGAGGAACCAGTTGGGTAGAGCTTGGGCATTGAGCCCTGGGTGGAAATACCCCTTATATCAGGTGGCTTAGAGGAGACATGTCATTGGGGAGCATCATCCATAGTCCTGGTGCAAGGACATGTCCCAGCTTTTCCTGGCATCCACATTGTGCCCAAGTAGAGATCACTGTAGTTTGAGGATTGTCTCACCTTCCCCTTTCTGGCCTCTGCCGGCACGCTCTGCAATGTGAGCTTAGTAGCGCATCATTCTCCACATCATCACTGATCATGGAGAGCATTATAGATGCTTTGCACTCCCCAGGCTCCTCCAGGCTAGTCCTACTCTCTGTCCATCATCTCCCAGTACTAACACTTCTGTGATCTTACCAAGCACATGCACCCTTGGCCGCTCACTCCAGCACCTTCAATGGCCCCTGCTGCCTGCCAGTGACGACAGGGCTCCACGACTTGTTGATACAGAGACCCTGCTTTGCCAGCCCCCACCCACTTCCTTCTGTCAACCCCAGAGTCTACAATGGGGTCCTCCTTCAACCCTGTAAATCAAACTTCCAGACATATGTAGACATTGGTATGCATCAGTATTGATTCTTTCCTGCTTTAGATGCAGGGAGCTTACTTTACAAACAGTCAGAGCAAAGAGCCTTTGCAGACAGACAAGACTGTAGGATCATCACCAGGTAGCTCAGGGAGAGCCCCTGGCATTACTCACCTAAAGCCCATGCATGCACACCCTAGGCTAGAGATCACACTTGCATCCCCTTCATGCAAAATATCAACTCAAAAGGTCATGGTGACAGCCCCAGACAGGTCACTTTAGATAGAAAGCTGCACTGGAAAGGGTGGGAGCCGGGAAAGCCCACACACATGGGTCAGGCTTTCAGGTCAGTGGTCAGACAAAGGAAGCCTTCCAGACAGCAGTATGTGCCTGGAGACCATGCATGCACACATGTGTACATGTGTACACACAAACACAATCTGGAGAGGGCAGTGAGTGCCTAGCAAGGGTGGGGTGGGTGCATTCTGTCTGCTGAAAGCTTTGCTTTATACTATGCTAAGACACACAGGGCAATCTCTTACAAAAAGAGAGAGCTCAGTCTTGAGGGAAATGGCTTAGCAGTTAAAGTGCTTGTACCTCAAGCTTGATGACCAGAGTTCAGATGCCCAGAACTCACTAAAGGAAATGTTTGCTAGGCTTGGCAACCCCCATCCCCATAATTCCAGCCTCAGAAGGTGGAGACACAATCCACAGAACAAGCTGTCCAGTGAGACTAGCCGTATAAGTGATAAAAAGGGCAGGAATCTTTTGCAGGAATCAGAGTCCATTGAAAACAGCTGTCCCGTTGGACTTTAGACCTCATCAGCAGGAGGGAATTAACGTCTGGTCCTGCAAACCTAGCCAACTACTCACAGCTGGTTAAGCCACGATGCTAGAGGAGAACCTACTGCTGCCACTTTCTCAGGCCAGTCTAATTTCTAATTACACTCTAAATACCCGTCCTTATGCCCACAGATAGGCGTAGCTCTCGCCCCTTGTCTTAGTGTTCCATTACTGGTGAGATGCCAGGACCACGGCAACTCTTATAAAGGAAAAACGTAATTGGGGCTGGCTTACATTCAGAGGTTTAGTCCATTATCATCATGGCAGGAAGCACGGTGGCGTGCAGGCAGACTTGGTGTTGGTAAGGTACCTGAGAGTTCTACATCTGGATCAGCAGGCAATAGAAAGAGAGGGAGAGCTGGGCCTGAATTGAGCTTCTGAAACCTCAAAGCCCACCCCCAGTGACATATTTTCTCCAACAAGGCCACACCTCATGACTTCTGTCAAGCAGCGCCACTCCCTAATGGCCAAGCATTCATCTATATGAGAGTAGGGGGCCATTTCTTTTGGAACCATCACACTATGATATGACACAGAAGCTTCAGCCAGGAGCCCAAAAGAATATGGCTGCCTAAACAAGACTTGAAAATGACATGCTAACATGGCTGGGGCAAATGTCACAAAGCCCCACCCCTGCATGAAGAGATACAGCAATTAATGGCTGCTGAGAAAGGAAGAGTCAGTCTTCCCTAGAGACAAGACCCCTGATAGGTCCAGTTCCAAAGGGTCATCCCTGAACACATGTACATCTGAGCAACACTAAATGGACTCAGCAGGCTGTAGTTATATAGTTATTTGCTTGTGTGTGTGTGTGTGTGTGTGTGTGTGTGTGTTTGTGTGTGTGTAGTAATAATAATTAAGAAAATGAGGCATGAGAGGCATAGAGGGAAGAGAGGGAGGGGAAATGATGTGAATACAGTGCATACATATGAAATTTAAAACCACTGCATTATGGTAGATTTGGCACACTGCCGTTCTAGGCCAAAACCCCATTTCACAAAAGTTGCATAAGATAAGCAACTTTGCTTTGCCAGTGCTGAATCTCCAGTGATCCCTTTATGAAGTGAGGGTCTTTGTTTCTCACATAGGACAGGGGAAAGTATTCACAGATCCCATAACTGATACAGACAGGATTGGTAACTATCCTGTAAAGAAATTAAAACCTTTTGTAGGGGTGATTTTTAAATGGGCAAAGGGCTTGAATAGACCAAGAATTTGCAGACAGCCACCATGTGAGGGTCCATCCACCTCCAGGGAGGAGCCACCAGGATGGCCACTGTCCAAAAGGCAGGGGAAAACTATCACTGGCCAGGACATAAAGAACTGAAGTCTTCTTGGTGGGAACTGTTGGGAAGCAAAGTTTCTAGAGGTGTGACAGTGCTTGCCTGTCATCCCAGCACTAGGGAGGCCGAGGCAGGGGGATCACAGTTTAAAGCCAGCCTGGGCTATAAAGAGAGTACCTGTTTCAACCAAAACCAACAATGCCCATAAAACAAACCAGTCTGGTGGATTCTTGAATATTAAACCTAGGGTTTCTATGTGATGTGATTTATGTTTTATCTGGGGTAGACCCAAAGATAGTAATTTGACCCTACCAAACATGTATACCATTGCTCAAAATGTTCCAGACATGCTCTGTAGCCCCCACACTGCAATTCAAGTGTTTACCAACAAACGAATGAATGGAGCAAGCTGCGGCCCACCCTCACGGTAGGATATTTATTATTCATCCTTAAGGAGGAAGTACATTCTGACACTCACTGCAAGAACTGATCTTGAAGACATTAAGTGAAAGAAGCCAGACTCTAGACAAACAGCCACCAGCTAGACAGGGCAGCAGAAGATAGTAACACATACCCTTAGGGACCCCCCTCTTCACTCTAGCTGTGAGAAGTGGGAGGACCGGGCTGGAGAGATGGCTCAGAGCTTAAGAACACTGACTGCTCTTCCAGAGGTCCTGAGTTCAATTCCCAGCCACCATCTGTAATGAAATCTAGTGCCCTCTTCTGGCCTGCAGGCATACATGCAGGCAGAACACTGTATACATAATAAATAAATAAATCTTTATTAAAAAAAGAAGAAGAAGAAGAAGAAGAAGAAGAAGAAGAAGAAGAAGAAGAAGAAGAAGAAGAAGAAGAAGAAGAAGAAGAAGAAGAAGGACCAAGCCCAGGAAGAGGCACCTTGGGGTACCCTGGCCTCCTCCTAAACTGGAGTCACATCTGGGTCAGCAAGACCTGCAGAGCCTGAGGCATGAGGCCAGCTTATGACTACTCTGGTAGGTCCCATCTTACAGCCAGGGGAATGGGTGTCTAACCCCATTCCATGTTGCTCCCTCCTCAAGAAACTTCAAATCAGATGCAAAAAGCACGAAGGACCAGTTCCCATACCCAGGATGGCCCCCTCAGCTATCCAGCTTGGAGCCTGCCAGGAAAGCCACAACCTCGACAGTGCAGTGAGGTGGACGGCAATGGTTCTGCCTTATAGTCAGGCTCAGTTGCTATTTATTTCTTTTCCATTAAAGGCCTCAGAACCATTTATTGGTTTTCTTATTAAGATGTGTTATCTCTCATTACATAGCAAAGTGGAGAAAACAGGTGTGGGCAGAGGCTACCTGGTTGCCCTGCCAATGAGGCTTCCTGGACCACCTTTCCCCTACATGTTCCCGGCTCAACCCCCTCTGCAGAGACACTGCTTTGTGGCTACCCCTTCCGAAGGTACCTTAGGAAACTTTCCCCTGGGGTCTCTGTGTCCAGCCTCCTCGATGAGGAAAAGAAAGAGCATAAGTGAGGCCTCTGAGGAAGGCAATGCTCTCCAGGCCCTGCAGGTCTGGAAGGCGCCTGACTGTCTCACTGTGCACCTCATCTGATAGCTGCAGGAACAGCAAGCATTAATGCGCAGACGCCACCTTTGCTGGGTCCTTTATCTGTCCACCATCAGCACAGGGCCACGTGGAGCTACAGCTTGCTGACTCCTTGCACGCATGAGAGGGCTAATTGCTGGAACACAGAATCCAGAGCCCCATGTGACAGCTGTATGGTGCACTTGCCCTGGCTGCCAGTGCCTCGGGGACAGGAAAGTAGAGGTGGAAAGACATGAGGAAGAGGGGAAGGGAAATGGATGAAGGGATGGATGGGGGGATGAGGGGAAAGATGGACAGAGGGATAGATGGAGGGGGAAAGGATAGAGGAAGGCAGAGAGGGAGAATAAAGGAGGATAGAGGGATGGAAGGATGGAAGGGAAGATAGAAGGATGAACGATGTAGAGATGGATAGAAGGATGTAAGGAGGGGAGATGATAGGGTAGATGAGGGGGAGGATAGAAGAAGTGATGGGTGGATGCAGGAAGGGATGGAGGGATGAGTAGAGGGATGAGTGGACAGGGATAGAAGGATGGATAAGGGGGATGGTAGAGGGAGGAAGGGAGGGAGGGAGGGATGGGTAGAGTAATGGATAAAAGAGGATGGAAGGATGGATGAGGGGGAGATAGAAGGATGGAGGACATGATGGAGGGAGGGAGGGAGGATGGAGGAAGTGAAATAGGGATGGATGGAAAGAGTAGGGATGAATGAAAGGGAAAGATGACAAAAGGGGTGGATGGGGGATGGAAGACTGCAGGGAGACATGGGGGTGGGAGGAAGGGAGGGAGAAAGGGAAGAGGGGAAGTGGGTGTTTAGCTGTATCCCGTCCATTAACACTGAGGGCTCTAAGCTCCTTGAGGTGACACACAGGCTCTGTGTCTGGGGAGAGGCTCGGGGCTCACAGAGGATGGGGACTTGGCTTCCCCGTGTTTTCTTTGTCTGTTGACTTTGTCACCAGGCACAGGATGACCTTTTGGAATCAGTGGATGGGATGTCTATGGCTTTGTACTTATTGAAGAAACCGCTTTGTAGCTAGAAAAAAAAAATAATCTGATTATAAAAGTAACCTTTGCTCATCTGAACGCAGAAAGCTTAGGAAGCACAGGGAGGAATAAATGGTCTCTAAATACCCTAGAGCTAGCACACAGAGCTTAGAGGCCCCAGAAATCAAGTGTGCAATACCTCCAAGAGCCTGAAAAAGTTGGGGTGTTCTGTGGCCCCCCAGAATGAAGGTGGAGGCCATGCCTAGGGATGCAGTGAGGAAATATGGACCAGAGCCATAACTCCCATTCTTCTGGTCCTTTAAGGCAAGGGGTTTCAGGCTGGGTGGTGGGCGGGACATGGCTGCTGCCTGCAGGCTGCAGTTTCCACACCCCTACCCCTGGAATACACATGGAAGGGCCTTTCTCAGAAAGCAGGATGCACCTCATGGGTGACCCTCCAGACTGGGGAGATGCCACTGGGTCTGAGCTTCAGGAGGTCCCAGGCCCCAGAGTGGCCAAGGTTTCACACACATGCACACACACACACACACACACACACACACACACACACTCACGCATGCGCACGCACACCATGTAAAGCTACTGTACCCAGCTTTACATGGGTTCTGGGAATTCGCATTCAGGTCCTTGTGCTTATGTGACAGGAAGGGGATGCTTCTGGTAAATATCAGTAAAACTTCAAGTCAGAACTTTCGAGATGCCTAGCTTCCCTCCAGGCACACAGGATCCTTAGCTGACTATGCATTTATGTAAGACGTCAGCCTGGGTGGCCCCAGGTCCATATAGATGGTAAAGATTCCCCCACCGAAGCCTTCCCTCTTTCCAGCTGGGAATTCGCCCCAGTAGAAGAATGCAGGACCCAGAGAGAATCGGACACATCCAAGTGTGAAGCTAGGGAGCTCATGACTGGGACAGGGGAAGGTATCATCGAGGGTGGCAGCCTTAGGAACCCCAGAAAGCAGAACCCAGAACCTGTTGATTCTGCATGGAAGGGGCTTGGGAACCACTGCCGGCCTGCTCTTCCTCTCTCTTCCTAGAGAAAGATGGCTGCTGCCCTCCCCACTCTGGGCCAAGTGTTGCCAGGCTCTGTGGGGCAGGCACAGGGTCCCATAGAGACTCAACAGAAACCTGGCTTCGCCCCTCAGGTCCGTGCGCCATGCTGAAGCCCCGGGCCCAGATGGCCACTTTTCAATAGTCTGGTGTCCCAACCTGTACCGTAGCTATTCTGGGACCGAATCTGCAGGCAATGGTGAGAACTGGCAGGGTGCCCAGGGTGGGATGAGTGATGGACCTGGCAGAGTCTGATGGGTGTTGTGCCCCAGGCTATACCAAGGCTACGGTACACAGTGTTCTCCCCAAGGCACCACAGCACCATCATGCTCAGCCTCCCGCCTGGTGGCCTGGTCTGGATCACTCTGACAGGCGGAAGCACCTGCTCCACTGGGGACAAGCAGGGACTCAACTAGGTTGGGAGACAAAGGAAGGGATAGTTGGGGTCAGGCAGCTCAGGGGTCTGGGAGAGGGACAAACGTCCGCAGAGGTAGCGGGGAGGTGGGGAGGGGGCGGGGTTGTTCGGTGGGCACAGCGGGGGCTCAAGCAAAGGCAGAGATGGAGGGAGGATAAGGGTGGGGAATCCTAAGGGTACTCAGAGCCAGAACGGGGACATAAGAGTGTGGACAGGTGGGACTCTGAAGATAGCCCTGTTGGGATCCTCTGTCCACTTAGGTCTTCGGCGAATGACAGACAGTTTTTAAAAAAACAACAAACATACAAAGGCATTACTTCTGAGTGTGTTGTCTGTCTGTCATTCCCCGAATCCTTGCCTTCCTGACTACCCAAGCTCTGGTCCCCCTACGGTCGTGGTACCCCCGATGGGCCAGTCCGTGACACAAGGAATAACGTGGGTTCACAGCTCGCAGATCTCCAGGCAAAAGCAGCATTCCAGGAAATCCCACCCGCATACTGTGTCTCTGCTTGGTGGGCCCTTTCCCCAGCCAGCCCTGACCGCTTTGCCCCTTGCTTTCTGGCGGGGCTCTCTTTGCCTGCAGCAGCTCTGCATTTCCCCGTTAGTTGGCTCCCCCACGTGGCCGACTGCGGTATAACATCCGCCCCACCACTGCCCTCATGTGGCCAACTGTAGTATAACCTTCTCTAGGTGAGGGCTGTCAATAAAGAGGCTGGGAGGCTCCCTCAGTGGGCTGCTGGGTGTTGTGTGGTTGTACCACTGAAGGGTTCGGGGCTACTGACATTCGATAGACTGAGGCAGGCATTGAAGATTCCACTATCCCAGACTTCAGGGTTCACTCGGGCCCAGAGGTCTCTCTGGGCCCTCAACAGCCATAACCTTGTTAAAGGATTGTGGGTTGCATTTCTAGGGGCATTGTAAGTTAAACTTCCAAGTCAGAACTTCAAAGGAGCCGTCAGCAATAGACACAAGGTAGAGGGAGGATCTCTGTCCTTTGGGTCTCTGAAGACCTGGGGCCACTGGTGTTCGAGCTAAAGTCAGCTTCCAGTCGGCCATTTGCAGCTGCCCAGCCCCACAACCACCACAGCGGCCTAGAGAGGTTACATGATGGCTCCAGCCCCAAGCCTCCTCAGCAATGCCCTGCACCTGCTTGTCCCACTCTGGCAGGCCACTCTGTCCACTACGATGGCCGCCCCAGTAGCTCATGGGTACAATGGCCCAGAGCACCGTGTATGTCCTAGTACTTCTGGGACTCTGTCAGCACTCCCACTTGACTGGAGAGAAGACAGAAGCTCAGAGGATCGCGCATGGGGTACCTAGGCTTTAGGGACAGGCTGCCTCTGCTACCTTAGGATAAGGACGTCTTGAAGAGGAAGATGGAGGGGTCACACCCACCCTGCCCGTGAATCAGGTCATCAGAGTTATATACATGGGCCCCCATATATATATCCTCAGGTGTCAGCTCCCCTGACCCAGGTGGAATGGGGCTGAGTGGGACCTGCCTGGAATCTTAGGGCCTGGAGCTGAGTCTGCTCTGGCAATGGGGTGGTCCGCTCTGGCCTAGTTATATAGCCCTGTGCTTAATATGGTCAGGATCACCACCATTGTCCCATAATACTTGGGAGCTAAGGACATGGCAGGGCAGGAAGACGGGGGTCTAGACCTGTGTCCCCAAGCCCACATTATATACGGGCTTCCCCACCTTGTGTGGCATTCCAGGGCAGCAGAATGCAAGCATGGCCACAGCCATTTCCCTCTACTTCACTTGTGCCTCCACTTGTCTGTCTGTCATCTGTCTGTCTTCCTCTCGGTCTCTCTTAATTTCTGTCAGTGTGCCTCTATCTGTCTCTTTATCTCTGTGTCTGTCTCTGCCTATCTCAGTGTCTGTCTGTCTCTGTCTCTATCTCTGTCACACACACACACACACAGAGAGAGAGAGAGAGAGAGAGAGAGAGAGAGAGAGAGTTGGGGTAGAACCATGTGGCCACATGGGGACACCCTGGTCCCAATTTTGGGTGATAGATCCCAGGAAAGTGGGCTTTGAGGGGTGCCAGGGAAGCCAGTGACAGTGGACACCTGGCTTCATCAGCCCACCGGGTCCATAGGACCTTAGAAGGAGGAGCAGGGCACTCCAGAAGGCGCCCTACTAAACTGCTATGATCATCTGGCTGGGGCAGGTATGAGGGAGGTGGGCCAGACTTAGGGTCAGACAGTGGTCCCCAGAAATGAAAAAAAAATGCCAGAAAGGAAAGCCTGTGCTGGGATGCCATGAGCAGTGTGTTATAGGGTTTCCAGTACCCGACTGGGGTCTACCAGGTGGACGGGGCATGGCCTGAGGACAAGGTGTCCCAGACACATGCACAGGTAGGCCAGCACTCTCGTATACATCCTCACTCACACATCTCCACTCACTGCAAGGGAAATCCTCAGCACCAGTGCCTCAGCTGTGGCAAATGGCCACAAGTACGTACCTGCCAGTTCACGTGTGTGTGTGCACAGCAGCACCATGGCCCCGCCACAGCAAGACAAAGGGACACCACTGTAGCCTGCTACCACATCACACATGGGGGAGAGATTGCTCGGGGGCTGAGAACTGGATGGAGTAGGACAGGGCACCTCACTCCCCGGGTCAGCGCAGCTGGACTCTGCCACCATGGCCGGCTCCCGTCATGCACTCCCCTGGGCCCCAACTCCATGAAACCCTACTCGGAACTCTTACCCTTCCTTTCTCCCAAAGACGGAACAGGAGAGAATATGGAAGACAGCTGGGGCTCTGCTGTCCTATAGTGACTGGCCCCAGAGGACCAAAAGTTCTCTCCTGTGGTAGGCCCCAACTCAAGGGCCTGACCTCTGACCTCAGGGACCCAGGGCACAACAGATAACACATACCTGGGGGTGCCTGGGGACTGGACCTGGCCAAGGTTCTCATCTGGAAACAGGAGACACTCCTCCGGAGACTTGTCCAAGTGCAGATGTTCCCCTCTTGGTGTGTGATGCTGCAGGCCTTACTCTTCACACTTGGGGATCCCAAGTGCAGGCTATCTGTCTCTTTGCCCAGGTCTTGGTATGGCAAAGGTCTTGTTAGAGCCTCTGGTTACCTGGCCCCTACCAGGGTTCTCCAGGAAGGAGTGTGGAGACTGTACTTTCCAGACCCCAGGGACTCCTCACTGAAGAACTGACACTGACAGGGACCTCTAGCCACTGGGATTATCCTGTGTGGGCCTTCGTGGACTCTTGAATGTAGCAGGACCAGCACTGGTCAGCACACCATAAAGTTTCCAGTCACAAGAGACCACCCACTTCCCTGACTACTCCTGGGTCTCCTAGCCAATATGATCTTGGAGCCCTGAAGATGTGGCAGGATCCACCTCGTCCGCAACGGCTTTGTTTTTTTCCAGCAATGTCCCCTACTGAACCAAGTAGGCCCTGGGATCCTCTGGGGGATCCAGAAGGCAGGAAGATCCTTCCTAGCCCCTCATTCTGGCCCATGGGTGGCCCCAGCATGGGATAAGGAGCAAGGATAGTGACCATTATGTTTAGAAAGAGCGAGCCCTCCAAGCCCCGCCCCACCTCCCATGCCGCCAGATCCATGAAGATGGGGAAACAGGTGTGGAGGTGAGAGAGTGCTATCTGTGCAAAGTGTGAGCATGGGGATAAGATAAGGGATGAGGTGGGGGTGGGGTGGGGGAAGATGCGGACTGTAGGAAGGGGGAGACAGCGGCGGACCACAGTCATGACTCAGCTCTCCCCTGCAGTTGCCTCTGGGGATGAAGCACCTGTCCTGTTCGCCTTTGGGTGAAGAACAGAGATACACACAAACCCCTCTCCTGCCCCTACTCCCTGCTGGGGCTGCAGTAGCTCACTCATCTCTCTTAACTCTGGGAGAGGGTTTCCATGATCAAGGGGCTACCCTCAGAGAAGGTACTGCCTGCCGTGTCCTCCGATGAGGGCAGCAATCCTGTAGGACCACAGACCACCCGTCACCCTCACCTAATCTTCAAGGTCCCCTCGGTGACATCCTCAAGGCTGCTGCCCCGCCACAGCCTTTAGCATCCCACACTGTTCCCACTGAGCAGGAGTCCACCTATACAGCGGCAGAGAGAGAGGTTCACACTAGGCAGAGCACGCACAGCTGGAGAAAGAGCCCCAAGTCTAGGCCCTCTGCATCCTGCCCCAGAGGATGCCTAGACCCTCTCTCCCTGACCCCGGCATCAATTGCTTGTCTCCTCTTCCTTTGTCAGGTACTCGTGTACACACATACAGCGCCCCCATGGGGAGCACACAAATGTAACACAAATGTGGGCCCCCCAAAATTAGTGCTCCAGAAAGACAGAAATTAAGTATTTTCAAAGAAGCTGAATGAATTAAGACAGTCCAATGGCCTTGGAGTGTTTTCATGCTCAGAGCAGAGAGTTCCTGGAAGCGACTCTGTAATATTCCCCTCATAAGCTGCAGAGTCTGTGGACCAGAACCCAAATACCAAAGCCGACAAGAACGTAATATAAATAGTGGGGCAGAGTGGCTAAGGGAGTGAAGAGATTAGAGACCACTGTTTAGATAGATCCTGCAGACACCTGCAAACATGGAAGAAGTGATGGAGAAGGAGAAAAGAAGGGGGATGGATGGATAGGTGGGTGGGTGGGTAGGTGGGTGGATGGGTGGATGGATGGGTGGATGGGTGGATGGTTGGGTATATGGATGGTAGGTGTGTGGAAGGTTGGGATGGATGGATCACTGAGGAGATGAGTGAGTAGACAGGTGGAGTATGAGTGGGTGGGGATGGAAAAATGAGTAGGTAGGTGAGTAAATGGATGGGTGAGTGGGTGGGCAGGAGGATGGAGGATGGAGGGATCAGCAGGTGAATGTATGGGTGGGGATAGGTGGGTAGGTTGATAGACAGGTGAGAGAATGGGTGGGTTAATGGATGGATAGGTGGTGAGTGGGTGGAAGGATGGATATGTGGATGGAGGATAGATAGATGAGTGGAAAGACAGAAGGATGGGTGGATTCCCGGGTGAGTGATGGATAGATTGGTGAGTGGAGAAGTAGACAGTTGGAGGCACATCCCTTCACAGTGTACCCATAAAGTTGTGTCTCTACCCAGGGATGCTGGGAATCCTCTACTTGTCTTTTTCCCCATCTTCTAAGCCTGGCTGAAAGGTCACCACCATTCTAGGAAAGTTCTCTGAAATAAAAGGCCCCCTGACCCCTGCCCTTGGTCACTTTGAGGCAGGAAAATCTTGCCACAATTCTGGACCACACCATTCCCTAGTGCCTGGTCTGTACTGTTCACATATCCTACTAGCAGAGGTAAGGGGATGAGGGGTGCAGAAGATGAGAGATACTAGTCCAGCTCCCAGAGCCAGAGCCTCCAGGGACAGGGATGGAGACCTCACCCACAGGCCTCTGTGTCAAACTCCGTCTTTTCGGAAGGGAAGCAGTCGGCTTTGCTAGCATAACAAGTTGAGGCGTGGCCTAGAGAGGAGGGAAGTGTTCACAGAAGCATGGAGTGACCGCCTCCATGTGTCTATGTCCAGGGCCACATAGTTGGGACCCTACATTAAGGTCTGAGCCTCATGTGCTTGCTCATGGCCCTCATGTGTGCAGGTGTCAGCAGATGAGGATGCTCATGCGTGCAAGCTCCCATACCTGTGGGCAAGTACCTCTGATGTGGATCCCAGGCTTTCAAGAGTGGCCAGAAACTAAATCATTTCCATCCACAGGCAATGGGTGCCTGCTAGAGCCTGAGAAGTAAGAGGAGAGAGACTGACTAGGAGGAAGAACACTCAATTAGCCTCGTGGAGCTTACGCAGAGGAAGGTGTGGCCACAGAATCAGAGGTCCAATCTCTTCCGGACCCATGTTCCAGAAGGGTCAAAGAGTCCAGGGACCTGGATGGGGGCGGGGGGGGGGGAGGGTCTTCTACAGAGACAAGAGGGCACTGCTCCAGACCAGTAGACCTCCACAGTGCTCTCCGCCTGGGACAGTTCCCATGCCATCAGCATAGGAGGCCACGGAACCTGTTGCCAGCCTCACTCTGTCTCATGAGACTCTTACGCAGAGCTGTTCAATTCCCAGAAGGACATCACAGCCCATGGCCAGTAAGTGGCCTTGGACAAATCACCTTCAGTCTCCCCACGCCCGAGCCTAGGTCTCTACTGCTGTGTGGGTAGTGGGCTGGTGGGCCTGTCCTGGCCCGGAAGCCCTAAACCATAAAGACTCCACCTGCCTTTTTGATTCTGTAATTTTATAGCAAAAAGAAGAGATAAGTCAGCCTTGATTGGCAATAATTTTATTGGCATAAGCTTTTATCCCTCTCCGTTAAGGGGAACAGAGAGTTTATGGCCACCTCCTCATCTCAGCCAGAGCGGGTGGGGTGACAGGCTGCGCTCTGACTGGGGACCCTCTCAGGCCTGGCTTCCCACACCCTTGAGGGGCTGCGGCATGAAGCAGCAGCCTGTGATGGAGACACCTTCCTAATCCCGTTCCTCCCTCCCCACCCTTGCCCGGGCTGGCTCCACTTGCAGAGGCTCTGGTACTGCGTGTCTGCAAGCCTGTTTCTTCACCTAAGAGCCCGCTATCTGCGAATCACTGAGACTCTTGGGATCTCACCCACGGCAGGCACTGCCTGCTGTGCTGCAGGGTCAGACACAGCCCCACTGCGCCCTCCAGTCCCCCAAGTGACATCGCCACACACGCATGTGCTTAGCACAGACAAAGATATCAGAGTTTTAGGGCAGGGGGAAGGCAAGGGGCATTTGTCCATAGATGTGAAGCTGGTCCGGAGGTCGGGGAGGTGGCTGGGCCTGTGGAGGGCTGCCCGCTGCCCACAGCCCCAAACTACCCAGCATACTCCAGGGTGGACGCCAGCTCTGGTCGGCTGTGAACGGAGCTAGAGGCAGCTTCAAAGAGCCAAGAAAGCCGCAAGGCCACACCTGAAGAGTCGGGGACATTAAAGGGCCCCACCCCAAGTGGCGGGTAGCCCAGACAAGCATGGGGATGCCCAGAACTCTGACCCAGAGGGAGCGGCCCAGGGTGGGCCCAGGGGGCCAACTCTACCCATGAGGCCACCAGAGGCCCCCACAGGGCCAACCCCACCCATGAGGCCAGTAGAGGCCCCCACAATGCCTAAGTCTTCGGCCTGAGGCTGCACCCTTGGGTTTCTTGGGAACTCCTGGAAGGTTCCTGCCTCTTGAGGGAGGGCCCTGTTCCCTATGGGAACAATGGGGCAAAGGGCACGGGATACTGGGGGCCTCCTAGGGCCAGGCCAACCTTACCTCAAGACCACAAATTAGGATTAGGATTGGGACAACTCTTGGATCCCTGGAGAAGACTGTTGCCATACAGCTCATCTTCTACAGGCCTCTTCTCAGGGCATCTCAGTGCCCACAAGGGTCCCCAGCCAGCCCCTGGAGGAGGAGCAGCAGCAGAAATGGACTGACTTGCAGAGGATCTCTTAGTCGTACTTCCACCAATACAAGGCCATACATCCCCTGAGGTGAAGGCACCCAAGGATCAGCTGCCTGAACCAGCCCCCTCTGATTAACAGGAGATGAGGCTCCCAAGATATGAGGCCCATGTACCCTCACCCCCAACAGCACAGGGGCTCCATATGAAGCACCCTAGGGGAACCACTTGATAGGGAGGGCTCCACTGTGGTCCAGACAAGGGGCTGACCCATTATGGAGCTGCCTTCTCTCCACAGCCCCAGGCAGGAGCCTTCTCATTCAATTCTAGAGCTTGAGGTCAGGGGGCTAGTGACATCCACAGGGTCAAACAGAGAAGGACCAGGTGGTACCCCACACCTGCCCTGGCCAGTAGACACTCTGGCTTCAGTTTTACCCTGGCCCAGGAGGTCCATCTCCTCCAAGCTCATTCCTAGGATATCTGATGAAATAGCCACCGGGGTGGACTCTAGCTGCGGGCTGTCCAGATGATTCTATGCAATAGCTGGGCCTGAGGGGCAGGTGTCCAGATGTGGGGCCTTCCTATAGTTATGAAAGCAGAAGATTATCCCCCTTGCTCCCACCAGGAACGAGGCTAGGTTGGATGTTGTAGCCAGGGGCAGGAACCCTCTGGCTGCCTGCTTTCTGCTTTTCCAGGGCAGAGAGTGAGGAATCACTAATTGGCGTCTAGGGCGGTACGGCACCTGACCCGACTGTCCTCAGGGGCCAGTGACTCACGGAAAAGCCCACACCCTGCTAGCTGCTCTGCCTCCTGCATTAGCTCCTAACCTCCAACATCCCAGCCTCTTGGCCTACCAGCCTCCACTTCTTAACCTCCCCTCCAGCTCTCAGACTCTTCTTTTGGTACCCATACTCCACACCCCTCAAGCTCCCCAAGACTTCCAGCCCCTCAGCCTCCCCACCCTAAGGATACTCTCCTTGGGATCAGTCTACACCAGGTGTCTCCCTGCATAGGGACACAGTGCAATGACCCCGAGGCAGCAGCTGTAAGTGTGTTTGTGACTGAGGGGGGTGGAGAAAGAGGCCGAGAAACAGGTCAGAGGGGAGCCTCCGGACTTGAGGGGGAAGAGACCCACACTTGCTCCAGCCTGGCTCTTATTCACACAGGAAATAAGTTGGGGGACACCAGGGCTCCAGACCCCACTAGCAGCTCTCCGCAGTACCTGCAGCCTCTCCTAGTATAGATTATGTGCCCCAACCTGCCTTGCAGTCAGTGGTCCAGCCCGAGAAGGCATATGGTACCCTCTCAGGAATCCACATAGCCTCAGAGATGGCAGGCAAACTGATCCATAGCCTGGAACCCAGGAAGATCTTGGGATAGCTCTTCAAATGATAATACTGGGAGGGGATGCTGGGAAATAATAAGATGATAGTCCAACCCAGAGGATACAGGCACCCTGTAGGCCCAGTGGGACCAGTTCCCATCACTTTCCAAGCACCCCTGTGGTGTCCTGGCTCTGCCTGCAGGAACTTCCCTTCAGCAAGCTGGTTACTAAGAAGAAAATGGGGTCACCCCCACCCCTGCCTACCAAGGATGCTGAGGGCACTGGCAGCTATTCAGGCCCACATTCCAGAAATAACCCGTCCCGGGCTGCCCCGTGGGTGACGTGAAGGCCATCAGTGGCTACGTGTCGCTGCTTGTCCACAGACTGAAGCAGGAGGGCCCCTTCTGAACTCGCCTCTTCTCGGTGGCAGTCAGCCATTGCCCACAGGCAGCAGAGAGGAGTGAGGAGTGAGAGGGCAGGGAGACCACCTAGAGGTCACAAGCAGCCTGAGGCAGGGCCAAGGCCCGCAGAAGCAGAGTAGCCACAGAGAGGAGAGGGAGAAGCAGGGCTTGGAGACCCGAAGGAACGGGAGCAAGGAAGAAAGACAGTGAGGGAGTATCATCAGGGCATGGAGATGGCTAGGATACAGACAGGGTATGCTAAAAGGAGGGCATGGCAGAAACGATGATCTTGGAGGAGCCCTGAGGTCAAGGCTTCACTGGCTTGCAAAGGGAGAGCATCAGGCAGGGCTGGGCATTTGAGCTGGGAGAGAAAGGACTGAGGTACTCGTGGCTATGGGACTGAGGAGGGGTAGGGGACTGAGCAGACCTGGAGCAGCTGCCAGAGCACCAAGATTCTCCTGTCAGAGCAGAGGGAGAGGCGAGAGCTGGACCCCACTCAGGAGAGGGGGTGCTGGGGGACCCTTTGGCCCCAGGCACAAGCCCCACACTGCACAGCTCTTGTAGCTTGTGAGGACAAATGCCTGGCCATGGCTTAATGTGAACATGGCATTACCAGGGAAGTCAGGGAGGAGTTAGAGAAAATGACTCAGCCCTAGACTACTGGCTACCAAGCTTCTCTCTCTGTGTGTCTCTGTCTCTCTCTGTCTCTCTGTCTCTCTGTCTCTGTCTCTGTCTCTGTCTCCCCTCTCTCCAGGTTCTCAAAGGCCAACCTCTGATGTCAGGATCCAAAGCCAAGCCACGCTAGTCCTATTCAAGGCAGTCTCCAGCTCAGTCTCCGCACACCCCAGGGACCAAGTGTTCACTCCTCCCCAAGGCCACATAGACCAGATCAGGCCTATGGATGGAACCAAACCCAAGCCTGAAACATCTTCCCAGTGTCCCCACATGACAAGGACAACCTATGCCTCCATTTTATCCCATTTCTAAGACCACATCAGAGCTGGCATGGGATAGGGGTGAGGCACCATGGGATAAGATATCTCCTGGACCCCATGAGTGATACTGCATGCTGGGAGAGGGGTACTGAACTTGGCTCCCAAACCAAGGCCTCTACAGACCTTAGGATCTAGTGGCCTGCCTGGACAGCTGGCAGCAGTTGGTCTGCTGGAGAGCAGTTGCTACCTGCTGAGGGTAAGGGGCTACATTCTGGTCCCTGGTTTCAGCAAGCATGCCAGATCCACCCAGCCCACTCCCTTCCAGCTGCAGCCTTCCACATCAGAGGGTGGGCCACCTTGCGGCAGGCGCTTTCCACATCTGCTGCCCTTCTAGCTCCAAGGACCCCACCAACAGTCAGACTCTGAAAGCAGCTGAATTTATTGCTGCCTCCTAGCCAATGGGATGCAGCAAAAGTGATGACATCATCTCTGAGTTTAGGACATAAAAGGACTGTAGCTGTCCCCTGCTTTGATTCACAGCCCAGTGCTGGGCCCAGCCCTGCCCACATGGGCTGGTCTGGGAAGGGAATTCCTAGCTCACCTGTCTGCCCAGACCCATCGCTGCGCATTTGCACATAGCCCCAAATCAACTTGTCACATCAAGGCCCTCAAGAGCTGCCAGGTACCAAATTTGCCTGAGGCTGCTCCAATGGGCTAGACCAGGCCGTGTACCTGTCAGGGTAGCCGCCCACGCTCCCCCACACTCATCAAGGAAACAGAGAAATGACATTCACTAACGGGTCTTGGTGTTCCCTATAACTCCAGGACCAAGGCCCCAGGGCAGTGATGTGTACAAGAGAATGGTCACTGTACTGTTGGTCCTGATCACAGGGCCACGAGGTGTTCCCCTCCCCCGACATCTGACTTTGGTGCAGGGCTGAGGGCTCAGCAGTTCCCAGGACTGCAGGATCAGGCACCTGCAAGCCTCCTGGGGCTAGGACCAGGATGTATGCCCAAGGGGCTTCATGACGGCACCCCTTGCTGGTGGAGTCTCCAGTGCTTCCCAAAGGACCCCTCCTAAGCAGAGCTGGCCTGGAGGATGGCCATCATGTGCCCTATTCCCTGCATTCCCTGGTTCTCCAGACCAGTCATGCCCTAGGCAGACCAGGTGAATGGAGGTGAGCAGGCAGGCCCCCAGCTTAGGACAGCCAGTCCTCACACCTTGTGTGCTTAGGTGAGTGGCTGATCTTGACTGTCTTTGGTGGGCAGGCTGCTGGTGGGGAAGGCCCAGCCAAGCTAGGGTGGTTTGTGGCCCAGCAGCTGGCCTGGCCCCTGCACCTGTCTCTGTTTGCACAAATCCTGTCCCTAATAGACTTAATCATGGAGCTTTGATGCCTGTGCCAGGGCCCTACAAGTCCTTGGGCCTCCCAACAAACAGGCCATTGTCTGCAGCCCAGTGGTAGGCCTGCCTGTTAATGGTTAAGCCGGGGAAGACGGCCCTCTCTGAGGCCAGGATGGGGAGCCAGAAGAGGGGTCATGGTCTGGGCACAGCAGCCCCCATCTCTCAGGGTGCTGCTGTCCTACAATGGGGGCCCTATGGGTGGTCACATAGACATGGGGAGTTTTTTTTCCCTGCTCTAAAAGCAGTGGACACTGATGCTTGCCTGGTGCTCCTGTTCCCCAAAGCAGGTTGCCAGTCTGCATGAGCCTGGGGCACCTGAAGATGCTCTAACTCAGTCCCAGCTGCTTGCTGTGCTCTCCAAACCCAAAGGACAGCAGCAGATATGTGGTCATACACATGGTCAGTGAAAGGGGCTAGAGAGATGGTTGGTGGCTTAGAGCACTGGATGCTCTTCTAGCACTGCATTTCCTGCACCTACATGGTAGCTCACAACCATCTCTAACTACAGTTCCAGGGGATCCAGCACCCTCTTCTGGTCTCACAGGCAGTAGGCATGCATGCGTGCACATAAATGCACACAGAGAAAACACTCATATACATAAAGTAAAATAAAATACCAGCAAGAAGACCTCACATACAGTAGTGGGAACTCACAATCATACAGCTGCCATGGCGGACAACACAGTGTTACCAGACGCAGTCACAGGAAGCAAAACCAGGGACTCAGAGAGCCTCCTGCACCTGCTTCAGTGTTCATAACAGCATTACACAGAAGAGACAGAAGAGAAAAGCTCCCAAGTGTCCATGAACCAATGGGAGGTGGAGCCACATTTTGGAATATTACTCAGCCCAGCAAAGGATGAAGCTCGATGAGCTGAGTGTGGTGGTGGCTGAGTCAAGAGAGTTGCCACAACTTTTCAGATAGCCTGGGCTACACAGTGAGACTAGGACTCAAAAATCAAAAACACAGAAAGAATAAAGCTGTAACATATGCTACAACCAGGCTGAGCCTCTGGCACACAGCTCAGTGAAAACAGCCAGATGCACAAGGCCACAGACTGTCATTAGCACTTCATGCCAAATAGGCAAGTCCCCAGAGACAAGAAAAAGAGCAGAGTTCACCAGGAAGTTGAAGGCCAGGTGAAGGGATGAAGGAGAATAGTAGGCAGGTTCCTTCTGGGATGAGCAAGTTCTAGAAGCAGATGGCTGTGTGCACTAATTGCCTGCCAGTGGGTCATGCACTTTTAAAAAGAGCCAATCTTAGCCGGGTGGTGCACGCCTTTAATCCCAGCACTCGGGAGGCAGAGGCAGGTGGATCTCTGTGAGTTTGAGGCCGGCCTGGTCTACAGAGTGAGTTCCAGGAAAGGGGCAAAGCTACACAGAGAAACCCTGTCTCAAAAAAAAAAAAAAAGAGCCAATCTTGCCAGGTGGTGGTGGTGCACGCCTTTAATCCCAGTACTTGGGAGGCAGAGGCAGGCGGATCTCTGTGAGTTCAAGGTCAGCCTGGGCTACAGAGCGAGATCCAGGACAGGCACCAAAACTACACGAAGAAACCCTATCTCAAAAAACCAAAAAGAAGAAGGAGGAGAAGGAGGAGGAGGAGGAGGAGGAGAACAAGAAGAAGAAGAAGAAGAAGAAGAAGAAGAAGAAGAAGAAGAAGAAGAAGAAGAAGAAGAAGAAGAAGAAGAAGAAGCAGCCAATTATATGTGGTAAGAGTTTCCTTTAATTTAAAACACCAGTGGTCCACTTAGATGGATGGAAGCTGTGGGTGGGGGCTGTGGCACAGACCCCAGTTGTATCTGGCTGTGACCTTAGCTGTGACTGCTTAGCTTAGCAATAAGCTTCAAAGTACCCCAAACACTGATTGCCTAGCTCGGCAATGACATCAAGAGTCCCCATATACTGGCTGCTTAGCTTAGCAATGGCATCAAGGGTCCCTATTCTTACCAAATCTCAACAATTTCTGTACTCAACCACCCTAGGTTACACACATGGTCCAAGGCACCCTCCTTCACCCCAAACATCTTGAGAGTGTAGAGTCACCCTGCCCCAACCCTAGCATCTCTGCCTCTTCGCCATGATACCAAAGAACCAACCATCCCTCCAACACTTCTAAAGTGGGCCTGCTAAGGTCTGGGGACTGGCCCAAGCCATTGCGATCCTTTATCCCTCCTCTCCATTTTCCCTTCTCCAGCTGTGACTCCCAGGGTCCCTGAGAAGATGGAGCCTCATCTATCTCACAGGGCTCCTAGCCACAACTTTCTACTATGGTTCCCAGCTGTGTTTCCTCTGAAGCTCCAGAGTCCTGACCCCAGAGGTCAGCTTCCCCAACTGCGGACCCTACCTGGTCCTCCATCACTGGAGATGCCAGAGTTCTAGGCAGCACTGTGGTTTTCCAGTTGTCCACCAACATCTGTCCCTTGCTACCTCCACATGCTTGCCATCGGCTGCTCCCTGGGGACTGCTGCCCATGAACATAGGATTTGGATAACCTCCATCCCCTTGGAAATTCAAGTTCACGTGACTTCAGGAAACATTTATGTCCATGTTCACCTCGTCCATACTTAGAGATGCTGCCAGCCTTGAGTAAAGACAGAAAAAAATCACCTGGCTAGACCTACCTCCTAGATTTGAGAGGTTACAGCCAAGCCAAGCCCCTCTGTCTCTGAAGGACCTGGCACTGATCAGCCACAGGCCTCTTGCACAAGTCACACCCCAGCCTGAGTTAATCCTATCTGCTTATAACTCCTCCCTCACCAGATGTCCCGGCTGGCTCTAGATCTGCACTCCACATCAATCTCCTCCTATACACGCCACACTCTGCTCAGCAGCAGGCAGAAAGGTGCTGGGCCCTAGGCTCAGTGTGAGGCTGCAGGCCCTGTGTTTGATGCCCTCTTGGATTACAAACTCCATAAGGACCACATTCATCCCTGGCCCCGAACTGTGTCCCAGCCACATAGCAAGTGCCCAGTGAATACCAGTGAAGCAGAGGGTAGCAACGGACAAGCAGCTATCTGGATGGTCCCTGGAAGGGAACGTGCTGAGTTTAGGAAACGTCCAGGGTGGTAGTCCACTGGTACCCTACTCATAGGTAAAACCCCGAGCCAGGCAGAGAGCCTCAATCTGGGAAGGGAGGAAGCCAATAGATGCCATCCTGGGGCAGAAAGCAGCACAGACTACTGTGGCTCCTTTTCATAGCCCTCCAGTGAGCAGTCCAAAGCAGGAGGGGTTTCGGTGAAGTGGGCTACAAGGTTCCACAGCGTCTTGAGCTGTGCCTCCCTCCCCTTTCTTTTCTCCGAATTGCTGCTGCTTGCTGACAAACAGGGGCTGGACATAGACCTGTGAGTGCTTACCATAGCCCGCCACCCACTGCTGCCAAAGGGAGAAAGAGGCAGACGTTGCCTAGCCTCGAGACAGGAACTCAGTGCCAGGTGCACACAGCCATGCACAGGTTCACATGGCCACACACAGACAAATACAGTCACACGCAGTCACACGCAAGTGTGCATTGCCTCATGCGGCCACACAGAGGCGTGTACAAGCACGGAGACACGTGCCCAGCCCTCCCAGCCGCACTCAGGCTCCCATACCCACAGCCACGCCCATGAGACCCAGCAACACCCAGCCACTCCTGCAGTGGGTGCCCGCAGGCAGCAACAACTCCACCGCCGCCCAGGCGCACGTCCTCAGCCGTGTCCACCCAGGCCTGCAGGTTCAGACAGACACCACCCCAGGCAGCAAGTGTGCCTGGAGCCTGCCAACTTGGACTCGGAGGCTGTGGGTGTGAAGATGCTCCATCTGAACCTAACTGCCGTGGCCAGGGGAGTGGAGCCCTGCTGAGCCAGTGTCCTACTTCACAGCCTAGAAGGGAAGAGCCAGAACAGCTACCTGCCATAGCCAAGGGCCCCGGAAGCTCTTCCTGGGGCACCAGCCTTGGAACTTCAAGGAAATTGATACCCAAGTGCTACATGGTGCTAAGAGTCTCCAGAGCTCTCTCTCTCTGCCTTGGTGGATGCCACCTGTGCCCTAGCCATGCAAAGTGTCCAGCCCCAGCTCTGAGGTTGACTGCTAACTGCCCACACTGCCCTCTGTAGCATCTTGTTCTAGACAAATCAGAGGTCGTGCTGGCCAGGATGCAATGGCCAGCCCCTCACCTGCAAGCAGGACCACCTGTGGAATAGTGTATGTCCTAGTCTGCCTGTCCCGTCTGCCTGACAAATCCTCCTTCTCTTATAGGCCCCTTCCTTCTCCTGAGGTCATTGGTCCCCACCAACAAAACCCATAAGTAGACTCTCCATCCTAGGCCCTATTTTGAAAGTTGGGGGGTGGTGCTAAGACAGCTGGTGCTGGCTGTGGAGCTGAGAAGTATCTCAGGACAGACTTTGTTCCATCCTCTTCAGAGAGCTCAGGTAGGGGACCTGGGGGCAGACCTCTGCAGGTGATGCCTTGCAGTTGCTGCCCAGCCTTGTACTGATGGGAGGAGGTGGCACACACCTATCTCTGCACCCCAGAGCAGGGGGAGGGAATCTTCAAGCAGAGGGCTGTCCAGTAGGCAACATATGCTGAGGGTAGCTGAGGACCCACAGAAGGAAGATGCGGCAGGGCATGGAAAGACAGGATTGGAAATTACAGTTGGGCTAGGCATGGTGGTTCAGTTCCTTAACCTTAGCACTCAGGAGACTGAGGCAGGAGGATCCCTGTCTCCCCCAGAGGGGAAGCTTTGAAAATGTTTATGAAGGGTATGTCCTAGGACCACAGACCACTGAAACAGTACAATTTAACCAAAACACTGAGGAACACTTCCCACATACCTCACCACCCCTTGTTGGAAAGGGGCCTGGGTTCTCAAGAAGATGGCACACAAGTACTTCAACAATGCTAAACGTTCTACTTCTGCAGACAGGTAATAGAGATACTCTAAATTCAGCAAGCAAGCATGGGGGGGGGGGCTTCCACTGGTTTATTTTTTTTTTTTTTTGAGATTTATTTTTGCTTTTATTTATGTGTATGAGAGAGTGTATGCTATTTGTGAGCAGTGTCCATGGAGGCCAGAGAGGGCATCAGACACCCTGGGGCTGGAGTTACAGACTGTTGTGAGCTACCTGATATGGGTGCCCGAAACCCAACTCAGTTTCTTTGCAGGAACAGCAGGTGTTCTGAACTGCTAAGCTGTTTCTCTAGCCCTCTCCACTGTTTGGGGTTTTTGTTGTTAATGTTGTTGTTTGTTTGTTTGCTTGTTTCTAAGACCCCACTGGGTTTTTATGGCTAAGACAGAGGGATCTTGTACCACACTCTGATGCAACTGAAGCACACACTTTGATCTTAGAAAAGTGCTGCCTGGGAGGGGATGTTTGTGAGATGGTGTCTTTACCCGTTTATTTAAAGATGGACTTTCTGATGTTCATTTAACTCTTTGGTAGAAAAGAGTACATTTCATTTACATTCCCACACTTTCCCCCTCTTTTACAATACATTTTTATTATTTTCTTCAAATTCAATTCATCTTGCCTGACTTCCTTATTCTTGGGTACTCTTCAGTAACACACATGATAAGATGTCAGACGTTTGTGATCGGTTATTGCTGCTTCAATAACTTCAACTCCACAGGTTCAGGTATGTGAACACTGGCCCTCAGTTGGCAGTGCTGTTTGGGTAGGCTGTGCAGCCTTGCTGGGGTGGCCTTTGAGAGTGGTTAGCCATGCCCACTTCTCTCTCTCTCTCTCTCTCTCTCTCTCTCTCTCTCTCTCTCTCTCTCTCTCTCTCTCTCTCGTGTTTATGGTTAAAATGTCTCAGCTTCCTGCTCCCGCTGTGCCACGCCCCCACCACCATGATATATTCTTATTTCTCTGGAACCATAAGCCCCAATACACCCTTCCTTCTGTAAGTTACCTTCGTCATGGTGTTTCAGCACCATGACGGAAAAGTAGCTAACATGGAAGGTCAGGACTGAGGTCGGGACACCTTCCCTCTTTCCAAAGCAATATGCCATCACATTAGAAAAGGGGTCATCTAGTCCTGAAGCGTCAGCTAACTCGTTAAATAACAGAGTCCCTGAAGAGGTTTTGTAATGGCACCACCAGGATCCATGATATTAGGAAGGAAAGTTCAACACTGGCCGCCTGCCGTCACACAAACCCCATGGTTTCTGCTAGCCATGTTGAGGGCTCATCTCTCACCCCATTGTGCTGGTGGCTTTCCACTGGTCTGCCTCGGTGCTCACAGATCTTTGTTGGTTGCAGTGCAGATAAACCGCCAGGGTGGCACTGATTCCAATCACATCGTTATTTGGTTCCTGGCCTTACACTCACCAGGAACTCCTTTGGGCATGCCGATGGAATCTCTATAAACATCAAGGTCATAGGGCTCTCCTGGAGTTATCAGCTCCCTTTTTCTAGGAGACAATTGGGTTTGACTTAGGAATAGACTGGAGAGATGTAGTAATGAAGGAAATAGCCGACTGGACCAAAACATAGCTCTCATATAATGGCTCAGCACAATTACAGAAGACGTCTACCTTGGCAATGCTCAGGATAGAGCAGCACATTTCCTCAAAGACCCAAAGGCCCTGCCGTCTAGACACATTTCCCAAGAATTACGATCCTCCTGACCTTTCTTGTTAGAAGGTGTCTTACTCACTGCTCTACTGCTATAAAGAGACACTATGACCACTACAACTCTTACTAAAGAAGGAATTGAATTGGGCTTGCTTACAGTTTCAGAGGTTCAGTCCATCATCATCTGGGGAACCCCGCAGCACAAAGGCGGACGTGTTGCTGGAGACTTCTATGTCCAGATCCTCAGGCAGCAGGAAAAGAGCAGCATTGGACCTGGCTTGCTTGTGTCAGATTGACAAGAAACAAAACAAAACTAATCAGGAAGAATGGTCTCTTTGTGAAAAGGCCGTCCATTTTCCCTGAGTGCTGTTGCATTTGTTTCTAGTTCTGGGTAGTGTGTCCAGCTTCCTTCAGCCATCTGAACCATTGTCTCAGTAACTAACAGCACCAGAGAGGGTCCCTCCTGGGCTGACTCCAGTTGGCTCCCTTTTCCACTTTTTATCAGCATTGGTAAAGGATGGGCTGGAAATTCAGATGAGGGGGTGTGGATGAAAAAACCTTATAACCTATGAGAAAGGAAAACAGAAGAAAGCTCGGCACTCCATTTCTGAGAAATTGATCTCCAGTCTCCAGGTTGAAAAAGGTCATCATTCCTCCCCACTGCTCATCAATCAGATAGCATTTCATAAATGGATGGCCCTGAGTCCTCTGGAGAGCTGAGAGGATTCTAAACAAAGCTATGGGAAACACTATCTGTCTCTATCTGTCTACTTGTCCTCTGTCTTCTGTCCTTCTATGGATCACCTATCTATCATCTATCTATCTATTATCCATCCATTTTCTACTATCATCTATCTATCCTATCTTTCCATCCATCCTCTAGTAGCTTCTATCTGACTACTTGTCATCTATCCATCTTCCATTCCATATGCATTTATCATCTGCTTATCTATCAGTCTATTTCCTTTTGGTTCTGTTTCTCTGGAGATTTCTGACTAATACAGACATATACAGAACAATAGAAAACACTGACTGGAACACAGGAAAGAAGCATCATAATCTAGTCCTTCCCAATTTTAACAAACAAATTAAAAGAACACACACCTTAGACCATATTCAAATTTTAACTTAAAATAAATTCATTACACAATATAAATCTAAAACTAGAAAAAGTGTAGAAGAAAATGTTGGAGAAAAATCTTTTGATCAAGAACCAAAAGGAAATTATAGTAAGAGCACAATTTATAAAAATAAATAAGTAAACCCTTATAAAAATTAAAAGCTCCTACTATTTCAAGATGAGGATAAAAACATGGAGCTGGAGAAAAGGCTCGGCAGCTCAAAGCACTGGCTGCTCTTGCAGAGGTCCCAGGTCCAGTTCCTAGCACCCACATGACAGCTCACAACTGTCCTTAACTTCAGTTCTAGGGGATCCAACACCCTCTCTGGGTTCCTGGACACATGAACCAATGTGCATATAGACACACACACACACACACACACACACACACACACACACACACACACGTATATATATGTATATATATAGAGAGAATAATTGAATGATTAATTGAATTGAAATTTTGATATCAATTAAATAATTGAAAAATAATAAAAATAAGTCTATTTTTTAAAAGTTGATCACAGCACCCACCATGAGCTCTGACTGATCACACTAAGCTATTTACTCAAGAGCTATAAATAAAAATGAAATCATGAACTTTACAGGTAAATGGATAGAACTAGAAAAGATCATATTGGATAAGGTAACCCCAGACCCAGAAAGACAGATGCTGTATGTTCTCTCTCATTGGAGGCGCCTAGCTCCAAATCTTCAGATGTGAGTACACAGCTTAAAGTAACTACAGAAACCAGGAAAGAAATGGAACCACTGTCAGGATAGGGGGCTTGGGGATCAGGAGAGGGGTGAATAGCAAGGCACAAGTGATTTGATCCAAGAAATGGGAAAGGGAGGGGGACTCTTAAAGGGGACGAAGAAGGCAAATACAGAAGGAGGGCAAATGAGAAGAAGAGAGTGCATGTGATTTGACAGGGAAATAGGAAAAAAGAGGGCTTTTAGGGAAGGCAGAAGGAGGGAAATACAAAAGAAAGGAGGTGAGTAAAATAGCAATAAGGATGTCTGGAAAAGCCACAATGAATCATACTATTAACTGTTTACCTAGGAAAATCTATAATATACATAATTCCATGTATAAACACACATACATAGTTTTAATGAACTTCTCTCATTTAGGCTGATGATGCTAGAGAGCCAAGCCTACAAGAGCCAAAGACCACCAAACAAAAATCCCAATACCAGACATGAGAAGCCCTTTTTGAGTTGTTAGCCAGGACTGTCCAAGAGAATCCCAAAATGTACATCCTATTACTGTTACTGTGGGTTACCTGACAGAGGTGGAAGATAAGTCTCTATTACTGAAAACACCCTGCACTTCAGAAACAGAGCCCAGAGACCCCTGAGCTGGAACTGACCTCAATGCCGCCTCTTTGAGGACTTTCATGGAACCAGAAGACTCTATGCAAGCTTCCAAAGAGGGTAGGCAAACAACAGTCCTATCTAGCTATCATGCTGATGAACTACATGAACAACCAGCATGATACAATAACCCTAAGGGGTCCACTAATGGCACACATACCTTGGTAGTAACCAATAGCTCTCTAATTGGATTTAAGGCCTGCTCAACAAAAAAAGAAACCATGCCTGGTACTGGAAACCTAGCTGCTACTCAGTACTAGTGAAGTCATGACTGTTGGAGGAGACTCTAAAACCTCTGGTTCACTGAACCAGCATAACCCCTAAGAACAATCTATAAACATTTGTCCTTATACCCACAGATAAGTAGTCTTTACCCTTCGGCAAAGAATTCTCTTTGCAACAGATGGAGACCACTGCAGAAAACCACAGCCAATCAAAATGCAGAGCTGTGGAGCCCAATCCCAGTGGATTCATCTGCAAAACACTCCTGCGCCTAAGGTTTGGGGAATGTTAGAAGAGGTGGCAAAAAGATTGTAAGAGCCGGTAGATCAGGGAGTTTGCTGTGAGATTATGTCATCTCCTAGTAACATCAGAAATTACACCCATAAAGTCTCACCAACATGATAGCCCATGCATGAACTGAGCATGACTGACACCAATAGACACGTCCAACTGGATGAGGAAAAGTTAATGAGTTCAACCAACATGACCTGTAAGGTGCCAATGAAGAGCAAATGTGTTCACTATACAACTCTTCAGCATAAGGGAATGAGCCTGCAGCAGCTTCAGCCATGCCAAGGAAGCTCAAAACAGGATGAAAGAAGCCAGTGGAGGCCTGGTGAGATGACTAAATCCATAAAGTGTTGCCTATAGCAGGAGGATCTGAGAATGGATCCCTGGAAAACATTTTCTAAAGCCAGATATGGTGGCACATGCTTGTAATCCCAGCACTGGAGAGGTAGAGACAGACAGGTGGAACCTAGACTAATCAGCAAGTCTGCTGATGTATTTGAATGAGTCACCAGGAAGTGGCACTATCTGAAGGGTGTAGAAGGATTAAGAGGTGTGGCCTTGTTGAAGGAAGTATGTCACTGGAGGTGGGCTTTGAGGTTTCAAGAGTCTATGCCAAGCCCAGAGTCTCTCTCTCTCTCTCTCTCTCTCTCTCTCTCTCTCTCTCTCTCTCTCTCTCTCTCTCTGCCTCCAGATCAGGATGTAGCTACTGCTCCAGTGCCATGAGTGTCTCTATGCTCCCCATCATGATGATAATGGACTAAACTCTGAAACTGTAAGCAAGCTCCCAATCAAATGGTTTCTTTTATAAGAGTCACCTTGGTCATGGTGTCTCTTCACAGCAACAGAATAGTGACTAAGACAGAGCCTGTCTGAAAATCTAAGGTGGACACAACTGAAGAGCAACACCTGAGGTTGTCCTTTGGCTTCCACACACATGCATGCACACACCTGCAACAACACCCACACAAACACATGCAGACATGTGCATCCATACAACAAAAAGGAGGAGGAGGGGGAAGAAGAGGAGGAGGAGGAGGAAAGGAAGAAATGAAAGAAAGAAAGAAAGAAAGAAAGAAAGAAAGAAAGAAAGAAAGAAAGAAAGAAAGAAAGAAAGAAAAAGAGAAAGAAAGAAAGAAAGAAAGAAAGAAAGAAAGAAAGAAAGAAAGAAAGAAAGAAAGAAAGAAAGAAAGAAAGAAAGAAAGAAAAAGAAAGAGGGAGGGAGGGAGGGAGGGAGGGAGGGAGGGAGGGAGGGAGGAAAGGAGGAAAGAAGGAAGGAAAAAGTCATATAAAAAGAATGCCTATGGTGTAAGTCTACTTACAGGAAATTCTAGAAAATAAAAATTGATCTATCATGGCAGAAAGGTTAGCAAGGGTTAAGTGTAAGTCCAGATTCTTGACAGGTGATGATTTCACTCTTGGCTTACACAAAAACTTCTCAGCCTCTACACTCCACAAAAATAGAGTCACTTCCCAGGAAGATGGCATAGGCTGGCACCACCTGCAAAAATTAGAACACAGATAAACTGATCTCCATTGTATCTACTGGTCCATTGTCCTGTAGGCCACCTCACTTAGAAGAGTCCTAGCTCCCAATGCAGCTGCTGGTCCAAACACGGCACCTTCATTAAAGTATATGAACTGCCCACAGCGTAAGGGAGGACACACAGGGTAATGGATGTTGTCCCCATGAATGAGTTCTTTTCCATATTCCTCAGGAAGGTATCTGAGCAACACTTTGCAGTCACACAGGGCAGACAACAGTGCACAGCCCCTTCACCCAGCCTATACTAGGTATGTGAGGAGCAAGAAGGCAAGTCACCCAGATACCCCAAGTAAGATACATGATCTCTTCAAGGGGGAGTCTTTCAGAGATTAAACATAGTGAGTAAAGCCTTGATCCCAGAGCAGCACTCTTGGAATAGAATGCAGTCTTTGGGAAGTGGAGACTAGTGGAAATTCCTTAGGTATTGGTGGTAGTGTGCCTTTGAAGGAGACCATTGCACCATGCCTCTTCTTTTTTTTTCCACTGGCTCTGAGATGAGTTTTTCTGTTCTGTCACCTGCTCTTGCAGCAATGTGCAGCCTCACCATGGACCCAAAGCAATAGAACTCTCTAGAGAAACAGAATAGAATAAATACATAGTAAAAAGGGATTTGTTAGATTGGCATTTGTTATGATATGGCCTAGGCAGCCCAATAGTTGTTGGCTCAAACCAAAGAGGCCAAGAAAGCTGGATGCCTCTGCAGCCCCAACCTGATTCTGAAGGACTGGAGGGCTGCTGGTCTTTGGTCTATACTGGAAGACCAAAGGTGGTTTAAATATCAATGAAGAAATGTAGCAATGGTAGCAAAAGGATAGAATTTTCCAGCAAGAGTGAAAGCAAACAGGCAAACATCAATGTTTCTTTCTTCTATCTCCCTTTGTCTGGGACGTCACCAGAAGTGACTGCTCATATTTAGGGTGGATCTTCCTACTTCAATAATCTGATCAAGAAGAATAATATAGGAATACCTAGTAGCTTGCCTCTAAGTTGATTCCAGATCCAATAAGTTGTCAATCAAGATTAACCATCACAGTGGCCAATGGGTCATAGGCCAGAACCTCTAAACTTGTAAGCCAAACCCAACCCTTCTCTGGATAGATGACTGGTTCAGGTGCTTGCTCTGTGATGAAAAGTTGACTCACATACCATGGAAACTGGTAAATCCCAACAGAGCAGGTGCCTACAATGAGGAAAAGTGCTGCATATCCAGAGTCCATGGAAAACCCCACAGATGAGCCATAGTCCAGTCACTCAAGTTCAGGGATGAGGCCATCTAGGGAATGATCACATCCTGCATGGCTTGGATCTGGAAACCTGACTGAGGTGGTGAGGGGATGAAGAAAGGACATTTACACAGAAATACTGGAGTCAGATGGGCTGTGTGTACTCTGATGGAACCTCACCAACTACTGCACAGCAACCAGGAACCTCAATGTGCTTATTATGTATAGCAAGGAGGCAGGACCTAGCTAGTCTCAGTAGGAGTATCTATAGGTGAGCAGTCTCAGGCTGTAAACATCTTGGAGGAAAAAGCTACAGTTGCTAGTTTTTGTACACACTGGTCATTTGTAAACATTGTACTTGGACCAGAGGAATGTTGTGGGATATTTTGATCGCACTCTGATACTCTCAAGACTGCCCAATAAAGTTATACCTTGAATCAGTGGGTGGAGCCAGTGACTAGCTGACTGGAATTGGCCATAAAGAAGCCAGCAATTTGGATAGAGAACACTCACAGAAAAGAAAGGGCGGCGACTGGAGTTTGAGCTCTCTTGGTTCTGAGATGAGGGAAGAGATGTGTCTCTTGAGGTGTTTCCAGCCAAAAAGCAAGGACAGCTAGTCGCTACTCAGCCTCTCTGAGCTAGCAGGTTTTCACCCCAGCCTTTGGCTTCCTTTGAGTCTTACTGATAAATAGAACAATAGGGACTTAATTTAAACCTATATAACACAGCTGCAGCAGAGTTGGGGCGCGGGATCAGAAGCCCCGCCAAGCCTTGGCCTGAGTCCACAGGGTGCTGTGGGGCAGCAGATGATAATTAAAATATCAGTAGACTCATGTGCAGCCACTAAGCCAACAGAAAAACATCAGAGGAAGGCTTTGCCAATTCTGAGCCTGACCCACACAGGGAAGGTTTTGCCAATTTCCCATGAGTCTGAGGCATTAGTCTTTGGCATGGTTGTGCCCCTGTCAACAGTATGCATTTATGTGAACCAAGACTTACCTACTTTTTACGCATTCACTCAAGGCTTCACTGGCACCCTACAGAGAACTTCTCCGTTATCCAGGAGGTTCTTGCCACACTTCTGGGCCCTAGAAGATATCATATATCTAAGAAGTTTTGAATGTGTCAAAATTTGTGTGCTGAAGACTTTACTCTCAAATCCTTGTGTGGCTGGCATTTAGAAGCATGGGGCTTTGGGAAGTGAGGTTATAAATGTGGGGTCCCCCGGGATGGAATCAGGGACTCTATAAGAGGAAGATACTATCCCTAACACCCTTGCTCTGTGTCGCCACTCAATGCATGTCCACATTATAGTGAAGCACAAAGCCACTAGCAGGTTCCATGCAGATACAGAGCTATGTTTCTGGACTCCCCAGCCTCCAGAACCATGAGCTGGAGCTAAGACAATAGGACAACACCAAGGATGTGCTGCCAGGTCCTTTGCTTATGTGTCTTTCTTGTGCCCTCTTCTTGTACCCAATGCTAGGTGTAAACTACATCTTCTGGTGTAGGATGCATGGATGGCTTCCGGGTTTGTCTGACCTCATGAGTTGGTGGTTCTGACAACACTGAGCTCACAGTGGACATCTCAGAGCACAGATCCCCTTGGATTCTGAGACCATCTCTTTACAGTCTGAAAAGACAACTGGGCATGGCCCCTGATGAGACTCCACACCTGCATTATCTGGCAGATGCTGTGGGTGAGCAGGGTAGGACTGCAGAGGGGTAGGGAGCCAGATAAGCATTTCATCAGCTGCCACGATGGAGTTTCCATGAAGAAAGGGGTAGATGAACCTTCCCAGGAAGGTTCTATGATGCTCTGCTCCCCGTGGAGCTACCTCTCTTCTGCTTGGACCACTACATCGCCCAGAGCATTGGGAAACTGGTGGGGAAGAGTGATGGAGACAAGGTCAGGTTCAAGGGTCCAAGCCAGCTCTTTCACCCATGTGGCAGGTTCTAGTCCCCAATGGGATCTGGGAAACACTGGAAAGGCAGCCTGGCCTGCCCCACCTCCACTCTGGATCCCAGGAAGGCCTCAAGTGTCTTCATGGATATCCTAGGCTTCCTCAACTCCGAGAATGGGCCCTGACCAAAGGGTCCCAGACCTTACGTTCACAGAGACAGTTCTAAGAAGGGACTGTAGGGGAAGACCAGGTCAGTGAGTCAGAGAACCCACCCCTTTAAGATGTGCCCTAGGCAGATCTAACACCTCAGTGTTGGAGAAACATCTTAATCACAGCCTGGCCGAGGATCCAGGTCAGCCCTTGGTCCCTGGGGGCCGGTCTATGCCTACCATCTCCTCTCACAGAAAGCAGTGGTGCCTGCATGGCTGCTCAGGATGACAGCGAGAACTAAGCTTCAAGCTTGTGAGAATCCCTGGATCGCAGACTAAGAAGCCACTGCAGCTTCCATCAGGGACTCAGAAAGCCACGCCCACACCACCCCCAACCTGAGCAGAAAGACCAACAAAAGGAGCCAAACGTCCCCCAAGCATATAACTTCCATTGAAACAGTCAAAGCTGAGCTCCCAGGCCAATCCGCACGCAAAGCTGAAACTGAAGAAAAGGCAGCATCCACCAGGAGAGACCAGCACAAAGGGACCCAAGGCAGGTGAGGCAGAGCACCAGCAGAACTCAGCTCCCAGGCTGCAAATCTGTGAGAGTCAAATGAAGGCTTACAAGACAACATGGAATCCCTGGAGTGTGAACATGGGTGACCTTATCTGGGGGAGGTGTGAACAAGCATCTACTCACCCCAGAGAGGTCACCACCAATTACAGACCAAAGAAAGGATTCCACACAAGTCTGGTTCAGCCTCAGAAAGTTTACTGCAGTTACACACAGGAGCATGCGTGACCCACAGACAGGAACAAAGCCCAGCCATTGTTGGCTGCTTCTGAGCCTCCTAGCTTCCCCCATCTTCCTGAATCTTACAACACCTCCTTTCTGGGGTCTGTTGCTGTGATAAAACACAGACTCACAGCAACTTGGGGAGGAAAGGGTTTATTTCGCCTTACAGTCCATCATGAAGGAAAATCAGGGCAAGAACTCAAGGCAGGAACTGAAGCTGAGGCCATGGATGAACACTGCTTACTGGCTTGTTCCCCACGGCTTGCTCCCCATGGCTTGCTCCCCATGGCTTGCTCAGCCTACTTTCTTACACAACCCAGGACCGCTTGTCCAGAGGTGGCACTGCCCACAGTGATCTGGGCCCTCCCACATAAATCATTAGTCAAGAAAATGCACCACAGATTTGCCTGAAGCCAAAATAACGGAGGCATTTTCTCAGTTCAGATTCCTTCTTCCCAGGTGACTTCAACTTGTGTCAAGCTGACAAAAACCTAACCAGCACAGAGGGTCTGCTGCAATTTAGAGGGAATTACTACACACCACCACCCACTTCTGGTCTCCATGCATCTCTTAGGATACTTATAAAGAGGATTAGTGAGTATCTCAGGATCAACCCCATAGTGTATCAGGTCACAGACCCTCTAAAGGCCTCTCTCTCTCTGCCAGAAATCAGGTCATAGTCCGCAGCTCTCTCTGGACAGAGTTGGTCAGCTGCTTGTGTGGTCTTGCATTCTCCCTCCCCCTTGCCATCCAGGACCTCCTGGTACCCAGACCCAGACATGAATTGTAGCTGCTTTGAAACTATTCTTATGAATTCTTTGAGAATTTCATACAATGCATTTTGATCATACTCACCTCCTCTAGTTTCCTCCCTAATTCCTTACCTCCCTATCCACTCTTATCAACTTCATGTTTTGCTTTTTTTTTTACTATTTTTTAGGCGAAGTCTCTATGTAGACCTGCTGTCCTGGATCTTGTTATGTAGATCAGGCTGGCCTCCAACTCCCAGAGAGCTGTCTGCCCCTACCTTCTAAGCGTTGGGACTAAAGGCGTGTGCCACCATGCCTGTTTGTTTGTTTTTTAAATAACGCTTTGACTCCCTTCTGGGACTATCCATTTAGGACTTCCCTGTGACTCCTGGCATGTAGTGTGCAACTTCCTCCCCACCCTGTCTCTGGAAACCTGTAAGAACAAAGGATTCTGAAAGATGTCTTCTTTGGGGACCCCTTCCTTGCCATCTGTGCCAGCTCTCTCCCAGTGAAGCTCTTCTTCAGGCCTGAAGGCTCATCCTCCCGTCTCGGGGTCCCACCATGGCTGTCTGTGGTCATGATGCTGTAACTGCATCTCAACTTTCATCTACCAAACCTGTAACATCTTTTATGAGTTGTAAATGTGGATCTAGAGGGTCAAAACTGTCACTGGTTGTTAAAATGTGGATCTGGCCTCCAACTCACAGAGATTGGCCTGCCTCTACCTCCCAAGTATTGGGATTAAAGGCTTGTACCACCATGCCTGGCTTTTTTTTTTAAATAACCCTTTGACACCAATTTGTACTGTATGTATACACACCCTTAAAGAAAACTAAGTCTCCTTCCCCAGGAGCTATCAAGTGTCCATAGCTCTTCAATCAAATATGGGGCTCATTCTCTCAAAGATCTATGGATTACAGACCCAAGCTAGTGACACTCCTGAGAGGCGATTGGCTCATTAGTACACTAAAATCAAGGGGGAATCCGCTGCTGAGCTCACAGCTGCCTGGGCTCTTAGGAGGAGGGGCCTAGTTGGGGGAAGTAGGTCACTGGGAAGTGTGACTTTAAAGGGTATACTTATCCTCAGCCTTGTCCTCACACTCTGCTTCCTGCTTCCCCACCACCTCGACAAGAGCAGGTCTGCTCTGCCACACCCTTCTGCCACGAGGCACACTGTCCTTCTACAGGTCCAGAGATGATAGAACCAGCCCTCACCCCCACCCCCGGCCTAAAACCACCAGCCAAATGAAATTTTTTCTCTTTTCAGTTGTTTTTCTCAAGTATTTTGTCAGAGCAAAAATCACAGAAAGCTGACTAACACATAGCCCAAGGCACAAACTCAGCCAGTTCATTTGCTCCTGGGCGAAAGGCTGCTGCTTGTTGCTTCAAAGAAAAGGCTCTCCCTGTGGGGGAGGAGGAAGACCGTGAAGCTTAAGGTGCCAGCAAAGAACCCCAAAGCTGGGGACTCTTAGAAGCTGACAACCTGTGGTGAGGAGTGAGCTGTAGACCCTGGAACCACAGCTGGAGGTGGAGGGAGAACCCTGAGGATGCTGGGTCTAGGGATAGCCATAAAAACAGAACAGCCCCAGCACCCACAAACGCTGACCCCCACAGCGTTGTAGGACCTGTGACATTGGGAAGTTGGCTGAGAAGGTGACTGAGAGCATAAAGAAACACCTGTGAGGTGTCACTCACAGCTGAAGGTGGACCTTGACAGGGAAACATCTCCACATCAAATCCCAAGCAGTAGGAGACTTACTGGCTGCCCGGCTCTGAGCACAGCTAAAGACATCCATCTCAGCTTGGTACCAGAGGGACACACCAGAGAAGCCATGGCCATTCCCAGGTGTGCATCTGCTTACTTCCAATCCCCCACAAAATTTCTACATCTCAACAAAAACATAGCCTGCGCACACTTATATGTGTATACAGGTATGTGTGTGCAGATAGCACTGTATTCTGCAGCCACACACACTGGCATGACCTTGTGCCCTGGGCACGAGACCCCCAAAGAGACCACCAGAGACATGAACTCACCAAAATGCAAAAGCAAGGTTTATTGGAGCAGTTCAAGCCGGGCAGCAGGGACCTCGGTTGAGTACCCCAACACAGCGGAGGTTAGAGGAGGTGCCCAGCCCCCTACAAGCTCAGGTTTAAAGGCAAAAACCACAAGGTTACATCAGTTAGGGGTGCTAGTACGGGTACAATTCTGATTGGCTCAAGTTTTAGGGGCTTTTCGGAATTCCTGCGTTAGCTTACTTGGCAGTTTTGACCGGTTGTTTGTCAAACTTTGTAGACTACCTCCAGCATTGGGGCATTCTGTGGTTAATCAATTGCTACCAGATAGTCCTTCAAACATCCTGACTTTGTACTTTTGAGTTCCTGGGACCTATGTCAGCAGCTCTGAGAATTTCAAAACTCAGGCCTATTTCAAGTTGGGGTGAGGGGCTTGCTTGAAATGGGGGTGCTTTGGTTCTTCAAACATGAGTGTACATGCTATGTGTGTGCAGGCAACACTGGCAAGAGAAAGCAATCAGGACAACCAGGTCAGGTGTGACACACACTGAAACCTAAACAGCCACTGTAAACATAACAAAGAGGGGAAAGGAGGGCAGTGTACAAGAGCAGACAGCGTCTGCAAGGAGACAGAAATTCAGACGAAAACTGGTCAGGTTGATGAGACGCCTTTGTGGGCTCCACAGTGATTTGGCACAGCAAAGAAAGTCAGACAACAAGATGGGTCAGTAGTGATGCCACAGGATGAACTGCAAAGAGGTGAAAAGGAAAGGGGAGGGGGCTGGGCACGGTGGCACAGTCCCAGCCCTCAGGAGGCAGAGGCAGGAAGATCTCTGTAAATTCTGTGCCAGCCTGGTCTACATAGTGTGACTTTGCCTCAAGAAAAGGGGGTTGGGGAGGACACGATCCGGGAGATGCCCAGTGGGTAAGAGAGCTTGCTCCACAAACATTCAGATCTCTGGCACCCACCTAAAAAGACAAGTGTGGCCCTGAATGCCTGTAACCCCAGTGCTTGGTATGGGGTAGAGGGGGAGAAGGGAGATAAGCCAGGCCTAGTCAGGTTCAGTGAGAGACCCTGTCTCAAGAGAATAAGATAGAGAGATGAGGACCCAATGTCCTCCTCTGGTCTTGCACACACACACACACACACACACACACACACACACACACACACACACACACGAAAGACAGAAAGAAAAGGGGAGAGAAACTGGATCAACCCAGAGATGTGGACATTAAACTCTAACACATGTAGCTGGAACCTCAGGAAGACACCTAGAAGAGCCGTGCAGACAGAATATTCAGAGGCACAGTGGGGGAGAAGTGGCATACCTGGAGAGCTCAGGAAGATCCAACAATGTGATGCCATTAGAAGGGAATCCAAGGCTCAGTACTCAGCCTGCTTACTACCCAAGACAGAACCTCCTGAACCACCAGAGAACCCACAGAGGGCAAAGAAGTTCCGGTCAGACATCAAGCAAGTCAGGACTAGAAGAAAAAAAGAGAGAGAGAAGAAACTTTCAACCTAGAATTCCATGCCAGCTGCAGACACCTTTCAATAACTAAGACAATAATGTCTTTCTTGAACAAAGAAAGCCTGGAGGATCCATTGCCGTAAGGTGTTCACTGCAGGAACTGTCAAAGGATATTCTTCAAACTAAAGGAAGGTGATGCTGGACAAGAACATGTATCTGAACAAAGAGCACTGGAAACGGAGCAAATGAAGGTGAAAATCAAACTGATTCTTCCCTTGTTATTAGTGTTTCTGAAAGAGAGCATACATCTAAGAAAAAAAAAACAGTAATGCAGTGTTTGCTTATAGTATGGTGCAAATTACAACGTGTGACAATGGCCCAGATAATGGAAGGGAGGAGATGAGAATAAACAGTTATAAATTCCTACCGTAAGGCCTGGAGAGATGGCTCAGCAGTTAAAAGCACTGGCTACTCTTCCAGAGGACCCAAGTTCAGTACCTAGCACCCATATGGTGGTATACAGACATCTGCAACTCCAGTTCCAGGGGATCTGATACCCTCTATTGGTCTCTGCAGTCACCTACATACGTGTGGCATACACACACACACACACACACACACACACACACACACACACACACACACACAAACACACACACGAATAATAAAAACAAATCTTTAAAAATATTCCTACCATGATACATAAAACAGTGTGACACTGTTTTGTAGGCATTGATCAAATAATTGTGTGTGTGTGTGTGTGTGTGTGTGTGTGTGTGTGTAAAATACAACATAATATGTTATAATGTGTAATAAAATCTGTCATTTTTTATAAAGAAGATATAAATAAATCAGAACTAGGAATGTAGTTCAGTGGTAGAGTGCTTGCCTAAAGTGCACGAGGCCCTTGAAACAAAATTATTGATTTTAATAAGCCAAAAACAGAAAAAAAGAAAGAAAGAAAGAAAAATACTCACGGGGCTGAGGAGATGTCTCAGTAGTTAAGAGCTCTGACTGCTTTTGCAGAGGACCTGGGTTCAATTCCCAGCACCCATGGCAGCTCACAATTGTCTGTAACTCCATTTCCAGGGGATCTGACACCCTCTTTTGACCTCTGTGGGTACTGCCTACACACAAACTTGTGTATACAAGCGTGTCACACACACACACACACACACATGCTGACACAAGCACATACACATAAAGTAAAGAAGTAATTTTTTAAAGCGGAAAGAGAACTATGGGTACAGTCAGTGACGGGTAGGGCACTTGTCTAGCTTGTGCAAGGGCTCCGGGTTCAGCCCCTAAGACTGAAATAATAAATAGGATCCTGAAAGGAAACTAACACAGTAAACAGTAACGGACCACCACGCTGCTTCCTGTACGACTGGGGAAGGCCTATGAAGAGGGTTTCCTCTCCTGCCACTCTGACTACATATTTTTCACTGGAAAGCTCACTAGTTTAACAGTTTTTTAAAAGGCATGCATATTTTAAGGGAAGAAATAAAAATTATCTCTATTCACAGTGATGTGGATGTTAAGTGGACCATCCCCCCCCCCACAAAAAAAAAATAATAATACGGGAAGCTAAGTGTGTGTTGATGCCAAGAACTGAGCTGTGCTCTCAAACACCTGTAATGAGCTAGGAGAAATCATTTTCCCCAAAGCTCCACTTGCAGTAACAAAATAGTTATAACAAAAGCATGTGGAGTCTATAAAGCATAAAATTACAAAACACTGGGCTCAGGAAACAGCTCAGTGATCAAAGCATTTGCCACTCAAGGGTGAGGACCAGTGACCTGTTCTTCAGGACCCATGTAAGTGCCAAGTAGACATGGTAGTCCACCAATAATTCCAGACTTGGAAGGCAGAGGCAGGAGATCCCCAGAGTAAGACTAGCCAGATCAGTGAGCTCGGGGTTTGACTGAAAGAATCTGCCTCAAGGAATAATGTGGAAAAGCAAAGGAGGATAAGTTCTAACAGCAGCCTCGGCCTCCATATGCACACACACACACACACACACATGCACACACATGCACACACATGCACACACACACATGCACACATACACATGCACACACACATACACATACACATGCACACACACATATACTTGCACACACACATACATATGCCCATACACATGCACACACATACATATGCACACACACATACACATGCACACACACACACACACTTGCACACACATGCACATGCACACATACATACACATGCACAAACACATACACATGCACACACACAATGGAAAAAGAAAAAAAAACCTACAAACCACTGATGATAGAAATCAAATAAAGATCAGAATAAAACAGACAAACACCCATGGATGATTCAATTTTAGAATGTCGGTCCTTCTCAAGTCGATCTAAATATTCCCAAATTTATTCTAAAAATCCCAAGAGGGTTGTTTTTTTTTTGTTTTTTTTTTTTTGTTTTGTTTTTTTTTTTTTTTTTTTTTTGTGAAAATGAGCTGTTAAGACAATGATAGTTAAGACAACTCAGAAAATGAAAGACACATCACAACACTCACCAAGGAGTCCACAGTCACCACCTCACAACTGTTCCATTTGACTTTCCTTAAAGCTGAGACCATGTGCTGTTGGGTGGAAAGATAGATTGATTGATCAAGGGAAGAATAGATCCCAGAAGTAGACCCCTGTAAATAAGGTCCATTGAGTTTGGGCAAGATGCCAAAGTGATTAAATGGAAAAAAGGTGGTGCTGTGAGACTTCTTGTCCTAGGAGGCAGAGACAGCTGTCCATATACCCATACGGCACCAATGACAGACCAAAGAAATGATTCCTCCCAGGTCTAGCTTAGCAAGCCAGTGAGTTTATTTTCCAAGTCTGCTTCCCATTGCTTGATAAACACCATGACCAAAAGCAGGTTGGGGAGGAAAGGGTTTATTTCATCTTATGCCTTGTAGACCATCTTGGAGAGAAGTCAGGGCAGGAAGTCAGAACAGGAACCTGGAGGCAGTAACTGGAGCAGAGGCTGTAGAGGAGTGCCACTTATTGCCTTGCTCCTCATGGTTTACTCAGCCTGCTTTCTTATACAACCCAGGACTCCCTGCCCAGAGGCGGGCACCACCCACATGGACTGGACCCTCCCACAGCAATCATTAATCAAGAAAATACCCCCCATAGACTTGCCTACAGGCCGATCTGATGGAAGAGTTTTCTCAGTTGAGATTCTCCCTTCCCTGATGACCCTAGCTCGTGTCAAACTGAAAAGTACAATAAACCACCTAACCAGCTCAGGTGACTTACAAGAAAGGAAACCAGGATGTTGTGAAGATGGATGAGGGGTGACTTACAAGTACCTGGGTGACGCAAGGGTAACTGCATCAGAAAAACCACTGGCTGTAGGGTCGTTGGACTTCCCATCCTCAGCCTTGTCTTTTGGAGACTCATTCATATCTCTCTGCTATGGAATTGTTTTGCTCTGTGCATGAGGATAAGTAGGTGAGGCAACAAAAACGTTCTCCAGACATTGCCAAATGTCCACCAGGGAAACAGCAGCCCAGAACTGAAAACAACCAGGCTAGCAAAGGGTTCCCACCCGGTTCACCTGTGCACAGCCCATAAAAGAAAGAAGTTATGTGCTAGATTTTTGTTACATTTAAAATGTAAATAGCAATGCTAAGAAGAATGTAGGCTGTAAGAAAGTGTTCGCAAAGCACACAGCTAGTCCAAGGCCTCCACCTGGAATACATAGGGAACTATGAAAACAGCAACAAGAAAGTCAATGTCATAGGGCGCAGAGATGGCTCAGAGTTAAGAGTATTGTCTGCTGCTGGGCATGGCGGCACACGCCTTTAATCCCAGGACTCAGAAGGCAGAGGCAGGTGGATCCCTGTAAATTCAAAGTCAACCTAATCTACATAGCGAGTTTTAGGATAGCCAGGTCTATAAAGAAAGATCCTGTTTCAAAAAAAATCAAAAGCAAACAAGCAAACAAAACCCACAAAGAGCATTGTCTACTCTTGCAGAAGACCCACGTTCAATTTCCAGCACCCACATGGCAGCTCACAACCTCCTATAACTTCTGTTCCAGGGAATCTGAGGCCCTCTTCTGGCTACTGTGAGCACTGCAAGCAATGCACATGATACACATACACATACACACACGCGCGCGCACGCACACACACACACAAATCATCCACACATATTAAATTAAACTTTGGCATCTCTTCATGGTGTGCATCTCTCTCTCTCTCTCTCTCTCTCTCTCTCTCTCTCTCTCTCTCTCTCTCTCTGTGTGTGTGTGTGTGTGTGTGTGTGTGTGTGTGTGTGTGTGTGCACCAGAGGTCAATATTGTGTACCTTCTGTGAGGCAGATTCTCTCACTTAAACCCAGAGCTTGCAGGTTAACTAACTAGCTAGCTGGCTCCAGTGATCCCCTGTCTCCACCTACCTGCCAACAATTACACAGGTTCTGGGGATCCAAACCCTAGGTCAAGTGCTTTCCCTGATGAGCCATCTCCCCATCCCAGAAAATACATTTTAAAGGTGGATAATATCTAAGGAATGATACTTGAGATGGTCCTCCAGCTTACACATACAGACACATGCAAAACATACACACACACATACACACACACACACACACACACACACACACACACACACACACACATCTGCAAAGCAACCATCAACATGGCTCAGCCAGTATAGATACTTTTACACAAGCCTAACCACCTGAGTTTGATCCCTGGAACACATGTGAAGAAGGAAAGAGAGAACTGACTCTACAGAGTTGCACTCTGACTGCCACACACATGCATGTACACCCATACACATCATGCATACACATAATAATAACAACAATACATTGCAAAGGGCTTAAACAAACACCCCACCAAAGAAGAGCTATGCACGGCAGATTAATGGATGAAAAGGTATTCCGTATCATCAGGTGCTAAAGAAGTGAGCTTGGCTCTTGTTCCTCCTCTGCCTGTAGGCCTTCATAGAGGCTGAAATTAAAGCAAATGATGCCATCCTTTCCCATTCGGTCGCTTTCACATCTTGCCCAAGTTCAACTGGCCATGTTTATAGGGTCTACTCCAGGGATCTGTTCTACTCCATTGATCTAGAAACCAACCCTTTCACCCAACATCATACGGACAGATGGACATTTGGATAGATGAGGGGCCAGTGCCACCATGCAGGTTTCTATACAAGGTGTAGGTCAATTTGTGTGCTGGGGTGGGCTCTGCTTTATGGGGTATCAGGAGTATGAGATGTTTGAATAGGAGCTTGTAAATGAAAGGGTTAAGGGGGAAAGCCAGGGGGAATAGGGAACAAACATGGCGGACTTTGTAAGCAGCATGGAACCACCCATGCCTGTATCTATGCTGCCTAAAGCTACAATCCAACCTGTTTCAGGAATGTGCAGGTGTGAATGCTGGTGTCTCTATATACCTAACGTTATGACTGTACATGTGTGTGCTGTGTGTATGTCTATGTTTGTGTGTGTATTTCAGCATGTCCATGTAATTGTGGTGTATCTGTCTCAATGTGTCTGTGTACATGTATGTATCCATGTATCTCTCACAGTGTCTATGTGTATTAGAGTGTGTCTGTGTGTGTTTCAGAGTGTCTCTACATAAATCTGTGTGTGCATGTGTGTATGTTGCGGTTTCTGCATTTATCTGGGTGTCTGTTACTTTTCTATTACTGTGATAAAACACCATGACCAAGGCAACTTATAAAAGAAAATGCTTAATTTGAGGATTAGGGTTTCAGAGAGTTGGAATCCATGGCCACCATGTCAGAAGTATGGCAGCAGGCAGGCAGGCACTGAAGTGAAAGCTCACATCTTGATCTATAAGCACAGGCAGAAAGAGCTAACAAGGAATGGTAGGGGCTTCTGAAACCTCAAAGCCCATCTCCAGTGACATACCTCCTCCAAGGCCACACCTCCTAATCCTTCCCAAACAATTCCACCAACAGAGGACCAAGCATTCAAACATAAGGGGAGCCTATGGGGACCATTCTCATCAAACCACCACACTGGATGTGTGTATGTATGTATGTATGTATGTATGTATGTATGTATGTATGTATGTATGTATGTTTTGGGGCATCTCAGCATGAATCTGTGCATGTGTTTCAGAGTGTCTCACATGTGTCTGGTGTGTTTAGAATTTATCTGGGTGTGTTTTTGAAGTGTCTATATGTATTTTTTTTTTTTTTTGTGTGTGTGTGTGTGTGTGTTAGGAGGCCTCTGTATGTGTATGTTTCAGGGTGTTTCAGATATATCTGGGTGTATGGATGTAGATATGTGTTTGGGCTGTCTGCATGCATCTAGGTATGCACATATATCATGTATGTGTGTTTTGGGATGTCTCTGCATGTATCTGGGTGTGTGCAGGTATGCATGTTTTGAGGTTTCTCTGCATATATCTGGGTGTATGTGTTTTGAGGTGTCTGGCATGTGACTGGGTGTGTGTTTTTAGAGTGTCTGGGTATATCTGGGTGTGGACATGTGCATATGTTCCAGGATATCTCTGCATGTATCTGGGTATGTGCATATGTGTGTGTGTTGGTGTGTCTCTGTATGTGTACAGGTGTGTGGTGCACCACAGGGTCTTTGTGCTTATGCCATTCCTGTGCACATATGTAGGAGGGAGGGGCAGCGCTTGGCTGCTTGACGTCTTGTAAGTAGAGCCCTGGGGCTGAGGGCTGGGCTTGAGTGGCCAAGGCTGGGCCAGGCGTTTCCAGCTTCAAATGAAGCAGAGCAGAAACAGAAGCTGGAAGCCACCCCCAGCGGCGGCCCTGCCCAGAACAGGTTCAACCTGAACCAGCCTGGTGCTGTTTGGGGGTGGGGTAGCTGCCACCACAAGGGAAGGGAGGCCAGACCTTGAGGGTGGTGCTGCCACCCTGTATCTAGGCCTGCTACCTACTGCCTGGCATCTCCCTCATCTGTCTTCTAGTCTGAAGTTTACCAGACCCCCCTTCCCTGGAGTCCTTAAAACCGTTTGAGCCCTGGGGCCTCCCTGACTCTGCCTTGCAGCTCTGCCTGAGTCCAAGTCTTCTCCAGGGCACTGAACATGCCTTGCTCAGGTCAATGGCTCCATGTCTGCCCCTAATTCAACTGGCCTCCCCTACCATCACCAGCACCAGCTGCTCGAGTTCTATATCCCATCTACAGGCACTCTATGTCTACTCCAGAAGTGCCCTGTCCCCAGGCTGTCCTTGGCTGAGCTCTGGAACCCATACTAGATCACTAACAACTCATGAGGCCTCATAGGAACTTTAGAAAGGCCATTGATCCCCAATGCCCCAGAGGCTTCTGTTTCCTGTTGACAATGAGAAAATGGTCCTCACATCCCTTCACCCCCTTTCTGCCCCAGGTAGGCCCTGTCCCAGAGCTGTCATGGGAGGGAGGTGCCATGCTGGTCTGTGTGTCCCAATCTATCCCAGTCATCAAACCTTTAGAGAATAAATGACCTGGCCTCTTTTAAAAGTGGAAGATCTGTCTGTCTGATGTTGGTTGGTTGGTTGAAAGAAGGTCTCACTATGTTGCCCAGACTAGCCTTGAACTCTCCATCTTTGTGCTGCAGCCTCCTAAGCACTAGAATTACAGGAATGTGCCACTATGCAAGTGGATCAGCTTCAGAGGCTAATCAAGCAGGAAGGACCTCCTTGACTCTTAAGAATGAGTACCTCAACCAGATGCCTGATCCCAGGCTTCAGTAAGAAGCCAAGGGCATAGGCCAGCTCCCATCACAGGACTTCCCAGCAGCCAAGGCTGGGTAATAAGAAACAATATGGAGCCCATATACCTGCCAATGTCCCCCCAACTCATACTTTCTGGGCATCATCCCAATGGCCTAATATCTCAGCTGGAGGTCAAGCCTAGGAACTCCCTACAGCTCTGCTCAGGGGCCTCAGTGACCATCCCTGACAGAAATGCAAGATGTCAGTCTAGCCTGATCCCTTCTGAGTGCCAACAGAACATAGCAGGAAGCCTGAGTCCATGGAGGCAAACTAGCCCAAGAAAGCCACGATAGCATTGTCTATAGCAGCTAAACTATGGGCCACTGTCAGTGGTAGAGAAGAGGGCTGAACCTCATGTGGTCACTAGTGGCCATCTTCAGAGACCACAGCAGTCAATGGCTCATAGGTTCATGTGTTTGCTTTGTTTGAATGAAGTTCAAGAACAGCCCCCAGATGTGGTATCAGATGGCAGGACATGGCAGGGATGGGGCCAAATCTCAGAGAAGCAAGCCTGTGGCTCTGAAAGCATTGGGCGTGGTGACAGAGCGATTGTCCAAATGCAGATGAACGCAGAATTCTTTAGCAACCACACCAGACTCCTACTCAGACTTACACCTCAAAAAAATCAAAGATGTCAGCTACTCCCTGGCCCCCCAAGACTTACAGATCTAGAGTACCTCAGAAGAGGGGAGATTCAAGGGTAGGTAGAGGATAATGGCAGGCTTGTGTCCCTGGGGAGGCTGACTGAGGGCACACTCATGTGGGGATGTGGCACTCTCCTCAGAGAGGCCTTGCTGCAGAACTTGGGAGCCAGAGACGGGTTGTTCTAAGTCTTGGGCCCCCTAGATTAAGCCCAAGGCTCATGCCTCAGTCCAATCCGATCTCCAGTCTGCATACCCCCTAGGGAACCCCTAGCGTCCCCTCTTCTTTTACAATGCAGAGGTAGCCAGAATGCGATGGCTTTAGAAAGGAGAGCAGGACTCCAGTGATCCTGATCCCAACCACAGGGCGGATGCCGGTGGATGAGGATGGGACATTTGGCCTGAAACTTGCCCCTCTCCATTCCACTGGCTCTCCTTCTACTAGACCTGCTTCATCCGCAGGTCCAAGCTGACCATGGCCTCTAGAGTCTCCCCTGCCCAGTTGTGCAGGTGACCAAAGCTCTCTCTGATGCTCCCTCAGCATCCAGTATCCCCAGGGGGAGGGCAGGGTAGGGGGGCACCTTGAAGAAACAGGAATAAAAAGACAGACAGGGAAGGGGTGAGCAGGGGCCTACCAGGCCCTGCCCTGGGGATGAGTGGAACCGTGTGCCCATGCCCGCGCCTGTCCTCTCTTCTACCCTGCTCTCTTCAGAGCACATCCTAGGGGCTGGGGTGTAAGCGTATCTCCTGGAAGGCTGTTAGGGAGGAGAAGCCCCCAGCAAGGTCAGCGCAAAGTTGCATTGTTACAAGATGGCCCTGCCAGGGTGAAACTGGGGACACGATGGGGATCATGATGGAGAGAGACTAATGGAGATAGGGTGACTGCCAGGAAAATGCTGAGATGACCCCAGCACTCCTCCACCCCTTAACCCTAGGCTGTAGGGAGCCCATGACCCTTCCCGTCCTCTACAGCACTGGTTCTCAACCAGTGGGTCGCAACCCCTTAGGAGTCGAATGATGCTTTCTTAAGGGTTGCCTAAGACTATCAGAAAACACAGAAATTTACATGATTCATAATAGTAGGAAAATTATAGTTATGAAGTAGCAACAAAATATTTTTTTTTGGTTGGGGGTCACCACAACATGAGGGACTGTGTTAAAGGGTCGCAGCATAAGAAGGCTGAGAACCTCTGCTCTGCAAGCTTTCCTTGCCCAGCCCTAGGAACTCATCTCTACCAGCTACAAAAATCACATCGGCAGCTAGGAGGAAGGGCCACAACCAGGGTGGCCCTGAGGAAGATTACCAAGACTCAGCCTCCACACCTGTGAAATGGACACTGAACACAGGCTAAAGTGAAGCAGGAAACACCTTGGGCCTGGCACCCCAGCAGGGTAAACTGAGGAAGATGCTCTCTGCTCTGAAGACTGGCCTCTAAGCACCCTGCTAGTTCTAGGTGTATCCAGAGGAAAACTGACCAGAGTCCTGACCAGCATCCCAAATCCCAGGGCTGGCAAGGCTGTCACGTTGTGGGTGGGGAGTCAGACTAGCTACACACTCAGTGAGCTCAGAATAAGAGCAACAACCAGAGAGGCATCAGACACATGTGTTGCACACTCAGATGTCTGGGTCACACACTCACACCCAGTCAAAGAAAGCTGTGTGCCTGGCTGCCATATCTCTCCCATGGAGTCCTGGCTCCAGCCTCGGATTAGAAAGACCCCAGAAACTAAGCTCCCCCTACCCTCCACAGCTAAATTCTTACACAAAGCAAGCCAGCCTCAAGCCTCAGTCTTGCCATCTGACAAGTGGGTCTCTACTTCCTTTCTCTGTCTGCCTTGCAAGAGGGTGTGGTTTACACAGTAGCCAGCCTATGGGGGCTATAGGGAGTAGTCAGGGAAAAGACAGACTGTGGGACCCAGAAGGTAGAGTTGGATATATAAAACCCAGCCCAGATCTTCCCAAACCTAGCTCACAAGACAGCTGTTGTCCGAGTTGAAGGCCCCACCTGCCAGCTTACAAAAGGCATTCAAATAAGAGACAAATATTTGAGGCTCCAAGATATAGGCCAGCCCAGCCTCTGCCACTCAGTGGCTGCTCCGGGGCCCTCATTTGGGTATTAATTGCATTCATTTGGAGATTTGCATGTTTATCAATGCAGCCAGCCTCTGAGGGATTGGACTAAGCCTGGGACTCCCAGGTAAGCACCAGGTGCAGGGAAGGCGGGTAATCAGGAGCCTAGGGCTACCCTCATCTCCCAGATAACATCACAGCACAATCAGCACCTTGGGCCACATCACCTAGAGGAATAGGCCCAAGGGACAAGCTAGGGGGAAAATTGGAATCTACCAACAGGTGTGGAAAGCCAACATCCCTGTCACATTGGCTCCCAACATCCCATGGCTGGGGTCAGGGGGTGCTGCCTGCTCCTCAGTCTGTCAGGGCAGCCCTGGGGTCACCGTCACATGAGGTCGGTCACAAGTAGAAGGGGACCCTCCTACCCATGTAGCTCCTGGGGGAAGAGGGAGTCCATGCCACGGTCCTAGGCTTCACTTTGCTGGTGTTGGGATCCTAGAGGGTAGCTTTTACTTCTCAGGTCTGGTCAGAGCCACCCTAGTCTCAGGAGAGGTATCTCTCCCAAGGCCACATGGAAACTCAAGTGCCCCTGTCCTCAGTTCTGGACTAGTTACCATCCACAAGAGTTGCCCAAAGAGGGACCTGCTTCACCAGGGTCCATGAACAGTGAAGGAGAGGTGTGGCCTGGATGCATCTACGTAGGAGGCCCCTCCCTTCCTGTCGGGTGGGGGCCGCGTCGTTCCCTCCACACACTCTTGCCAGCTGAAGTCACAACCATCCAGTCACCCAGAGCACTGTGCTTGGAGACGGGTCTTTAAAAGAGGTAAGTTAAAACAAAGTCATTACGGTAGCCTTGATCCGTATGACTTGGGTTTCTTGTAGAAGAGATCAGGACACAGGCACACAGCGGATGATCACATGAGGACACAAGAGAAGACACCATCTGCCATGTAACACCTTGTAGCTCTACCTCAGTCTTCTAGCCTCAGAGAAAGCCCCGAGGAGATGATGCTAAAGTGCTGTCCCCGGTCCTGGCTGACTCACCTCTGCCTCTGCAGCTGTCACACCCCCAGGTCCTGCTGCTGCTCTGCAAATGTGCCTCCTCAGGCAGTAGTAACTGGGGCTGGCTTTTCCTGGTCCTGGAGGTACAGCAAACAGCGCCCAGATGGAAGTCAACAACCCTCCCTGATCTTCGACTGGGGAGTGTGGGTGCCTGGGGAGCGGGGTGCGGTAGAGGGACTCGGACTGGCATGGTGACACATCCAAAGAATATACCACTCTGCCTCCTGTTGCCAAGTGGCCTTGGGCAGTCACTCTGGGGGAGTGACAGGTGACCCCTCAGGAGGTCCTTGCCCTCCTCTGACTGAAGCTGCACTTCTGGGAGGCACCTAGGCACCTGGCAGCTCAGAGCCCTGTGGACAGTGGCCTAGTCCCACATGTAAAATGGAGGGAGTCGGGGTGGATGGGCAGGAGCTCACAATCTCGGCAGAGGTCCTGATAAGCAGCTGGAGGCAGGAGATGGGGTTCTCTGTGTCTTCAGGCCTCTGGCCAATCACCTCACTCCACTAAACCCAACCAAGAGCCAGGGAGGGAAAGGGCCAGAGTGGTAGGGCAGGAGCCCATGGGTCCGGGTGGCAGGGAACAGGAATCAGCTCTGAGTGGGCCATACCTGCTTTCAGCCCATCTCTTTTCCATTCCTCCTTCCTTTAGGCCCACCCACAAGAAGTTCTGGGATGAAGCAGGACCTGGTGGTCAAAGCAGAGGTGCCACCCTCCAGTCAGCCTTTCAGGGAGTCCTTCCGGAGCCCCAGGCCTCTGCCTGTTGTCTCCAAGCCCAGGGCATAGGCCTTTTCCTTGCCTGCTTGGAAGGCTTGGAATGTCTAGAGGCCTGAGCTGGGCCTGGGCCTGGGCCTTCTCTAATTGGCAAACCAGTCCCTCCACGTGAGCAGAAAACAGTAAGCTCGGTGTCCTTACCTCAGGCAGGCACAAGGGAGATGTGGCCTCCACTCTTGCTCACTTGGAACCTTTCTCACCTGTGGGCTCTGGGCAGGGAAAGACCCCTCAAAGAGGCCAGGAGGATGCACCCCCCTGGGGAGACTGGAGATCCCCATGTCATCATGCTGCGTCTTTTCCCTGGAACAGCCTCCACCCTCCGCTAACCACCTGTCCTCACAGCTTAGGACCCCCCACACACACACACACACACACAAAACCAGCTTCTGGCTCCCTCCTATCTTCTCTGGGCTCTAAAACAGACTTGAGCCAGTCCCCAGGTCTTCAGAGCTCAAAGATGACCCAGACCAATCATTCAGACTGAGTTTGAGAAGCCACTCACCAGACCAGGCTGGAGAACAGAGAACTGAGGGCATGCACCCACCCAAGGCCTAACTGTGCTGTGAAGCCTCCAGGAGCTGCCCTAGACCACCTTAGGTCAGGTCTCTTCAGCCTCACCCTACAACCAAACCAGTTGCCTCTGGATGCGGATGTGCTGCTATGGTCCCCAGGTCTCTGAAGGTCACCAATCTCAGGAGAAGGAAAGATGTAAGGTCAACAGAGCCCTGTAGATGGCTGCATTCTCTGACACAGCCCTTCCGCTGTTTGCTGTGTCTGGGCGTCCACCATCTGCAAGGAGCTCTGGTCTCAAGAGGGGCAGGAAGCAAGTGATATGTGGGGCCTCTTCACACAGCAGTTTTGGGGGTGGCTTGAGGGTGTAGCCCCATAGGTCCTACAGTGTCTCCATGTCCCATAGTGTCTTGGTATTCTTCCCTTTGAACATGAGTGGGGGGGGGGTGAAGGTCAGGGGACTCTGGAGTACGCTTGTGAGTGAAGGAGACATTGTCCCCTGTTCATGTTCAGCCTTGCCATCCCCCCACCCCACTGTCAAGTCCAAAGTCTCCCAGGTACACCTACAGCTGAGCAAGCTAGGTGCCCAGGGGCTGCATTTCCCATTCAAACCAGGACTTGGCTTCAAAGGCAGGAAGGAGAGAATGTAAGCGTGAAGGACTAGGGGACAGGAGACAATGTCTGTCTTAGCGGGAGACTTCCCTGCATCAGAAAACCACTTATGCTGAATATGCTGATGGGAGAGTAGGGTCAACCTCAGTCCCCTTTTGTTGTGGCTGTTGTTTGAGACAAGGTCTTACTGCACAGCTTTGGTTGGCCTGGAACTTGCTATGTAGATCAGGCTGGCCTTGAACTTGCAGAGGTGCGCCTGCCTCTGCCTCCTGAGTGCTGGGATTAAAGGCATGTGTCATCATGCCTGTCCTGTACTTCTTTCCCATCAGTAAGCAAGGATGGAGAGCACTGACACACTACACAAACCATTGAACTTTGGCCATGTAACATCTCTGGGATACCAGGAACTATGTCCTGTCAGAGTTTCAGCTGAATGTTCTTGCATTTGCATGTCTAACTGGCACTGCACAACAAAAAAACAGATGGCAACATTTATGCTGTTTATTCCAGGCAGTCTTTTATAATTGAGGGAGACTGATTTTGGAAACTACTACCCCTGAGATACCAAAAAAGGGGTGCTCAAGACTCCTCTACAGAACCCTGTAGTATACAGAACCTACACATCCCTTGTGTGCTTTAATCTTTCTTCCACGACTGACAACACACCACTACAGAACGCTACATGTGATGGGTTAATGTTCTATTGACAAGAGAAAAGTCCCCACATGTTTACCACGGGTAAAATTGTTTTTCAAAACATGTTGTTTTTTAGAGACAGGATTTTTCCGTGTAATCCTGGAGCTTGCTCTGTAGACCAGGCTGGCCTAGGACTCAGAGATCCTCCTGCCTCTGCCTCCTGAGTGCTGGGATTAAAGGTGTGTGCTACCATCCCCAGCATCTCAAAATATTTTCGGTGGGTTGGAGAGCTGGCTCAAACATCAAAGTACTGAATAAGCATGAAAACATGAGTTTGACCCCCTGCAACCATATAAAAAGCCAGGCAAGGTGGCATTTGTCTGTAATGCCAGCATTGGTGAGGCATAGATAGGAAGGCCCCTGGTGCTTTCCAGGCAGCCAATATAGCCTAGAAGTGAGCTTCAGGCCCAGTGAGAGACCCTGTCTCAAAAACTACTGTGCAGAGTGATTGAAGAGAACCGACACCAGCCTCTGGCTTCCACACATGCGCACACACACACACACACACACACACACACACACACACACACACCATGTACTATGCTTGAGCATTGCGTGCACATACAAGCATTTTCAGACCACGGTTGGAAAGCCCTTGAATACAGAAGGCCGACTACAGTTTAAACTGTTCCTTTCCTTACAATGGCATTGAATTAGTGAGCACAAGATACTCGAGTCAGGACACAAAGCAGAAGAAAAAGAAGCTTTGCATTCGCTCCTTACTCCTTCGCCCTTTCATAGGAAAAAGTGTATGTGTCTCAGTCAACTTCCTGTCACTACAATAAAGTGCTTGATGTAATCAGTCCCTCAGCGGAAAAGATTTATTTCAGCTTGCAGTTTCAAAGATGTCAGTGCAGTCCCTTGGCTCTGTTTTTTTTTGGGGGGGTGGGGGTGGGGGTGGGGGGGTGCACATATCATGGTGGAGACATGTGGCAGGCAGAAGAAGGCTGCTCAAAAAGCAAAGAAAGATGGAGGGCAGGAGCCTCCTGAAACTCCACTTGTTTTGCTCTGTGCCCCAGGCATTCCTCAGCCTGCCCTGGACATTCTGCATCGAGCAGCATGAGAGTTTGTTTGTTCCTGAGTTCTGGTAGAGCTCAGGGTTCTGGGTCTCCAAAGGCTGAGTCACAGCTGGGTTCCCAGGGCTGCCTTGGCCTCCTTGGGAAGACAGTATCCTGGGGAGTGTGGTGCCTTCAATGGTGCTGCTCTGGAATGAAAAGAACCTTGTGCAACATGGCCTTGGCTGACAGACGGGTCTATGCAGCTCACCTGAACCCCAGGGCTTCACAGGCCAGGTGGCTGCCCCATGAGGTCAGTACTGTATAGATGATTCTGAGAAAGCGAGGGAGCCAGACACAACCCCAGACCTCTGCTGCAGCCTGGGGCCCAGTGCACATCCCCTAGACACTACTATACAAGGGACACATTGGCTGTCTGGAAGAGGGCATCCACCAGAGACTGGGCTCCTAGATGGGTTGTCTGTGCTGCACGTGGCACACGTAACACAGAGGGTGGTGCCAGTGAAGATTCCCCGGACGTGTGGCTGGAGACCTGAATTCAGAGGATATTCAACCCGGGCAACTTCCCTGACCCATTTTGGGGTCCGTGTGTGTCAGTGACTACACCCTGCCACACACACAATGTGGAGTGAAACACTTGGGAGAAAGTGATTCTTGAGTCAGAGTCCATAGGACACTGGTGCCCCCTGGGGGGGTCTTAGTGATCAAGAGACAAGAACATTTATTGATCACAAGCAAAAGAGGGTTCCCAAAGCTCCCTGAATCCCAGGTCATTGGATTGCCCTCCACCTCCTCACTCACTCCTGCCAGGGTGAGCATGACCCTGAGCCTGACTCTGTGGATGGTAACCATTCTGAGGCACCTACTCCACCTTGTCCCAGGGTTGAGAGCACCGAGAGGCTATCCCTGCCCCCACTCCCCAAACTGATCCAGATCTCCTTCTGCCTGGAATGGGCGTCTCTCCTTGCAGCAGAGCTCTGCGGCTCCCCACCCCCACTCCAGCAGAGCCTAGGGCAAGCCAGGGGCCCTGTCCAGGAGAGACTCTGCTGTAGACAAAATTCTAAACAGTCTTAGTAAATAAGAAATACAGAGCCAAATACAGGGGAATAGCCGAGGAGATCAGAGAATTGGTGAAGAGCTCTTGTGTGGGAAACTATGGTTTGGTGGTAAGGTAAAGGGGAGTCAGTGGCTCTTTGCTAATTCTCTGATCTCTTCAGCTATTACTCCTGTATTTGGCTCTGTGTTTCTTATTTGCTAAGACTGTTGAGAATTTCGTCTACACTCTGCCTAAGCTTGTTCATCCAGAATACCAAATGTTGGGGGTGCCTTCCCCAGGCCAGCTGTGGGGCCACCACTCCTGACTATTCAGGGAAGGATGGAAGCCCAGGGTCAGAATGCCATTTACCTTCCATGATCAAGTTCTGTGGCTTCGGAGGCACTTAATCAGTGGGGATTGGTGTTCCGTAATTGACAGCTCAAGGGACTTTCTGACCAGAGGAGCAGCAGCTCAGGTGACTCACCTGTTGTCTGGCTGCTTGTAAATAGCACTTCTACACTCCACAGTGGCCCTGTCGGGATAAGTTTGGATAATGAATTATACGGTGCCACACCTCATGTCTTGAGGCAGGATAGTGCACTGCCAAAGAGCTCCACTCTTGTCCCTCAGGCTACCATCTGCAAGCAACACAGGGTGAGGGATTCCAAACATGATACCTGGGACAGATTGCTTCCAAGAGGCTTAAGAGATCTATCTATCCAGCAAGTTTGGTGTATGGACATGGGATGGACCCTGGTTCTACAGATCAGAGAGAGAATGGTGTCACTGGCTGGCAAGGTGCACTTACATCACTGTGGGTGATAAAAGGCGCTGGGGTTTCCTTAGGCATGGAAATCGTACAATCTGGAGGTGCTTCAAAAGTGCGTGGAGGCAGGAAGCAGGGTGGGGCAGCAGTAGCCTCTTTAAGCCACAACCTGGCTGTGGGCTTAAGCAAAACTTTCACCTGGCTGCCCATGATCTGGTCCATGCCTCTTGCCAATAGGCTTGTCTCCAGGAGAAGGCAAGTTCCCTGAGGTTGGAGTTTCTATCTGGCACACCAAATACACTCTCAGTTCAGGAAGCAGAAAAGTTCCTTGGCGCCTGTGTTGTGTATGAGACTTCATGCACGAAGGTCCGAGGACAGCATCAGGTGTTGGTCTTCACCTTCCACCTTGACACAGGGGCTCCTGCTTTTCTGCTGTGTGCGCCAGCCTGGCTGGCCTGTGCACGTCCAGAGATTGCCCTGCCTCTACCTCCCATCTTCCCACAGAAGCACTGGAATTACAGATGTGCTGGAAGTCCGGCTTCCGAGGATCTATCCCCAGGTTCTCATTCTTGCACAGCAAACGCTTTCACCCACTGAGCCATCTGCCTCCTCCGCCCCCACCCCCACCCCTCTGAGCTCAGACTGGCCTGAAACTCACATCAACCCTCCTGTCTCAGCCTCCTACGTGTCCAGACTACACGTGTGAGCCAATAAAGTTGCTTAATGAAGACTTCGGATATCCCATAATACAACAGGTGCACATCATTGACATCACTGAGGATTTTTTTTTTTTACATAAGGAGGCTCACGCTTCCAGCAAACTTCCGCCCCCTTCCCACAAACCACTTGGAGATACCGGAAGGAAACCATGAGACAGTTCAGGTCCCCTGGCTCAGTGAAGACACTGGCTGGCTATGGGCTCCTGGGAAAAGGGTGGCTTTCCCTCAGTGGCCATATGTTCTATGCTGTCCTCCAAGACAGGTCCACTCAGTCCTACAGCCCCAAGCCGGAGCTGGACTGACCCCAGCTGAGCCTGATCCTAATCAGAGCAGCTGAAAAACTTTGACCCAAGTTAGATTCAACTTTGGCCCTGGCTTTCGGGTTCTGGGTCCTGTGGGGAAAGAAGGGACCCTGCCATCATACTGACACAGATGACCTTGTATACAGCCTTCTGTACAGCTACCAAGGGTACATGGAAGACATCTGCTCCATGGCACAGCCCTTCCCGCTTCCCACAGCTCCAACGGTTGTGCTCCAGCCACTCCCTCCTGAAGAAAGGGATGCTTGAAGCACCCTAAAACCACCTGGGATCCCCTCAGCCCCTCCCAAACCCCTGCAATAAAAGGGAGCTTTGGACACACGGAGACTTCAAAGCTTCAGAGGTTCAGGGTCAAAGGTGGAGCTGGGTAATATCTTAGCAATCACAGCCTGCTTCCCTGGGCTAGGGAACGTGGGTGGGGAGTCCTTGGGAAGCTTCCAGGTCTTCCTCGCTCACTACAGAATCTTGCAATTGCAATAGAGAGCTATCTGCAGAGCCTAACTATGGCCACTAGCCCTAGCAGCCAGCACAGGAGCCTAGCACATGCTGGCTGCAAGCTCATGGACTGGTTTTCCAACCCCTCCCTAAAACCTGGAAGGTAGGTTTAGACTCAGTACCATTTGCAAAGTAGGCAATTTGCCAAAGGTTGCCAGCTGGTAAGGAAGAGAGAGCCTAGGCCTAGAGATGCCCACAGTTCAGAGATGAGAAGTCAATGGTTCACACACCTCAATCTACTTTCAGCCTAGCACCCTGCACTTGCCCCTCTCACACAGACCCCTCCTGGGGCGAGCAGCCCTGCAGGGCAGACACTGGCTCACAGACCCCTGCATGAAAGCCCTTGTCCTCCAAGGTGTCTGAACTGCTTTGCCATCTGTGGGGAGATAGCTAGAGTGGGCACTCACACCTCTGCACCAGCCCATGCAATGTGGGGCACGAGAGAAGTCTCAGCCACTACTATCCACCCAGGCCTAGCCCTCACCTAGAAAACAGGGATGAGACGGTATGAACACCAACGAAAAACAACTTTTATAGAATAGTACACTTTACAACAGCAGGTTTCCCACACTGGCCAAACATCAGCGCCAGGCTGGGCTTCAGAAGAGGAAAAGTGCAGCCAGGCATCTTGCCCTCAGGGCCTGGCTGGTCCAAACTTTGGCCAGGTTGGAAAGTTCTAGACAGCGGGGGTGAGGGGCAGAGACAATCTTTATTGTGCTCCAAGCCTAAGGATCCTTTGTACAAAAATAAGTCTTCATATTTTCAGTAAGAGTCCCTCCAGCAGTTCAGGTTAATTCGTAAAAAATAGATTGTCATTGTAAAATCCTTTCTCCTGAGAAATCTCCAAGTCCTTGAGCCACACAGACTGGGAGATGGAAGGTCCATTTCGCGGGGTGGAGGCCCAGGTGAGGTCAGCACTTGGTTTTTGGTCAAGTTGCACTAGAAAGCATCGGTCCAGGCTCCATGGGCAAGAAGCGCGGGTCTGTCCACCAGGAGACAATCAGGGATGCGGCTGTGAAAAGGACAGAACGCGTTAATGTGTGCGGACACCGCCCCACCTCCCAAGGCGCAGCAGGCAGTTTCAGTTTGCTTGGTTAGTTTTGGAGTCTCAGTTCGTGGGTGCCTCGATCCGCTCGGAGGCGCCTACGGGGGCGGGGCGCACGCTCAGAGTCGGCCCGCGGTGACTCAGGGGCCCGCTCCCGCCGACTCATTCGGCACCCCGGCCCAGGACGCGATTTGCAATGCAAACTCACCCCGCCTCCAGCACTAGACTCGGCCGGGCTCCGCCAGCACTGGGACTTCGCCGGCCCGGCCCAGAGGCCGCTCCCCTCCTCTAGCCTCCCCCTCCCCCACCCTCAGCAGAGCCCAGGGAGGAAGTTTTGCAATCCCGGACAAACAAACGCTGGTCTTGCTCAGGCTTGAAAAAGGTTGAGGAAAAATGAAGCGTGCGCGAAATCGAAGTGATCGTCCCGGCCGAGCCCTGGCTGCAATGGGTCCCCGTGGCGCGAAGCGCCAGGCCCGCCCACCACGTGTCTCCCTTACTGCCTCTCTTCCCGACGCCCTGGAATTTACCTTAGAGGGGTTGGGTACTCAGTAGCCCCCTAACCAGCTGGAAAAGTCAAGTAGCTCGCGCTCCATGGGGCTCAGCTCTCCCTCGCAGCCGCTGTCCTCCGATGAGTAGGCGGAGCGCGGGGAGCCAGGCTCCGAGCTGCCCCCGCGGTCCGGGGATGAAGAGGCGCAGGACAGCGACGCACTGGTGGGGGAGGTAGCGGGAGGCGCGCGGGCAGCCAAGGGCCGAGTGGCCGGTGTTAGCAGCCCCCCGGCAAGCGCGGCGCGTACCGCGTCGTGCTCCGCAAGCAGCCGCTGCAGTGCACGAATATATTCTACCGCGGAGCGCAGCGTCTCCACCTTACTCAGCTTCTTGCTGGCGCCGCCGTGCGGCACATGCTGCCGCAGCGCCTGGAAGCCCAAGTTTACCAGCTTCACTCGGTTGCGTTCGCGCTCGTTGCGGCGTGCCACGGCCGCCGAGCCGCCCCCGGCTTCAGTTGCTCCAGATCGCCGGCGGCGGCTGCAGCGCAGCAGTTCCGGGGATGCGGGTCTCCGCCGAGTAGCGCAGGTTCCAGCGACTCCAGACGAGGCGGGCATGAGTCGGGGCAGCGCGCCGCCGTCCATCAAGCTCGCATCCAGCCCTCGGGCGCCTGCTATGAGTTTCTGGGTGCTACAGGAAAAGTGCCCGCGAGGAACCAGGTGCGGTGGGAAGCGAATGCTCTCACCTCCACCGGTCTCAGGCAGGGCACTGCTGCAGGATTTCCTGGGGCACCGGTCGTTGACTTTCTGGAGCCCTAGGACCCCGTGTTGTACAAGGGCTGAGAGTAGGGAAGCGTGGTGCGCTCGTGTCCCGCGCGTGCGGTCAGACCTCCCCTGGTCTCCCTGTGCGCGGCTCAGGCGGCTCCTTTTAAAATGTATAGATAACCCTCCTCCGCCTGCCGCCGCCTCCTTTCTCACGCCCTCCTTCCTTCGCCTCGCCCTCCCGCCACGCTTCACCCTCCCCCCTGGCGTACACATTCTGCAAAGCTGACATCGCGAGCCCCCACCCCCACCCCTCCGGGGTGCAGATACAGGCTACTGCGCCCCCATGCTCCGCGCAGGTGCTTAGTGAGTCCTCGACAAGTCCTAGAATACAGATCCCGAACTGTGCTCCTTAAGTCTCACAACCCCAGGGGCTGTCAAAGGGTCTGAGTGTAATTTACAGGCATCCATATCCACCCTGGTGCTCAGCACTCAAGCCCCAATGACTACCAGGTCTCTGCACACCTAGAACGCGTGGCCGGGTAAGGAACCCGACCAAGCTTTGCAGTGGCCAAGAAGTAGATGAGCGCGACAACCACCCTCCAAACCCCGCGCGCGCACACCCCCAGGGCACACACGCCACGAACCCGCTCCCACGTCCCTCCCCCTGGCGGAGGAGGCGGGAGCCGGAGTCTCGGCCAATCTGGGATCGTCCGTTTGGCCAATGACAGCTGGCGCGGTCCTATGCTGGGCCAGGAGGAAGCGTACGCCTGGCGCGTGGCTCCAGAGATGGGGAGTGTCTCAAACAAAGGCACCACGCCCACTCCGCCCCACCCTGCTCCTCCTCCCGGACCCCAGTGTCCACGAACTGCAGGTGCACACCTGTCCCCCTTTGAGTGTGAGGAGGGCTTGAGGAATGGCTCAGACTTGTCTTGGGAAATCTTATGTTCCCCAGACACCTTGTTCCCATTCCGTCCCTCATGCACACTCCATGCCTTTGTAGTTTCAAGGAGCCTCAGGACCCGGTGCCCTGACCTGAGGAGATACAATCAAGCCAACTCGGACCCCTCCTTTCTCAAGCTCACTCTCATCTGCATCTTACAGCCAGCTCTCCAAGTCTGGGTCTCTGTTCCTGATGTCCCTCCTTAATCTAGCCAGATTAGTTCTCGTTCAGTTCCTAGGCTTTTTGCTCAACGATACTTCTCAGGATTCCAGCGGGCCTGTCAGTCCCATCCTTCCCCTGAGGCCGGTGGAGGGAGAGTCGAAGGGGCAGGGAAATGCACTGATCTTGGAAAAGTCTCAGTCCTACCCCACTGTCCCGGAACTGTGTGCCCTCGGGGTCATAGCAAGTCCAGCATTCCCAAAAAGGACTAGGTGCTCCTGAGCCAAGACCTATAGTGTTGAAGTAGTCTATCAGGCGGGTCTGGATGCCTGGAGTTACTTTCTGTGTATATATATATGATTGAGGGAGGTCTGCGGGACTCAGGGCCTCTCTCTGCTTCCACACTGCCAGGGAGCCTTTACCACCAGGATCCGTTAGGGCTCTATCTTCCTAAACTAGCCTTTTGCCCTTCATGCTGTGTGGGGGAAGTGAGCTGTGAGTCGCGGCTGCCTGGTTGCCTGCTCAGCGCACCTGAATGAGGCAAGTCACTTCTCCAGAGCAATCCAAGTAGAAGCAGACACTGGTCTGGGGAGAGTGTTCAGTGGGTAAAGTGCTTGCTAAGCAAGTGTGAGGATCTCAGTTCAAGTCCTCAGAACCCATATAAAGCCAAGATGTGAAGCAGAGAACAAGAGAATCCCTGTGAATTCCCAGGCCAACCAGCTCCATGAATGCAAAAATGAACAAGACTCCATATCTCAAATGGGCTGGAATGGGAGGCCGAACACCTGAGATATCCTCCAAACCCCATATACATTGTTGTGTGCACCATCACACACAAAAGTATGCACACATATACAAAATAAATGGAAGCAGATTGTATCCTGACTCCTTGACAAACCTTAATCTGCACTCTCCCTGTTCAGAGGCCACTGCTGTCCTACCTGCCTCCCTGCCTTTCCCTGAGTTTTTGTTTTGTTTTGTTTACTTTTCCTTAATTTTGGGAGGGAGGGGGGATAGGGCCTCCTGTAGCCTAGGGTAGCCCCAAGTTCACTATGTAGCTAAGGATGATCTTGCACTTCCGGAACTTCTTGTCCTTTTTCTTTTATCTCCAGAGTGCTGGGTTTACAGGCATGCACCACCACACCCATTGTGTGTGATGCCGGGATTGAACCCAAGGCTCTCCATACATGGTATCTGCTAGACAATCTAGTCACTGAGCCACATCCTCAGACCCCTTCCTTGGTCTAAAAAAACTTTTTATTTATTTATTTATTTATTTATTTATTTATTTATTTATTTATTTATTTATTATTGTATGCATATGAGTGTTTGCCTGCATGTGTGTCTGTTCAACATGTACATGCCTAGTGCCCACAGAGGTCAGAAGAAAGTGTCAGATCTCCTGGAACTGTAATTACAGATGGTTGTGAGTCACCATGTGGGTGCTGGGAATCTGACCCAGGTGCCCTTACCACTGAGACATTTCTTCTCTCCCCTCCTCCCTGATTCCCTCTTGGCAAGCTCAAAATGACAAGAGATGTTCTTCACTCTACACATCAAGTGAAGGCTGCAGAGCCAGGGCGGGGACAGTCCCAGGGCCCTGCCCTGGTGGTGAAGCTCTCCATACAGGTCATTGTTCTTGAGACTCTGTGGGACTGTAGCCATCGCTCTGCTGATATGTTCAAGCGTTGTTCATCTTGGGACTGTGGAGGGCAGCAACTGGTCCTAGTCATCTTACCTGGCCTTCAACTATATTTTTTTTAATTAAAATTTAATTTTTTTGAGAATTTCATGCATGAGAGCTGTATTTACATCAATTCCACCCCTTCCTCTTCCCACTCCAACTCCTCCCTTGTCCGACTCACTCCCTCTCAAACCCATGGCCTCTCCTTTAACTATTATTTTAATACACACACACACACACACACACACACACACACACACACACACACACACTACTGAATCCATAGTGTTGTCCATACATGTTTACGACTGGCCGCTTGGAATCAATACCCTACCAGGGAGCTCACCCCTGGAGAAAATGGATTCTTCCACCTTCAGAGCCTTAATTGATTGTTGTTCTTCAGCTAGGGGTGGAGCCTTGTGGAAGTTCCCCCATTCACATTAGCATTTGTCCACTGGTGATGTCATTTTTCAGATCTTGTATAGTCAGCCATATGGTTGAGATTTCCTGGGTATAGCTTTTTGGTCATATATAGAAGATATAATCTAGAAGCAGACTTCCTGATCCTCTGACCCTTATAATCTTTCTGCCCCTTCTTTCTCCATGTTTCCTGCGTCTTTAGTGTAAGGATTGCCTTATAAATGTGTCAGCTGGGGTAGGCAATCCACAGTCAGTTGTTCTCTGCATTTTGAACATTTGTGGATTTCTGTAATGGTCTCCATCTGCTGTAAAAAGAAGCTTCTTTGATGAGGACTAAGCTACATTTAACCTGTGGATACAAGGACAAATATTTAGAATGCAGTTAGAGAGTATACTGGTTTAAGAAAGTGGCTGTGGTAGGCTCTCTTCTAGCATCCATGACTTCTCCAGCCACAGGTAGTTGGCTAGGTTTATAGGACCAGGTATGAATTCCCTCCTGTTGATCAAGCTGCAGATCCAATTCGGCAGTTGTTGGTTACTACCAAGATGTGACACTATTGCACCTCTGAGGATATCTTTCTGGACTTTTGTTGTTGTTCATAGGCTTTGTAGTTTCTCCATCTAGCTTGCTGTCCACAGCTGGTTTCTGGCTCTCAGGAGCAGAGCTTGCAAGACGCCTTAAGAATCAGGACTCCTAGGAGTGAACCTCTGTTGAGACTCACAGTCCTTTCAGAGGTCCCACCATGTTTCCTTCCTCCCAGGCTGGCATCTACCCTACTTTGTAACAAGTCTTTCTCTGTCCCGCCAGCCAGCTCCCAAATAATGACACGGAGACTACTTATTAATTATGAAAGCTCGGCCTTAGCTTAGGCTTGCTCTCAACTAGCTCTTATAACTTAACCCATTGCTATTAATCTCCATTCTACCACATGTTTTGTTTTGTTTTAACCTCTTCTCCATTTCTGTATGTCTGACTTATTCCTCATCTTCTGGCATCTCTCTCATGCTTAGATTCATCTCCTACTTCCCCTCTCTCTCTGCCTGGAAGAAGTTCCCACGTATACCCCCTGCCTAGCTACTAGCTATTCTTTTTTTTTTTTTTTAGCTCTTTAAACCAATCACAGCAATATATCTTCACACAGTGTACAAAAAATATCCCACAATATTTCTCCCTTTTTTGTCTAAATAAAAAGGAAAGGTTTTTAACTCTAACATAGTAAAACTTTATACAAAGAACAATTATCAGGTAAGAATTACATTTACAATGTCCAGTTTATCTATATTTGACAAATTCAGAGAAAATATTCCATCATCTATCCTATCTTGGTGAGTCAAAAGTTTTGTACCTAATTTACTTTCTATACTAACTTGTATTACCAACCTACAACTATCTTTTTAGACCTCAAAATATTTTCTTAGATAAACAACTTAAGCTTTTATGTCTTTCAACCTTATATACTTTATATGTCTTTTGTGAGTTTCTTTTCTGAATTTGGTAACAAGGAAAACTGTAACTATAACTATTTAGTCTTTAACTCCACTGAAGACCTGAGAAGGATATAATATTACCTGCATAAACAGAGAGTGTAGAGCAAGCAACTTCCAAAACTAAGAACAACAGAGACATCTAATCACCCCAAGCTTCCTCTGCTATGCTGGAGGATCCATCTTCGGCCTAGGCCTAGAGTATCTGACAGACTTTTCTGTGAAGCAGGAATTTGAAGGACTGTCCTATCTTGTCTTGGCAAAGTTCAGCAATTGCCTTCTTTTGTGTCCCGCTTGTCTAAACTGGACAGCATTCTGTTAGCAGCCAAGGCAAGGGCAGTTTCTTTGCCCAGTGGCTAACTTTGCCACAAATGAAAGCAAACTCCATATGGAGTTTTTTCAATGTTCTTCATCCTCTTTTGAAGTAAACTGGTGCTGCCAGGAGCAAATGTGTCTCACTGTCATGAAAAGCCTTATGTTATTAAAACATTTTAAACGCCATATTCTGTAGGTCTTTGAAGTATTTGAAGACCATCTATTTAAAATATATCTCTGACCTTAAAAACATATCTAACATGACTGTAAATTTGGTTGTTATAGATGACTAACTACTAACCTGTCTTTCTTTATTATCCTAAATAGCTTCAGGGACTAGAACTTTACATTATATTTTTAAATGAGTTGCATAGATACAAAATCTTAAACAAGAAATAAAAACATATATACAGTATATATAACAAAAATAACCTTAAATTTGTATCAATATATAAAAATCCAAAGCAATGCAAATATTTGAGGCTAGTGGTTGTTCAAAAGTAGACTCAACAATCCACCTTTTTACCCCACCATTTTTATACTATATCTCCCCCTTTTCCCTTTCAGAAAGAGATCCTTGGATTTAATGTTTTTTTGCTCAGCTTTTTCCCTGATCATGACCAACAACAACATGTAACTGATGGGTTTTTTTTAGCGGCACTCTTACCCCCAAGGAAAAGTCATGAAACATGACAGAATCCACTAACAAGAGTTTTATCAAGACAAAGAAAAAGGGATAAATGTGATCAAGCCTGTGGGAGGACACATGCAAGAAAAAGAGCCGGGAACATGGGGCCCGTCTTATAAAGGCCAGAACGCACCTGTACACACAGGCCCATGTGGCTATTCCACGCATGCGCATAGATCACGTGGTCACATCGTGTCATTACGTGACCATATAGCCATGGGACATGGGTCACAAGGGACGTATGACCCGGAAATGACTAGGCGGAGATGACTAAATGTCCCGCCGGGCATGCATGGGGGGTGGTTGGAATTCCTATCAGTAACCAGTCTCCCTAAACAATGATAAAAATCCATAATCAATTGAATGACCAAAAGTCACCCACCCCACCTCTTGGGATTGTGGGCATCATGTTGTCTAGACTGCTTCCTGTTGTCTGGGAGTGACAGCATCTTTGGGGGATCCTGAGAAAATTGGAATAAAGGTCAAGTCCTGAGAGAATTAGCAGTACTTTTTTAAAAACATAGTCTCTGTGTGATGGAAAAGTGTAGAGCTTATCTGAAGTTTTAGCTGGAGTAGTATGTGAGGCTTGACCACTTCAGCTCATAGCTTTGAAGTTGTTCTGGATGCAAAATGTTGAGGAAACTGCAACAGAAGCATTCTGAGAGGCTGTGCTACTTTATTGGTATCTGATCATTTTTTTCTAAAAACACATAAACTTTTAAAGGTAGCATACACACACACACACACACACACACACACACACACATCTGCATTAACACAAGTATCAAATGTGTAGTGTGCACAAGTCAGTTAAAGATGATGTTTTGTTTTATGTGTGAGCAGGTAAAAGGCGTCTGTTTTTGTAAGTCTGTTTGGACTGTATAACCAAACCTCTATCCATGCCATATGAAAGGATGGCATGTAATAACAAGTCATGAGGACTCTGTATCCAATAAGATTTATCATGTCTCATCCAATCTTAGAGCTGTTCCTACGTAGAGGGATCAGCATACACGTCACCTGTCTTGTAGTCTTTCCGAAGTCTTCCTCCCTCATGTCTGTAACCAAGATCCTCAGGAAGTCTCCCCTGGTCAAATCTGATCTCTACTAACTTTGGAGGAATCCATAGTTTTTCTTTTCCTTTGGGGGCAGGGGGGAAGGCATAGCTTCTCCCCCAATGCAACATATTTTCCAACTTCCATCCTGAAGCCCATCTCTAAAGTATACAGGCTGGTTTAATTCAGCATTCCCTTCCACAATCCAATGTCTCTCAGCAGCTGCCGTTCCCTCATCAGCACTCAAGAAATTCAAAGTCAACAAAGCACCATACTGGATCCAGACACCCTGTGTATTTCCTATCCTTATGTGCCCCCCTTTTTTGTATTGCTTTACTCTTTCTTTAAAGACGTGACTTTATTATTTTTAAACTATTTTTTTCTATGACTGACTACACCCATTTTCTCTTCTTTCTTTAGCATCTGAGTACATTTTTAAATATACTGTACCTTTTTAAAGGTTTTCTTTGAACCTGGCTTTACTAAGTAAGCACTTGCAGTGTTCTCAGACCATGTGAGACAAATCCTAAACTGTCTTGTCTGCTGTCACGTGGCTCAGCTTAGCACATGTTGCTGGCACATGGCACTGGTGGCTGGCTCCAGCCCGCAGGCAGTGGCCAGTAGCCATTCCTCTGTACACTGAGCACTGGCCCTGCCCGAGAGACTATAGGACTATGAAGCCACATCCAGGTCCTTGTCCAGAACTTTTCTTAGCTCCTCAGGCCTGTTTGGATATTCAAGCCTCCTCATTGGACATATGTAGATGAATTTTTCTTTGGGCTGCCAGCTCCCAAATAATGACACAGAGACTTAATTATGAAAGCTTGGCCTTAGCTTAGGTTTGTTCTCAACTAGCTCTTATAACTTAACCCATTTCTATTCATCTATGTTTACCATGTGGCTTTTTTTCTGTACTGCTACTCCATTTCTGTATGCCTGACTTGTTCTGTATCTCCTGGTATCTCTCTCACACCTAGATTCATTTCCTGCTTCTTCTCTTTCTGCCTAGAAGACCCGCCCATACCCTCTTCCTGGCTATTGGCTGTTTAGCTCCTTATTAAACCAATCACAACAATACATCTTCATACAGTATACAAATATCCCACAAGACTCCTATCAAGCCAGTGTCTCATCCCACCTAGCACCTTTCTGACCTCTGCCACCCCATCCTCATCCTGGCCCTCTCACTTTCTGCAAGCTCACCCTATCTTCCTCAGCTTCAAGGTGACATTTCACTAGGGATTGGTATCTTCCTAGGTTCCCCCTTCATTTCTTAACCTCATTTACCCACACCCTCTGACCTCTGACTTCTGCCAGCCTTCAACACAGGGCAGTTCTGTTGTTCTGCAAGCAATTCTCTCCTGGACATGTAGGTCTCATGTGTCTCTCTTGTAGGACCCTGGTTCTATCCTCATCCATGTAGTCTCCATGTTGGATGTTTTGAAACAGCCAAATGTCCAACAGACAAATGGATGGAAAAAGCATGAGCTGACCCCAAAGGGACTATCACTCAGCCAAGAGAAAAGCTGCAACACTGGTGGGCACCATGGTGTTGGTAGAGATGAGTGAGTGAAAGAGGGCAAAATCAAATGCCACATATTATATGACTTCGTTTACAAGAAATGTCCAGAATAGGACAATCCCCAGAAACAGACACAGACACAGGGACAAGAATGAGGGGGAGGTGGAGACTATGGGGTATGGATTTCCTTTTAATCACAATATTCTATGGAGTAGGGAAATGGCTCAGCACATAAAGTGCTTGCCATGCAAGCCCAGAGGCCTGAATTTGAGTTCCCAGAAGCCATGCAAAGCCTGTCATTCCTGTCATCACAGTCTTGCTGTGATGAGCTGGGCGATGGAAAGGAGAGTCACTGGAAACTCAAGGCCAGCTGGCTGAGAACAGACACTTGTGAACAGCGAAGAAACCTTGTCCAGAAAGGCGGAACTTGAGGACTGACCCTCGCGGGAATCTGATCCCCACACATGCTATGGCACACACGTGCATACAGGCTGACTCTGCTGAAGCTTACATGCTGTGAATGAATGGTTCAATGAAGTGTGTGGAGTGTGACTGTGCTCAGAAGACAGCTGGAAGACTTTGATATGGCATGTGCCCCGCCTCTCCTCTGTGCCTCGCCTTTGCAGTGGTCTTCTATTGCTGGCTTGTGTGACTTCTCGTGAGTCTCCATCCTTGAGCTCTCAGGTAGGGGCAGAACAGCTTTGTCGGAGAACCTGATAGCAAATCTATCTTGCTTTGCAGGCTACATAGTCAGTGTCACATGCCCTGAATTGCTAGTGAACAAATGCTACCACAGACATAAACAACAAAAACAAACAAACAAACAAAAAACAAGAGTGAATGTTTCCCAGCAAAAGGACAGCCAGTGCATCTGGAACTTCAGGTCCTGTTTATGTATTACAAAAAGTTATTTTGGTTTTGGTGTGTGTGTGTGCGTGTGTGTGTGTGTGTGTGTGTGTGTGTGTGTGTGTGTGTGTACACATTTATGTGGGTATGGGTGTACATGTGTGTGGGATACATGAGCACTATGTGACAAGAACACATGGCAGCCAGAGGACAACCTCAGGTGTTGTGGCATCTATTTTTTTTTTTTTTTGAGACAGGGCCTCTCACTGGCTTTTATCAGGTGGCTGACTGGTCAGCAAGTCCCAGGGATCCTCTTGTCTCTGCCTCCCCTAGAATTGCAAGCAGTTAGCAAGCCTAGCTTTCTTTCTTTCTTTTTCTTTTTTTTTTTTTTTAATGTAGATTCTGAAGTTCAAACTCAGGTCCTCACATCCAGCAAGGTTAAATCTCAGGTAGCCTAAATATTGACCTTTTAAACCACATAAATATTTTTTTAATTTTAAAAATCCAGTATTTATCTTATTTTATGGTATGGGTGTTTTGTCTTCATGTATACATATATGCACCTTATTAGTGCAGTACCTACAGAGGCAAGGACAGGGCCTCAGAATTTCTGGAACTGGAGTGGTTGTGAATTTCTATATAGATGCTGGGGACTGAACCTAGGTCCTCTGCAAGGGCAACAAGTGTTCCTAACCACTGAGCCATCTCTCCCACCCCTCTAGCTTTGGGACAGTACTACAGCAGGTAAAGGTCCTAATGCAAGCCACAATTTCTGTCCATGTGACATGTGGACTGAGCCTCAGTCCCCCACAGCTTCCCAAACTGAATTCATAGTAGGCTTATCTTATACTTCTTTTCCTTCAGCCCATGTCCCTCCTAAGTCCTCTCCACATAGACGTCTCCATAGCCCTGACAGTTCAGCCACATGGGTGCCGTCCTCTTTCCCCATAGTCATTTATCTGTGACGTGGCATCTTCTCCAGCTGGATTTCCACCTTGCCCTTGGAGGTTGACCTTTGACTACTCTGGTCTCCTGAGTGTGGAGTTCACCTCCCACTGTCTGAGCTCCACCTCCAAGCAGGGACAGCCTGGCCAAACGCAGTCAGATCAGGCCTGGCCCTTGGGATTCAGTCTCAGCTTTCCACATGCTGTATTGAGAGCCATCTGCCTGTATGGTCCCCAGGTCACCCCATTCCAACCCCTTGGGAATGGTACAAACACAGTCATCCCTCAACAACTGTCATTTCTTCATCAATGGGCTCTGTGACACTTAGATAGCAATGGAGCCTACATAGATCATCCACGAGATGGAACAGAAGGGGAAGCTCTCCAAGGCTTTGCTGGTGAGTAAGAAGCAAAGGATCAGCTAGTTCAACACAGACTGCCTACCATTGTGACACCCTGAGACCTCACTGAGGCCTTGGACAGACAGCTTGGTTCTAGGCCATGCCCTGGAAGTGGACAATGCCATTAAGAAGAAGCCACTCCGGGCTGGAGAGATGGCTCAGAGGTTAAGAGCACTGACTGCTCTTCCAGAGGTCCTGAGTTCAATTCCCAGCACCCACATGGTGGCTTACAACCATCTGTAATGAGATCTGGCACCCTCTCCTATATACATAATAAATAAATCTTGAAGAAGAAGAAGAAGAAGAAGAAGAAGAAGAAGAAGAAGAAGAAGAAGAAGAAGAAGAAGAAGAAGAAGAAGAAGAAGAAGAAGAAGAAGCCACTCAGCCTGATGGCAGAGGATAGCTGCCCCCCCTCCCCCGCCGTCAACTCATCAGACATCAAACCATGAGGGAAGCTGCCATATCCACAACAGCAGATATTCTCCAAGGATGTTCCTGTGCACGGCAAGACAACCTGGAAAGGAGGTGTCCCAAGCACGGTGGCAGATGCAATAAAAAGGACAAAAGATCCAGGTGACATGTGGCTCTCTCTAAAGTCAAAGAGTAATCAGGAGGAAGGGCTGGGTAGAGGGCTCAGTCAATCAAGAGTCTGCCATGCAGGCATGATCCCCAAGGCCTCACAGATTCCAGGTGTGGTGGTGTGCTTGTAACCTCAGTGCTGGGGAAGCCGAGACAGGGGGATCCCTGGGGTTTGTTGGCCCTAGGTCCCACAGAGCTCAAGCTCAAAAAACCCCAAGTGCACAGCTCCTGAGAAACAACACCTGAGGTTGAGTTCTGGCCTCTATGCGTGCACACACACACAACACATAACACACAACACACATACATACACACAAACACATACACACATATACATACAAACATGCATACACATATACACACATGTACATGCATATATATACACAAACATACAAACATTCATGCACATACACATAATCACACAAACATACATGTACATATATATATATATAAACAAACATAAACACACACACATACACACACACACACACACACACACACACAAAGAAAAGCCAAGCATGTGTCCACAAGCCTGAATGAAAGTGGTGTGGTGAGAGCAAGGCCTATGAAGCCCTATAGAGATTTGACTTCACCATAAAAGGATTCTTTACAAAACAGGAAAGACAGGATGGAAACAAACAACATGTTTGACTCTAGAACATCAAGAAAGATTTCCAAAAAACAAAAAAGCCTGGATAATTAGTGATCGGGAAAAGTCAGCAAGATAGTGAATCATTCTCAGCACCTGCATGGTAGCTCACAAAGCCGTCTCCTGTCCCATTTGAGTACTGCACTCACATGGTATATATTCAGACACACACTATACAGATCTATCTATCTATATACATATAGGTATATATAGGTAAACAAACACGTGTATAACAAAAGACAGAAGATCACGGCTGGAGAATGGCTCACTACTTAAGAGTACATACTGCTTTTCTAGAGGACCAGGGTTCAGTCCCCAGCACCTACATCGGGTGGCTCACAAACCTGTCCTCCAACTCTAGGGGATCCGACACCCTCTTCTGGCACCCATATGCATGTGCACATACACATGTAGACATGTATAACATAAAATAAATACTTTAAAATTTTAAGTCAAGAGCTGGGTAACAGGAAAGGACCTCCACATAACTCCCAAAGACCAAGACTCAAAACTGAGTCAATGGCCTAAAAACTGTTTTTTTTCCTTGTGTTATTGGTGCTTATCATGTACTTTGATCATCTCACACCTCCATTGCACTCTTTCCACTCCTCATTTCTTCCTCTTCTCAAACAGCTTCCCTTCTGCATTTGTCTTGCTGTTGTTGTTTCTCTGTGTAGCCCTCGCTGTCCTGGAACTTGCTCTGTAGACCAGGCTGGCCTCGAACTCACAGAGATCTGCCTGGCTGGGATTAAAGGTGTGTGCCACCACCTGCCAGCCTGCCATTCTTTTTAAATCTAGATTCCACATATGAGGAAACATGCAGTGTTTGGTGGTCTGAGCCTGGCTTACTTTACTTAGAGCGACGATCCCCATTCCCACCCATTTTCCTGCCAATGACATAATCTCACACTTTTTGGCTGAACCCTCTATTCTGTATATAGACCACCTTTTTTTATCTGTTTATCAGTCATGGGGCATCTAGGCTGATCAATAAGTGCTGTTGTGAACAGTGCAACAATGCACATGGGCTTGTGAGTATCTGTGGTTTGCTAGCTTGGAGTCCTGCCCATAAGCAGCAGGAGTGGCACAGCTGTGTCGGGTTTTGGAGGGAATCACCGTTCTGATTTCCATAGTGGCTGCATTAGTTCACATTCCTACCAGTATTTGTTATTAGAAAAATTGATTTTGTAGGTGTGCATGCATGTTCGTGTGTGTGCGCATGTGTGAAGGGTACACGTGCATGTGTGTGCATGTGTAGGTCAGAGGTTGGGTGTCTTCCTCAATCACTCTCCACTGGATTTTTTTGAGACAGGGATTCTCACTGAGCCTGGAGCTCTGCCAGGCTAGGCTACCCTCCCAGCAAGGCCCAGGGATCCTCCTGGCCCTACCTGCCTGGCACTGGGTTAGTAGCTTTTACACAGATGCTGAGGATTGAACTTTGTCTGGTCCTCATGCTTGAGCTTTACTGACTGAGACAGCCTCACAGACCAAAGGCTGATTGTGAATGAATGAATGAATGAGTGAATGAATGATTTTTTTTTGGAGATGGGATCTTTCTGTGTAGCCCAGGATGGCCTGCAACTGGCTATGTAGACCAAGCTGTTCTCAAACTCACAGAGAGCACCTGCTTCTGCCTTTCAAGTGACAGGATTAAAGGCATATGCCACCACACTTGCCCCAAAAGCGATTTTTAAAAAGTCAATAAAACAAGCTTTAATTTTTTTCTCATAATGGAGATGGAACCAAAGGCCTTTTGGCATGTCAAGCAAGTATTCTGCCTCTAAGCAACACACCTCCAAAACAAACAAGTCTTACCAAGATAAGAAGATACTCTTGTTTTTGTTTTGTTTTTTTTTGCCCTAGGTGTTATGTGTGGACTTCAGGAGTAAGGAACGTTACCCTAAATAAGCATCACTCAAGACCTTCCAAACCCCAAAACATCAAAGTGTAACTCCACACTGCAACTCAGCCATGCCCAGGACAGAGCTGGAAACCAGAAACACAAAAAATACCTGGGGCCAAAAGGACTAAAACTTGGCCTGACAATGACTCAGCATGGGAAGGTACTCACCATGCAAGCCTGATGACCTGAGTACAGTCCCTGGGAGCCATAGTGGAAAGAAGAGTCAGCTCCTGAAAGTTGTCCTCTGACCATCACAGGCATGCTGTGTAATGTATCCAAGTGCACCTGCACACGCTCATGTGCATGCACACCACACACACACACACACACACACACACACACAGGGTGGGGGTGTGGAAATGAGATCAATATTGAAAAGAAGAAGATAGGGGCTACAGGGATAACTTACTGGTTAAGAACATCTACTGCTCTTGCAGAGGACCAGAGGTCAGTTCCCTGCACCCATGTTGAGTAGCTCACAACTTCCTATAACTCCAGCTCCAGGGGGTCCAATGTCCTCTTCTGTCCTCTGTGGGTACCCACATGTACATGTGATACACACACACACACACACACACACACACACACACACACACACACACACACCCTATCTTAAACAAATATTTTTAAGATTTAAGTTGCAATGTCTAGTACCCAACTGTCTTTTCTCATTGCTGTGACTAAAAACCAGGCAAAAGGAACTATGTGGGGGGAACAGACACTTCTTCATCTCCCCAGGAACAGTGTCATAAAACAGGTCACAGGCAAGGTCAGCAAAATATTACTGTGGCTGAGTTTCCTATGCTGAATGTCAAGGAGAAGCACAGGAGGTAGGTAGTTACAAGAGCAGAAGACATGCCCGGAAGTTCTGGAGACAAGAACAACAGCATCTGGGATGGAAAATGCACCAGTGGCACACTGGATGCTGTGGAAGGAAAGGCTTGTGAAGTTGACGGCACAGAAGGGGTCCCATCCGAAGGTCAGCACAGACAGGCAAGGTGAGGAGACGCACACATCTAATACACACAGGAGCTCCTGAATGAGAACGAGAAATGAGACAGAAAAACACCTGGAGAAAAAAATAACTGAAAAATTTCCAAATTTGATAAAAATCATAAGCCTACAGATCCAGAAAGCTCAGCAAAACCTAAGAACAAAGAAAAAACATCACGATCATATTATGTGAAACCAGGAAAGGAAAAAACATTCTTAGTCAGAGGAAAATGATACATATGCATACATGCAGAAAAAATAATTTGTATGCAGAGACACCAAAAGGAGGTGACACAATACTGGTGCATCTGTTCACAGCAGTATTTCTTAAAACAGCCAAGGGGTGGAGGAAACCCACATCCACTATTGGTGGGGGGCATGAATGGATAAGCACAATGTAGTCGGCCATTCTTAAACATGAAGGAGAGGATTGGATAGAGAGATGGCTCAGTAGCTGTGGCTCTTGCAGAAGACAGGCATTAGGTTCACAACTTCCACATGATGGACCCCAGCTCTCTGTTTGTCTGGTTACACGAGATCCGATGACCTCTTCTGGCCTCTGTGTGCAATTCATGGACATGGTGCACAGACGTACATGGAGGCAAAACACCCATATACAAAAAAAGAAATACTCGGCTTTTTCAATGGAGGGGGCAGTGACATGACTCAGTAGGTAAACTGCACCTGCCAGCAAACCTGACGATCTGAATTAGATACCAGGGGCCCACATAGCGGAAGAAGAGAACCAGTTCCTACAAGTTGTCCTTTGACCTCCACATGTGCGTTGTGGCATTCACCCCCCACCCCACCCTACCCCCTGCCAACCAATCAGTCAATACAGTTTTTAAAAATGAAGGAGATCTGGAGATGTGGCTCAGTTTGATAGCATGTTTACCTGTCAAGCACAAAGCCCTGGGTTCAATCCTCAGCACCCCATAACCAGGCATGGTGCTCATGCCATCATCCCAGCACTCAGAAGATGGAGAAGTCCAAGGTCATCCTTGGCTACATAGTGAGTTCAAGGCCAGCCTGGGATATGTTAATCCTTGTTGGAAGGAAGGAAGGGAGGGAGGGAGGGAGGGAGGGAGAGAGGGAGGGAAGAAGGAAGGAAGAAAAGAAGGAAGGAAGGACATTTTAGCCAGATGTGGTGGTGCATACCTGAAACCCAGCACATAGGAGGCCAGGCAAGAGGATCAGAAGTTTGAGACCAGCCTCCTCTACATAGTGAGATAGAAGAAAGAAGAGAAAAGAAAAACGTGGATAATTCACAGGCTTTGAGGACACGATACTAAATGCAATAAACTAGTCACAAAAAGACAGGTGTTGGGGCTGGAGAGATGGCTCAGTGGTTAAGAGTGCTCGTTACTTTTCCAGAGGATCCAAGTTTGGCTCCCAGAACCCTTTAAAATAGCCCATAACTGCCTGCCTAGCTCCATGGGGAACTGGAACTCTCTTTTGGCTTCTGCAGGCACCACCAACACACACACACACACACACACACACACACACACACACACACTTCAAAACAGATGTTTAAAAAGATTTATTTTTATTTTTTCCATAAAATAAACTTTAGAAAATAAAAAGGGAAGGTACTGAATGACTCGGTCTCTATGAGGTTCCTGGAGCCATCACATTCTTGGACACATAAGGTAGGACGATAGGTATCAGATACTTGCCTTATTTCTGTGCCCAAATGTCTGGTAAAAGGCAACTTAAGGAAGGAAGTGTTTACCTGGCTCACAGATCAAGGGCACAGTGCATCAATGGGGAGAAGACGTAGCAAGCAGGAGGCAGGTGGATCTTTGTGAGTTCAAAGCCAGCCTGGTCTACAGAGCTAGTTCCAGGACAGCCAGGACTACACAAAGAAACTGTTTCTACCAAGGGCTTGCAGGTCACATTGCATCTACGTCAGGAAGCAGAAAGATGAATGCTGGTGCTCAGCTCACTTTTCCTTCTTATTCTCGTGGAGCTCCAGACACAGGATGGTATCATCACATTCAGGGTGGACCTTCCTTCATCAGTTAAACATCTCTAGAAAACAACCACACAGACCCACAGACACACAGACAAGTGTCTCCTGGGTGATTCTACACTGTCACATTGATAGGAGTAACCATCACAATAGGTGTGGTGGGGTAGGGGCTGGGAGGAGGATTTGTAGCCCAGGCTTTAATGGAACAAAACTTTGGAAGCTGAAGACACTCTGGAGTTGGATGGTTGTGATAACTGCAGAGCAATGTGGATTTGTTTGTTTGTTTGTTTTTGTTTCTCCTGAACTCTGCACCCTAAAATGGTTAAGGTGATGCTATGGTTTAAATGTGAAATGTAATGAACACTTGATCCCCAAAGAGTGATTTGGGGGGATGCTGTGTACCCTTGGAGAGGTGGAGTCAGTTTAGTGGGCAGAAGTAGGTCACTGGAGGGCAAGCCTTGAGTTGTGGAGCCTAGGTCTGTTCACTTCCTGTCCTGTCTCTGCTTCCTGACTGCCAAGGAGATGTAACCAGCCACCACATACCCTTCCCACTGCCATGCCTTTCCTGGTAATGAATTGTATCCCCTGAACTGTAAGCCCCAAGAAACAATACTCCTTTAAGTTGATTCTATTAGGTATTCTGTCACAGCAAAAAAAGGTAACCAATATGGAATACTGATATCAGGAGTGGGGCTATTTCTGTGATAAACTTGATCATGAACTGTAACAGGAATCTTAAAAGTTCTTATTAATAAAATCAAACCTGAGCCAGGTATTGGGGTGAACTGGAGGATCAGAGAAGCAGAACAAGCCACAGCTACCTCACCTCGCCGGATCCTCAGCTGGTCTTGCTTCCTCAGACTGGAGGCTTCTGAGTCCTCATCCAGAATGGGTCTCAGCTGAATTGCTGCTCAAAAGCCTGTATGCTTAAACAGGCCAAATGCTTCTAGTTTCTGGTCCTCAAACCTTATATATCTTTCTGCCTTCTACTATCACTCCCTGGGATTAAAGGCTCACTTTCTGGGATTAAAGGTGTGTGTCATGCCTGGCCGTTTCCAATGTGGCCTTCAACTCACAGAGATCCAGAGGGATTTCTACCTCTAGAGTGCTAGGATTAAAGGTGTGAGTGCCACCATTTTCTAGCTTTTGTATCTAGTGGTTGTTCTGTCTCTGACCCCAGATAAGTTTATTAGGGTACACAATATTTTGGGGAACACAATACCACCACAATGTACTGCACAGGCCTTTGGGACTGGCTTTGGGAGGAATGGGAATGAGTTTGGAGATTGTGAGCTACCAAAGCCCTAGAATGCTGTAAGAGGAATTTACTGGGCCACTCTAGTGGGAGCCCTGAAGACCTGAATGTTCATAGTAATTGCGACATTGAAGGCTGTGTGCATGTGGTTTCAGAAAACAGGGACTTAGTCAGGAATTGAGCTAACGACCATCTGTGTTAAATTTTGACAAAGGTGTATTTTGTCTGTGTCCTGAATACTTGAGTGTGGGTGAATTAAAAAAGAATAGACTAAGTTGTCTGGCAGTGAAAATTTTAAGATACATAGTGGTTATTGCTTGCTGCACTGACTAAGATTTACAGTGAAAGTATAAAACAGGGCAGAAAGATATGAAAATGTGTAGCTTCCAAGGAAAGGAGTATGGATGAATTTAAGGCTGCAGACGTGGCAGCCATGGACAAAGTAGCACTGATTACTAAAGAAAGAGAAGCCAGTACTCTGCACTTGGACAATAGGAAAGGTATATTGAAGACCAGACCACGCCCATCAATAGCTGCAACTTATAAAATGTAAATTCATTAAAAAGGGAATGCTTGGATAGAAAAGTGGCCATAGTGTTCCCTGTTTGTATTAACTACCTGGGAAGTGTTTCCCCAGGATCATACTGCATTGAGATCATGATGACACACAGAGGTCACAGCAGATGTGGCCCAAAGAATATCAAGCTACATGCAGAAGCAGGCAGTTGTGATCTCATAGTGCTGATTTTGTGGACCTACAAAATGGAAAAATTATGGGGTCATGGAGGTTTGCCCCAAGGTTCAAGGAAGCCTCCAAGTATGTGTGGTAGGGTTGGATTCTATGCAAGGAGGGCCTTAGAGGCCATTATATGAAGCTGTAAAGATAAAGCCTAGATTAAGAGATAACAGAACCCTGGGGCATTTACTAAGGAAAGCTGCAGGTACCAAATGGAGTCAGGCAAAGTGGGAGGAGCTGGAAAAGCAGGGCCATCTGAGGCTTTTGGACCCCAGATGGTCTCATCCTTAGTTCTAGACATGAGGCATGGAACTGCGTGGGTTGGTGTTTTTCACTCTGGGCTTCTGTCTTGCTTTGCTTCAGCCTTTCCTTGTTGTATCCCTATCCATCCCTTTGGAATCCAAATGTTTACTTTGTGCCATTGTGCATTGGAATTATGTGTCAGAAATAGTGATCCTTACTTTATAGTAAGAGCACTCTCATTTTAGAAGAAGAGCGCTGGAGACAGAGTAGTAAAGTCAAGGCAGTTTGTTTTGCAACATTACGAAGTTGGGGGTCAGCCTGGAATGCCAAGCACACTGACTGGGGCAGAGAATAGTCTTTGTAAACCCCAACACATGACCTTTCATCCCTTTTTTGAATGATCAGGAAAGTACAATCTTCTGCATCATCTCAGACTTCTCTTTCCCTCTGACATTTAATTTGTCTTTTACTCAACAAAACACACGCACAGGCTCATCTCTATATTTTACATCATGTTTGTTTGAAGGTTTATCAGATGCATGACCTCGTAATCATGACTGGCTGTCAGTAATCTTCTACTCTAAACCTCTAGTTTTGAGGGCAGAAGTAGCTAGGATAGCAGGCAATAGTAAAAGTCCAGTGTTCTCTGTCCATTTAAAACTGAGCTGTGAGATATTATTTCTAACAGTGTGTAGCTATTTTTTTTTTTAATTTTTTTAAACAGGGCTTCACAGTTAAGAGCTTGCCTTGAGTGTCAGAAGAGATGCTAGACTTTCACCAGTAAAACTGTAGAGACTTAATTCATTTTACATTGTGAGATAGCCATGAATGAGCTTCAGAGGCCAGAGGTGGAATACTACCATTTAAAGGTAACATAGATGGGAACACTTGGTCCCTAGTTGGGGCTACTATTTAGGGGAGTTGTAGAACCTTTGAGATATAGAGACCAGCTAGAGGATATGCGTTTCTGAGGGCAGGTTTTCAGATTTACAACTCGGTCCTTCCTTCTCTCTGCTTGTTGACCATAGAGGAGATGTGACAAGCCCATCACACCCCACCGAGACAGCTGAAAGCTTCCTGCCATTGCTCCTTCCACACCATGACAGAGTACATCCCCTGAACCGCTGGCTAGGAAAACCCTCTATCCTTAAGCTGCTTCCACAGGGTACGTTGTCATGGTAATGAGAAGAACAGCTAATAGAGATAGATGGTAAACTTCAACTTGTGTGCTTTATTTTTAACTAAGTACATGTACACACACACACACACACACACACACACACACACACACACACACACACACAAACACACACTTGTGTGGGCTATGTGCACATGGGTGTAGGTAGCTTTGGAGGCCAGAAGAGGATGTTAGACCCCTTTGGAACTTAAGTTAAAAGTGGTTGTGAGCTACCTAATGTGGGTGATGGGAACCAAAATCAGGTCCTCCACAAGAGGAGTACCTGCTCTTAACTGCTGAGCCATCTCTTCAGTTCTCTCCCTCCCTCCCTCCCTCCCTCCCTCCCTCCCTCCCTCCCTCCCTCCCTCCCTCCCTCCCTCCCTCCCTCTCTCTCTCTCTCTCTCTCTCTCTCTCTCTCTCTCTCTCTCTCTCTCTCTCTCTCTCTCCCTCTCTGCCTTGTGCTTATGTGCAGATGTAACCTCTCAATTACTGCTCCACTGTGATGGCTGCTGCCATGCTCCCTGCCATGATGGTCATAAACTCTAACCCTTAGGAACTGTGAGCCCCCAAATTAAATGCTTTCTTTTGTAAATTGCCCTGGTCACTGTTTTTTCATGGCAATAGAAATGTAACTAAGTCAGAACTTGGTACCAGGGAGTGGCATATTGCTGTGACAGGCCTGAGCACGCTAGAGTTTTTGGGTTTTGTTTTTTGAGAAATGTGGAAGACTTTGGGACTTTGGGCTAGGAAAGTGGTTCAACACTGTAAGCTGAGATTAATGGATCATTCCAGTAGGAGTTTAGAAAACAGTAGTGCTGAGAGCAATGTAGACTATGGAGGACCAGCTTAAGAGGTTTCAGAGGAGAACAATACTAGAAACTGGGCTAAAGACAGTTTTTGTGATATTTTGGAAAAGAATGCACCTGATTTTTGCCCTGGTTCTAAGAATACGCCTAAGGCTAGCTTGAAGAGGGAGCCATATTCCTTGGAACTGTGAGTCTCCATGTGTGTACTGAGAATTGAACCCACTCCTCTGCAAGAGCCGTGAGTGCTCTTAATCACTGAGCCACCCATCAAGCCCCTAGAAACTGCTTTTATCAATGAAAACAAAAGTTATTGGGCTGGGAAGATGGCTCCATAGTAAACACTCTTGGTACACAAGTGTGAGGATGTGAATTTGAATCCCCGAATCCACACAAACCCAGGTGCAGTGGCCTGCATCTGTAATCCCAGTGTTCCTATAGCAAGATGGAGGCAAAGGCAGGGGAATCCCCAGAAGCTTGTGGCCCAGACAGACTGACATCCACAGCAGGGGACAACAAAGACAACAATGAGAACGCGCCTCAAACAAGGTAGGAGGCAAGGATTGGTACCCAGGGCTGACCTCTGACCAACATACGCAGACTATAGCATTGCTGTATCTACACACATACATACATGCCCACACATCATACATACTGTACACACATCATACATACTGTACACACATCATACATACTATGCACACATCTATAAAAATAAAAACCAAGGTTTATGGAATTCGATGCTTAAAGGAAATTTAAAGCAAGTTATCGGCTTCTTCAGCATGCACAAGGCTTACATGGGTCTGCACCAGGTCCCCTGCATATGTATTATGGCGTCCAGTTCAATGTTTTTATGGTATTTCTGCATGTGCAAACAAGAGGGTCTCTGATTCTTGTGCCTTCTCTTGGATTCTTTTCCTTCTGTTGATTTGTCTTGTCCAACTTTGATGTCACAGTTTTTGTTTTATCATTATATTTTATTCTGTTATGAACTGAATAAAAACCTAACCATTGGGGAAAGGTTAACAATTGAACTGTCATCTATACCTGCCGGGGAAAGGAAAATCAGTTTTCTCCAAGGGAGTGACACTGGATGTATGCCAATCACTCCAGGCAGGCCTCATGTTCAGGAATAGTCGACCAACATATAATGGACACCACGGGTAGGGGTGTGTGTGTGTGTGTGTGTGTGTGTGTGTGTGTGTGTGTGTGTGTTTATTTGGTTACAGTTTGGTGGGTTTTGGGGGGTATTTTATTTTGTTTTCTTGATTTTAGTGGGGGCTTGTTGTTGTATTGTGTTTTTGTTTGTTTTTGGGAAAGCACTTAAAGTTGGGTGGGTAGAGAGAGGGAGAAGATCCAGAAGGGCTGGGGGGAAAGGAGAAATACAATCAAAATATATTTCAATTTTAAAATTGTTTTAAATAATTAAAAATATATGTTTCTTACCCTTAAAAAGTCAAAGCACTCAATAATGTGTTAGAACAGAATAAAGATTCCAAGTCAGAGACCGCTGTTTCCTTAAGGAACTTAAAAAGAAAAAAAGGGCAAATTAAATTCAATAATCCAATAGAAGTGGACAGACTAGAGAAATGGGCCATAGAAGAGCCACAAAACACACAGAGAAATGAAAAACCAAACACAGTCTTTGGGAAGAGGGAACCTCAACTAGGAAAATGCTTCCATCAGACTGGCCTGTTGGTAAGTCTGTAGGGCATTTTCCTTCCTTCCTTCCTTCCTTCCTTCCTTCCTTCCTTCCTTCCTTCCTTCCTTCCTTCCTTCCTTCCTTTCTTCCTTCTTTTGCTGTTTGTTTGTTTGTTTGTTTGTTTTGTTTTGAAACCAGACTAGCCTTGAACTCACAGAGATCTGCCTGTCTCTGCTTCCCTGGTGCTAGGAATAAAGGCGTACACCATCACACCTGTCTGTTGGGCATTTCTTAATTAGTGATTGATGTAGGAGGGCCCAGCCCACTGTGTGAGGTGCCACCCCTGGGCAGATGGTTCTGCATTGTATGAGAAAGCAGGTTGAACCATAAGGAGCAAGCCAGGGAGCAGCATTCTTCCATGGCCTCTGCTCCAGTTCTTGCTTCCAGGCCTTGAGTTCGCCCCATCTTCTCTCCATGATGGGCTGTAAACTGTGAGATGAGATGAACCCTTTCTTCCCCAAGTTGCTTTTGGTCATGGTGTTTATCACAGCAACAGAAAGCAGACTAGAACAGTGGGTAAAACCTCCCAACAAAGAAAACTCTGAGTCGGTGTGGCCACATCAGTGAATTCTATTAAATACTTTAAGGGAGAAATAAAACCAACCTATACAAACTTATACAGAAAAACTTGAAAAGGATGCAGCCTTCCCAACTCTCTTTATAAAGCTAGTATTGCTCAGATGCCAAAACCAGATGGACCACAGTCTTTTGTTCCTCATGGATGAGGATACAAGAATTCTAAAAGAAAATTTAGCCAATCCAAAATAACCTATACAGTGAGGTTTGTCCTTGGAATGCAAGGTTGATTTAACAACAAAAAAATTGGACTTGAGTGGGACTGGAGAGGCAGCTCAGCAGCGAAGAGCACTGGCTGCTCTCATAGAGGACCAGGATTTGCTTCCCAGCATCCACATGGTGGCTCACCACCATCTGTAATTCCAGCCCCAGGGGATCCATCCCCTCTTCTGACCTCCATGGGCACTGAACATACATGGTCCAAATATATACATAGAGACCCAAATGCAAAACATTCATCAACATAAAATAAAATAAATAATTTATTAAGGGAAAAAAAAACTTGATTTCTAGAAACTTCCAGGCTTTGTACTGTAAATGGCATCTCCCCCAGGTTCCCTCTTTCTAGACACCTCCATCACCTTCCAGGACTTGGGTCTCTAGTGGTCTGAGTACTTCCTTCAAAGGGTTGGTACAGTGGCTCTTTCCAAAGCAGGTGTAGCATGTCTTAGATTAGTGGGCCTGAACTTATTTACACCCCATCTGCATGTAAATCCTAGTTACAGCCTATAAACTCCCACATCTGGGCTGGGGAGGTGGCCAGGCAGCAAAGTGCTTGCACAGACACAAGGACCTGAGTTTGATGCCCAGCACCCATGTAAAAGCCAGATATGTAATCCCTGGGCTGGGGAGGCCCACACAGGAGGATTCCTGGGGCTTGCTGATCAGCCAGCCTAGCCTGCTCAGTGAACTCTGAGTTCAGTGAGAGACCCCATTCAAAAAAAAAAAAAAAAATTAAGAGGAAAGCCATCAAGGAGAAAACCATGGACCTCTAGCCTTCACACACACACACACACACACACACACACACACACACACACACACACACACACACTGTGTTCAAAGGCATTTCTCTTCAGAGCTATAGAACTTACTTTTCTCACATCTAGCAGTGTGTGTGTGTGTGTGTGTGTGTGTGTGTGTGTGTGTGTAGAGGCGCATACACACCATGATACCCATGTGGAGATTAGAGGACAGCGTACAGGAGTTGGTTCTCTTCTCCCACTATGTGGGTCCTGGGCATCAAACTCACATTGCCAGGCTCAGCAACAAGCGCCTTCTCCCACTGAGCCACCTCACTGGTCCCCAGCATCATTCCCAAGCTGTAGGATGTGTTTGCTGTGACCAGTTTAGAACTGTGATGCTGCAGCACTCGAACATGTGTGTCCTCTCGGGTGCTTCCCTGAGTTGCCTGAATTCTGGGATCGCTGATATCTCCAGGGATCTTTTTCCGGCCAGTTTCCCTCTTCCCTCTGTGAGCCCTCACACCTGGCCCACCTGGCCTGCTTTTCTCTCCCACATCCCAGCTCCAGCTCCCTTTCCACATGCCTCCTGAGCTTCTAGAACAGTGGTTCTCAACCCGTGGGTGGCAAACCCATTGGGGGTCCGCATCAGACATCCTGCATATCAGATATTTACATTACATTTCATAACAGTAGCAAAATTACAGTCATGAAGTAGCAATGGCATAATTGTATGGTTGGGGGTCACCACATCATAAGGAACTGTATTAAAGGGTCACAGAATTAGGAAGGTTGAGAACCACTGTTCTAGAACCATGCCATCTGACACCTCCTCCGCACAGTGTGCCACCATTTCCACAACCAGATTTCCTTGGTTTCTTTCGTGGCCATCTGAATGCTCATTTCTGCTGCTGCTTATGGCCTTCCATGATAAGTCTCTACTGGGACCACGACATGGCTCCATCCCTCTCAGTGACACTGCCTTGTACTGGGGGAGGGTCAGAACGTTGTCTCTTTCTCAGTCAGGGATCTGGGAGCTCAGGTCCCTGGTGAGCTTGATCACTCTGTCTGGTCATGTGTATGGAAACAAGTCAGGACCCAGGTCCTCCTGGCTGGGGTCTGGGAATTGGGGTTCATCTTCCCCCACTTGCTTTTTCTTTAGTTACAACACACTCATTGCTTTTCTCCCCCTTCTTTCTTTCCTTTGAGTTCTTCTGTAGACAGGAAAGCTAGGAACATAGGGAACAGGGCTGGTACCAAGGCCAAGAAGAAGCTAGAGTCTGCCGGGTTCAAGGATATGTCAGGGACAAGTACCCACAGCATGGAGACTGTTACAAGAATGGGGACCCCGCTGGGCATGTGTTGGAGATGAGGGGAGCCCCATGTCTTGTCATAGAGACAAGTGACCAGCATGGTAGGGCAGAGCTCAGAACACTCACCATGACCAGCATCAGAGAAATCTGAACTGACTTGCATCTTTTATCTTGGGGTTGGCCAGCATTTAGCTGGATATAGATCAAGCATGTAGATGAGGATGTGCACAGGTTATCGGTCCTCACTGTTGGACCTAGACTGATGTCCAAACACCACACCTCAAAACCCAAATCTTACCTTTAAAATGTATTTTCTCTTTCTGTGTGTGTGTGTGTGTGTGTGTGTGTGTGTGTGTGTGTGTGTGTGTATGTGTGTGTATGTGTGTTGTATGTATGTGTATGTATGTGTATGTATGTGTGTGTATGTATGTATGTATGTGTGTGTATGTATGTGTATGTGTGTGTGTATTCTATGTATGTGTGTATGTGTGTGTATGTATGTGTGTGTATGTGTGTGTGTATGTATGTATGTACATGTGAGACTGGATGTTGATGTTAGGACTCACTCTCAATTGCTCTTCCACTTTATTCTTTGAGGTAGGGTCTCTCATCAACCCAGAGCTCACACATATAACTAGTCTTGCTAGTCATCTTACCCCCACCACCCTTTGCTAAAATGACTGTGAGCCACTGCACCCACGCAGCATCTCTGCATGGTCTGGATGTCTGAACTCCTGGTCCTCATGCTGGCCAGACTAGTGCTTCAACTGCTGAGCCAGCTCCATCTTTAAAAATTGCATTTTTGAGAGGGGCATGGTGGTGCATGCCTTTAATCTCAGCACTCAGGAGGCAGAGGCAGCTGGACCTCTGTGAGTTTGAGGCCAGCCTGGGCTACAGAGTGAATTTCTACACAGAGAAACCCTGTCTCAAAAAAAAAAAAAAAGAAAAGAAAAGAAAAGAAAGGAAGAAAGAAAGAAAGAAAGAAAGAAAGAAAGAAAGAAAGAAAGAAAGAAAGAAAGAAAGAAATTATTTGTGTGTGACATGTGTCTGCGTGCACACATGCATGCACCAAGATGTGTGTGCAGAGGGTGAGAGCACAACTTTCAGAATTCGATTCTCTTTTTCCACTTGCAGGTTCCAGGGGTTGAACTCAGGTCATTAGGACTGGTGACAGGCCCCTTTACATGCTGAACCATCTCACAGGTCCCCTAAAATTAACATTTTCTGATAAAAAGGAAGAGTGCCTTTGAGAGACAGAAAGTCCACCGCCAGGCAAGAAACACCTGAGATGACCGTCCCAGGTCAGAGAGTAAGTCAGCACTTGGAGGCGCTGGGCACTTGTCAACATGACAAAGGAGCCAGCTTCATGGGCCAGCACCTGCTGGACACACTGGGGACATCTGGAACATGGCAGTGACACACTGTAACAGCTGGCCGCGGGTCCGCTCTACAGGCCGCGTATTACTCACTTCGCTGTGGAGAAGAAAAGGCCGGGGGAGGTTTTTTGTTTTTGTTTGTTTTGCAGTAGAATGTCAGCTAATAAATGTATAGGGAAGGATGGGAGGAGAAAGCCATCACTTAGCAACACCATACGGATGGAGCTGGCCCAGGTGGGTACAATGGGGTTGTAACGGGGCAGTTGGGGGGCTTCTGCTTCCCTCCACAGTGGGGGCATTGACAAAGGAAAAGGCAGCGCACACGGGAGAAAGCTCCTGGCTACAACTTCTACCCAGCTCTCGGCCGGTCCTGCCCATGCTTCCTTTTCGGACAGTGATGAAGAGAGCAAACCACACGTGCCTGTCCACTTCCAATACTTGAAAACAGGACGTGATCTCACCCAGGTGAAGCAACAGCCTCCCGGCAGCATCCGCAGCATCCGCAGCAGCAGGAAGCCAGTGAGGCCTGAAGCAACCAGGGACCTGAGTGGCTCCCTTGAGCTGAGGGCTCCTGAGGTGGAGATACCTGGGGGAAAGGGAGGAGGAAGAAGTGGAAGAGGGGAGGAAAAGGGAGGAGGAGGGGAAGAGGAGGGAGGAGGAGGGGGAAGAAAAGGAGGGGAAAACAGGGACAAGAAGGGAGGGAGAGAATAGGATAAGGGGAGAGAAGAGAAGAAAGAAAGGAGAGAGAGAAGGGACACAGACAGAGAGACAAGAGGGACAGAGACAAACAGATGGCGGAGAAAGAAGAGAGAGAGATAGTAGAGAGGGGAGGAGGAGGGAAGAGAGAGCGAGAGGGAAGGGAAGCGGAGAGACAGAGACAGTGTGCTGCTGCAAGTCCCAGCAGAGGCCTTTGAGACACGGCAGAATACTGCTCCCCACATGCATACGTGGCCTGGAAATCGTGTCACCATAAAACTATAACAGCTATAATGGAGGGAGAGTCCTCAGACGTCTCTCAACCCCTGATGTCAAATGCGTCTTGACCTTCGGCAGCTCTGCGGATGACTCGTTGATCCCCAATAAGACCCTTTCATAGGAGGAATGGATTGGGGTTCTGGGGCTTGAGTGTGGCTTGAATCACTCCCAAAAGTTCCTGTGTTAGAGGCTTGGTTTTCAGTGTAGCTCTGTCAGAGGTCCCGGGGCCTTTAAGAGTCAGCACTAGTGAGAGGAGACAACGTTCTTGGGAGGGATTAAATAGAATCCAAGAACCCCAGTTGGTTTCTCAAAGAGAATTGTTGAAAAAAACAAACAACAGCCAAAAAAAAAAAAAGCAAAAACCCAAGATGAGCCAGATCAGGTAAAGTGCTTGCCGCTCCAGCCTGTAGACCTGAGTTCTATATCTGATGCCCACATGGAAAGCCAGGCACAGCGTTCCATGCTTGGAATCCCAGAGCTGGGGAGATAGGTGGAGCCCTGGGGCTCACTGGCCAGACAATCTGGTCTTATCTTCAACTTCTGGGTTGCAGAAAGACACCCTGTCTCAAAACACAAGGTGGCTGGCTCCTGAGGAATGACAGCAGAGGCTGACCTCTGACCTCTACATGCAATTGCACAATCGTGCACCTAACACACATGAGCGTGTGCATACTCGCTTGCACACAAACAAAGCAACGCTGACCCCTCCCCTCCCTCTCACTTCCTGTCTCACCTACAGCCACTGTGACACTGTCATCACCAGGTTGTCACCAAAGCCAGGCTGATGCAAGTGTCATGCTTTGAGCAAATCTCTTTTCTTCACTCTCCCCACCTTCAGAAGTTTTGATATAGAGAGGAAAAATGGGCCAACACAGGGTTTGACACTTGTCCTGGACTGAGGTGAACACAGGTGACTATTACCCAGGGACTCATCTGCATATGACAGTCCCTTTAATGGGATGTGCCCCATCCCCAGATTCCTTAGCTTGAACCTGCTTCTGATGCATGATGGTTTGAAGGTGATCTGTCACACCTCATAAGTTTGTGTTCTGGAAGTTCAGTCCCAGGAATGGCAGCACTGAGGCCTTGCAGAGGTGGCTCTGTCCCTGGAGACACCCAGCTCAGAAGCATTAATGCTACTCTCAAACTTGGGGCTTGTGTATGTGGTTGTGAAGAAAGGCAGCTTGTCCTGAGTCCCCCGGCTTCCTGTCTTACTGTGGGTGCTCTTCTGCATATGTGACGTGACACAGCCAGGACCCATTGGACATCCAGGAGTTGACTGAGCAAAAAGGAGGCAGCCACTGAAATTCCAGTGGAAAACTGGAGACCCCTCGGCATTCCATGATATTTAAACCCACCGGAGCTGATTATATCATTGAAGGGGCAAGCGGAAGATGTGAAAAGGCAGCTGAAGGAAGCCCCATGTTTCTACAAGTGAAACAGTGATCTAAACAAACCCTTTTCTATTATAAAACACCAGCCCTGGGCATCTTGTTAGAGCATCAGAAAGCAGACCGAGATGAACTGTTTACATCCTTTGTGTCTCTGTTGTGTGTATATGACTCTCATGCTTAGGCATCTTAACAAATGTATCATGGTTTTCTCTGTCATTCTGTCTACCCACCATTTTATTTCATAGACTGAAACAACAGAACCTTCAGAGGCCTCGTCTGCCCATGTGTCAGATAAAGGAGGCAAGGCTGGGGCTGGCTTGTGGGATATGCCTCTTGTTCTATCAGGACCTCTGCCAGGTGACATATGGAGTTTCTAGTATGCCCTGCTTTGCCCCAGCCACCATGGCTCCTGCTGCAAATTCGTCTGGTGAAGGAGCCAGGAATGACTACAAGGCAACTGGTGGGGCTTTGTGAGTGGGGATAGGGAATTAGTGAGGCTTCTTCCAACTGCTGACCCCTGTCATTGCCTCTGGCCATTCATCACCACACACATGCAGGTACACCCACATGCACACCAGCCACAGTGCAGTGCAAAACAAGGACAGTACAGTGCACACACATGTGCCTCACCTACCCACATGCATGCACACATATAAAAAGACATGTGTATGTGTGCATAACATACACACACACACACACACACACACACACACACACCCTGCAAACATGCAGACAGGTTTGCACACAGGTATAAATATACATGTGCCTGGGCACATACACATGAAGCCAGGCAGGAATGCATACATGTATAAAAGCATGCACACATCTATAAATGCTTGCATACATATACATACACATGTATGGAGCATAGCACCACTTACACATGTGTGCACACAAACATGCAGGCATGGATATATGAAAGCACACACACACACACACACACACACACACACACACACACACACACACACACCAACCCAGTCTTTAGTATTTGGTTGGTTGCTGGTTTTTCTTCAAATCCCTTAGAGGTAGGATCTACAGTACTAATTGAGGGATAGAAGCACAGTCTGGGCAAGGTCACCATGCTGGATACCAATGACAGTTTAAAATGGTCACATTAGCTGCTACATAGATAGATTAGGTGAGGGAGGGATGGACCAGTAAGTGTGGAAGAAGACTTCTGGGGGAAGGTGAGCAGAAGTGATGGCCTGCACAGGCAAGGGAAAGGTGTGGAGCACAGAATGTTCTAGACACTACTCAGGGAAAGAAGCCTCCCACATGGTGTAGGACCCCTCTCCTGAGGTCCCTGGAGACCTCAGATCCACAGACAGAGAACAGGGTGGGATGATGGGTGCTGAGGAAGGACAGAGAGTCCGTGTTTCATGAGGAAGATGGGAGGCTGGTGGTGAATACCACTGAGTCATCATCATTCAGATGATTCAGTTCTGTGTACAGGTTGTACACAGGTGTGTCTGTACAGGTTGCTAGGACTGGATGGAGTCTCTGCTGACCTCGGGCTTCTGCTGTATGTAGTCTGCAGCTGAGGTGGGAGAGGATGGGGAAGTGAAGTAGAGGGCACAGAGAGCATGAGTCTAAGGCCCATGGAGCTGATTATGTCATCAAAGAAGCAAGAACAAGAAGAGAAGAGGCGGCTTGAGGAATCTCCACGTTTCTGCAAGAGGAGAGCAAGAAAAAGACAGAGAACGGTCACATACTAGTAACCAGAGCTGGGGACAGATGTCACCCAGGCGCTTCATGGAGAGGAGCTAGGGCCAAGACAGAAGAGCCCTGCTAGACTTGGGGGCCCGGGTTCATGTGTTCCCGGCTCATGGAACACATCCTGACTGGGATGTACACAGTGGTCAGCTGGAGTCCCAGTGGGTGAGAAGTGGGAAACAGGAGGTCCCCTATGGTGCTGAGCTCCCAGGAAATCTGGATTAACTCGCGACAGACATTTGCACAGCTCTGACCTATGGGAAGAGGCCAGTACTCAAGACTTGAGGGAAGGGGCTCTAGGTGAGCAGGCTAAGACAAACGTGAGGCATAGAGAAGATGGTCACCACTTCACCTCTACACCCAGGGCTGCCCCCTTCAGTTCAGTGAAGATGATGCCACGTAGATCCCCTCTCGCCCTGGCGTCCACAGACACTTCCCTTTGAAAACAACACACTTCCTTGCATCTAATTGACATGGGGTCTGATTCACTCTTAGCAAACATAACAGTTCTCTGACTTTCAGTAACTCCACTGACAATCACCGTTATCTGATGTCAGAATGTTGCCAGCCCACAGGCCCCCATCTCCCCACCACCATTGGCATCCACTCCTCCCTTTACTCCCTCCCCAGCTCTAGGAAGCCACTTCCTTCTTTAAGGACCTGGCTGGTTGGCATTTCCTACATAAATAAACCCTTTGGTGAAACTTCTGAATAAAACAAAGCAAGGCTCCACTTTCACCTAACAGACAGCTGGGACTGCACAGCCAGATGTGCGTCCATCCCCACCCCCGGAGAGGGGAGGTCCCCTGTCCTCTCTGCTGCAGTATCTATCCCTTTTCTGGCTGAGCTGCAGCTGGAACAGTAAATGCTGAGAGAGAAAAGAAGCAGCTAGGAACTCATAAACACTAGGCGCAGGGCTCTAGGGGAGGGGAAGAGGAGGGGAAGGAAGAGTCACTCCATCATATCTGCTCACAGCATAGCGAAGGATTCCATAACCCTCACAGGCTCAGGGCTATAGCCGGTCACATGGTCTGGCTGGTATTTATAACCATTTTCCTGCATATCTCTTTCCTTCAGCGAGTGCCTCAGCTGATTGTGGCCCTTTACCTAGTGGGTGACCTAAGCCTTCATTCCTGAAGGGTCTGGGCCTTTGGCGGTCCTACCTGGATTGGGCAGTAGAGTCTTTCCACAGATGTTAATCATTGAGACCAGAGCTGCAGGCCATCATCTATGTTCTAGACATTCTGTTGTGAAACCACAGCCTGTTTCCCCAGTTGCACCAGCCTGTAATCAATCGCCCCCTTGCAGCCTGATGTTTGGACCCATGATCACCTCAGTGTCCAGGGTACTGGGAGTCAGTGCAGTACCTACGGTGGAGGTCTTGACCAAGAGAACCCAGACTAGTGGGGACAGGAAAACAAATGCTACTGGCAGAGGGCTAGGATATAACTTGGTATCAAGGTGCTTGCCTGCTGTGTGCAAAAGCCCTGGGTTCAGTTTGCCAGTCACTGGCGGACTTTCACTGGGGAACAAGAAAATCATTGATGCATTAACCTCTGTGTCCCCAGGACCATGAGCAGTGGCTACAGGAACACAGCCACATGGTTGGGTTCAGAGGACGTTGTTCCAGCTCCTCAGAGTGCAGAAAATGAGCCACCTTTCTTTCTGTCCTCAGGCCAGGGCGGTGGAGCATGTGAAGGATGGCGATTCTCTGAGCTTGCGCTCCTGCTGCTTTCTGGTCCTGCCTGTGCTGAATCCCTGTTTAGAAGGAAGCCCTGAGATACACAGCAGGGTGTCAGTTAAGCATGCTGTGAAGGTGCCCTGGGCCAGGAGGACCAGCTCATATTCAAGTGTGCCTCAGTGCCAGTGGCAGCAGAGGGGGTCTCTCCCATGATGGCAGTACTCCAATATCACCCAGCAGTGAGTGCCAGGCAGTAAATTTAGTGGATGGACCTCGATGAGTAGACACCCATGTACTGTCCACACATGATCTCCAGGTCATCCCATTCTCAAACCCCTTTGGGAATGACAGGGACATCTGGGGGAAAAGCTGGCTGGTGGCCACTGACTGGGTCATCTCATCCACAGTGGACCTCCATTCATCCCAGGGGTTTATTTCTGTGGCCAACATCCATATGGAACATATGTCTCTTCACAGCCTGTGAGGAGCATCCTGAGAGATGTGTAGCCCTTTCCTCTAACCTCTTGCTACCACCTTTTTCAAATGCTTTCCTTCCAATTCCTTGACCATCATGACCTATAATAGGCCACCAAATGGTGGAAGCTGCAAACCTAATCTCTCCTTCCAGGTCAAGTAGAGCAACCAGGGTGACTGTGCCAAGTCTTGCCTGCTGAGGTGTATCCTTCCTTCCATTCCCCAGAGGAGGCTGCAGGTCACCCACTCACTTTGGGATTGGGCTGACATGTCGTGCAAAGCTGTTGGAAGCTGAGCCTAGACTTTTTCTTTCTCAGTGACCAGGTAACAAGAAGTTACACATGAAGTACAGGTGCTGCTGGGAAGGGCTATCAAAGAAGCAGGAAAAAGTCACCGGCATCAGGGGAGCTCTTTATGAAACTCCCTGGAGCTTTGAAGTATGCAATGGTCAATCTTGATTGTCAAGAGAATGGGATTTAGAATCACCATGGAAACAAACCTTAGGGCATGTCTGTTGGGGATTTTCTAGATTAGGTTAATTAAGGTGCAAAGACTCACCCTAAAAGTGGCACCATCCCATAGGCTGGGGTATTGGAATGAATAAAAAGCAAGCAAGCTGAGCACCAGCGTTCATCTCAGTCTGCTTCGTAACTGTGAATGCAATGTCGCTAGCTGCCTTGCGCTCCTGCCATAATGCCTTCCTCGCCATGGTCGACTGTACCCTCAACGGTGAGTCAGAACAAACCTTTCCTTCCTTCTGTTGATTTTGTCAAATATTTGCTCCAGGAGTGAGTGAAGTAACTAGCACAGTGCTGGTAGTTATCAGGCCTGCCCTGCATCCACTGCCTCTACTTAATTGTGAAACACACCAGTGTCTCCCCAACCCATCAAATCATGGGTCATTCAATAGCTCGTTTATAATGGACAGTTCAGGTCATGTGGTCAGTTGGAGTCCCATGGCCACTAAAGCCTAGGGCAATGCAGGATCTAAAGAAATATCCACGAAGGTTGGCAGGATTCAGCTCCATAGACCAAGGTGGTAGACTGTGAAGTCCCTACAGAAGCCTGAACAGCCCCCACAGAACTTTCTACCTCCCACAGGCATCTTGCACACCACGAATCTGCTGCTCAGAGACTCTCATACAGCAGCCCATGCCTGTCACCGAGCCTCTTCTTTTCTGGGTGTCTTAGTTTTCTATTGCTGTGAAAAAGACACCATGACCACGGCAACTTTTATAAAGAAAACATTTAATTGAGGGGGATCACTTACAGCTTCAGAGGTTCAGTCCACTATCATCATGACAGGGAGCATGATGGCATGCAGGCAGACATGGTGCTTGAGCTGAGAATGCTACATCTTGCAGGCAACAGGAAGTTGACTGTGACATTGAGTGATACTCTGAACATAGGAAACCTCAAAAGCCCACTCCACAGTGGCACACTTCCTCCAGTAAGGCCACACCCACACCAACAAAGCCACACCTCCTAATGGTGCCACTCCCTATGAGATTATGGAGGCCAATTACATTCAAACTACCATACTGGGCCTCACTGAAAAGTGATAACCCTGTGGGTCACTTGATATCATGTATCTGATAACTGCAAAATCCAAAGAAAGTCACTAGGCACTGTGCTGTATCTTACACAATAAGAAGGACCATAAGTAGATCTCCACTTGACCCAGTCTACTGCACCACTGCAATATCATCAAGGCAGAAGGCTCCCACAAATCATGTGGGATTTGATCACCTGACCTTCAAACACATGCCATGTGGCCAAGTCATCTTTAGATATCATGAAGGTCAGCATAAAATTAAAGTTGACTTGATATAGAGCTGTCACCTGGAAAGACAGTTTCAGTGAGGGGCTTTGGATTGGCCTGTGGGCATGTCTGTGGGGGACTGTCTTAATTAAGTTAACTATGGTAAGACCCAGGCCACCATGGGCAGCGCCATTCCCTAAAATAAGGGCCTCTGAACTGTAGGATAGTAAGGACTCACAGCCAAAGAAATCAAACTAGGACAGATGCCTACAACTTCCTGCTCAAATGGTCCAGGAAGCACAGCTGTGTCTATGGAGCAGCAGAGCAGCATGATGCCCATAGGATGAGAAGTCAGTTAAGATCCCTAGGGCTGGAATGGGATAAGGTATTCCCAAGCCTCTGAGATGGGACAGATGGTGTGTTTCCTGGTAGCTGAAAATAGCAGGCTCCTTATAAGTTTTATTAAGATGTACAAAGAAACCCAATGCACTCACCAGATCAGCAGCCAAGAAATTGGACTTTGCTAACTGTATAGACTTCTGTTGTATTAGTCATCTCACCTGTTTGCTGTGACAAAATGCTGGTAGAAACAACTGGAGGAAGGAACGATTTGGGTGGGCTCCCAGTCCATCGTGGCAATGGGGGTCACTCAGCTGCAGCACCAGGAACACCAGATGGCTTGCTCACTTCTCTGTGGATCAGAAAGCGAGGCCATGCTACAATTCTCTGTGTCCACCCCACATGTCCCACTTCTTCCAGTGAGGACTTACCTCCTGAAGCTGGAACCTTCCAAAACAATGCCCCCAGGTAGGAACTAGGTGTTCAAATACATGAGCCTGTGGGAGGCATTTCACACCTAAACCACACATCTGCATTGCAGAAGCACTGCTAAAAGAATGAAAAGAACTGGATGTGATAATGTATACCTGTGGTCCCAGCATTTGGGAGATAGGCACAGAAGAAATCCAAGGTTATCCTCAGAGATGTAGTGAGTTCAAGACCAGCCTGGGATACATGAAACCCCTATCAAAAAGAGAGGGTCAGGGCTGAGGCCGGGGAGCTGGTGAGATCGCTCAGCCATTGAAAGGACATGCTGTCCCATCATGAAGACCAGAGTTCAGATCCCAGCATCTACATAGTAACTTGGGAATTGTGTGTACACCCGTGACTCCAGCTCTGAGGGGATCAGAGACAGAAGGATCATTGGGGCTTACTGGTCTCCAACATAGCTGAGAAAATACAAACCTTAGGTTCAGGGAGAGACCCTGTTTCAAAGGAAGAGGTGCAGAGTGATATAGAAAGATTCCTAATGCCCTCTTCCGGCATGTACACATTGATGTGTGTACCCCCACACACAAGTGTGCATACACTCACACAGACATGTACACAAATAAATATTTTTAAGAGGAGGAGGACAAGGGGGGGGGAAGACAAGCCATAGACTGGGAAAAATATCTTTGTAAAAAATTTTTAAAGATTTATTTATTTCTATGTATGAGTACTTTATGTGCATGTATGTGTGTGTACTACATGCATGCCTGGTGCCTGTGGAGGCCAGAAAAGGGCATTGGATCCCCTGGAGTTGGATTTACTGATGGGTGTGAGCCACCAGATGGGTGCTGGGAACTGAAGCTGGGTCCTCTGCAAGAGAGGTTAAGTGTTCTTAACCACTGATCCCTCTGTCCACCATCATCAAAATATTTTATATAATAAAGGACCCTTATTCCAAATATACAAAAAAAACTTTTAAATATCAATAAAAATTCATTTAAAAGATGTAGATGCCTCACCAAGTGTGGGTGGGATAGGTGCCTCGGCTCTGGGTGTCAGACAAGCAGATTCTCAGCACCTCGCAGAACCGGAGAACTGCAATTCAAACAAAAAGGAGATGTCACGGATGCTGCAAATGGCCAGAGTCAGGGAAATTGACAATACCTGATACTGTGGGCAGGAAGCCACAGGGCATCACATCACTGCTGGGGGGAATGCAACATGGCACAGTCAGGGCAGGAAGACAGTATGCCAGCACTGTGGGGGTGTAAGTGTGAACCCCCTGCCACTGGCTCACATGTTGAGCACTGAGCCCCCGGTGGGTGGCGCTGTTCTTGAAGGTAGGAACTCTGGAAAGTGAGGCTTCACTGAAGAAGGAGGTCACTAGGGGAATTCCTTTGAGAGCATGACTCCTCACCAGTCCCCTCTTCTCTCTGCTCCCTGTCCAGGAGGAGATGAGCAACCTCCACCTGTACACACCCCTGTCACCATATTGCCCCTACTGCAGTCATTAGACACGGAGGTGCCTCTGTCTCAGGTGCTGAGAGTACCAAGAAGTGGCCCAGACACACCCCCAAAGTCTAGCTATTCATACTCTTTCCCAGAGCAAAGGCACCAGGCGAGTGGCTGCAGGTCCCTTTGAGAAGCTGGAAGAAAGAGGAACAGTGTGAGACTGTGTAGCACAGCAGGACCCTTCCTCAGTCTGGGATGCTGACCTGGACCTTGAGAGAGCCAGGCCTGTGTGGGTGCTGCCAGTGTGCTGGGCCTGAAGCTCCTCACTGATGGTCTCAGCTGAGACTCCAGTGCTGGTCCTTCAGCTTTGGAAATACCATGACCAACTGACCAGGCACCGGTATCTACAGACCAGGCTACTCGGACCACTGCCCACCACAGAGGCCACATTAGCAACAGGCACAGGGGTTCCCAGACAGGTCCTGACAAAGGTTCCTTTTGTCTGTCTTCCATCAAGGTCTCAGTTCTCCTAGCCCAACACCCACCCTGACTGGCCACCCCTCTTACATCTGCCTCAGTCCTGATTCTGGTGTTTGAAATATCAAAATTTGGCTGAGCACGGTTCTGCCTGCCTGTAAACCCAGCACTTGGCAGGCTGGGGCAAAAGGTGATGAGTTCAAAGCCAGCCTGAATGACATATGTGTTTCCAAGTCAGCCAGAACTATATTCCAAGACCCTGTGTCAAAAATGAAATGAAATAAAACATCAGAAGTTTATCTCACATTGACTTAAGCCAGGAACAGTGGTTGGCTAAAGTCACCATGACACCCCAGTGTGAGCAAGGACCTTGACTGAGACAAGATTGCCCTTTCTGTCTTTGCCCGTGGCCTCTGAGGGGCAGAGACAACCCTAATATGCTCCTCCCTGCTTCTGAATACTCAGAGCAACCTGTTAGGGAGACTCCAGCCCTCAGTGCCACAGCTGGGGTGATTGCCTAAGCCTGGTTCTGACAGCCTCTGGGTCTCTCGGTGCCTTGGCCCTTCTACCCCAGCCCTCGATACCTTCAGACACATCTAGAACCTCTGGGCTTTGACTGTTCAGCTCACTGCTGCCAACCAGAGCCAGCCCAGCAGTATCTGATCTCTAATCCCAGAAACTGGGTATAAGGGGACACAGACTGGCCAAGGGGGGCCAGGGAGTTACAGTCATCACGCTGGGCCACCGCAAGAGCGGAACAAACACGACTTCAGTGGGCACTGTCTGCATAGTAGTTCCTTTCCTCATTGCTGCGGCAGAGTCCCTGACAAAAATGACCTAAGGGAGGAAGGGCTTCCTGTGGCTCAAAGTGTGAGGGGACACGGGCCATCCTGGCAGCAGGATGTGGTGGCTGGAGGAAAAGGCTGCCAGCTCACATCTCAGTAGGCCAGGATGCAGAGAAAGGGATGCTGGCGCTCAGCTGGTTTTCTCTCTTTTCTCTTCTTCTTTATCCCAGACCCCAGCTCAGGCAATGGTGCTGGCCACATGTAGGACTGGTCTTCCTTCTGTTTATCTTTTTTAGAAATGCCCTCATATGCCAGGCATGGTGAGAAATGCTTTTAATCCCAGCTCTCAGGCCAGCCTGCTCCAGACCAGTGGAGGCTGCATAGTAAGACTGAAAATGTCCTCAGAGAAACACCAGGGATGTTCTTAATCCAATCCCTGATGTTCTTAATCCAATCAGGTTCTCCCTGTGCAGCCAAGGATGACCTTGAATTCTTGGTGTTCTTGCTTATACCTCTAGAGTGCTAGCATGACAGGGATGCACCACCACCACCTGGGTTATGGAGAGATGAGGATTAAACCTAGTGCCTGTGCATGCCAGGCAATCACTCAACCCACTAAGCTATATCCCCAGCTCAGCCCCTTGTAAGCTTGACATACAGCGCATCACTTCAAACCATAATGCTGTGAGGCCAGCATGAGCCTGATAACCACCCTTCCAGGTTTGCTGAAGGGACCCTTGCTGTATTTACACATGGTAGACACACACAACTCTCCTTCCTCCCTTCACAAGGCCACTGACCCCATCACCAGGTCTTACCTGACCTTAGTCACCTCTCAAAGGCTAACTAGTTTCTCATTCTTGGGGTCAGAACATCCTCCTAGCAATCTGGTGACAGCTCAGTCTATTGCTGATGCTGGTAGCAAGTCTACCTCCCAAAGCCTTCTCTCCCTGCTCCTCCCTTCTCTTCGGGTCTCTGTCCTGCCCTTTCCATCCCAAGGGTCCCCACCTCTGGCCCTCCTGCACCAGATGGGGAGCCTGAATGGCAAAGAGGCATGGTCACCAGTGGCATTTCCTCAGCTCCCAAAGGCCACCAAGCAGGCTTAAAAGTGTCAGTGACTTAATCAAAGCCTTTTGCCAATGAGCAGTCTCATCCCCGACCACAAGACTTGAGAATGAAAATGAAGCCACATGGGAGATACAGGGCCATCAGGCAAGGGGCACTAATGGGTCCCTGAGTTTCTGCCAGATTTTCAGGTGCCATGGGAGCCTGGAAGAGGTCCAGGGGTCACTCTGATGACAGCCCTCCCAGGTACCCTGAGCAGCCGGCCCTTTCTCTTCATCATCATGGGTAACCCAGGCAAGACTGTAAGACTCTTCCTTACACTGAAGAATGGGACGGCATGGAAGCAGAGGGATGTGCTTTCCTTAAAGTTACCCTGGAACCTGGGAGGTGGGTTGTGGACTCTGGATACCTCTCCACCCCATCCCCTGACCCCAGGGAAGATAGCTGCAGCCTGTAGCGCAAGCTGGGCCCCATTGGTGAGGATGGAGGGCCTCACTCCCAGGAAGGACAGGGATGGGTGGAGCGGGGTTGTTCTTGGTATCCACCACTACAACAGATGTGAGCACGGACTGAGAATAGGCTCAGCTGCCATGTGCCAGAGCCAGAGAACAAGAGACCCCTGGGCTCAGCCTTGGGTAGAAGGCAGCTCCTAACATGTCTCACTCTTACTATAGTGGACAATTTCCAAGTCAGGACAAAGGCAAAAGTCAGGCCATTCCCAGTCCAGGTTCCCTAGCAGTACCCTCAGGCTTGGAGCCCTACTCTCCAGGCAGTGACAGGGTCAGAAGAGAGCTAGGATGTGGGTGTCCCCATGCACCCAGGTAACTGGCCTTCCTGAGTGGGAAGGGCTGTGTGTCACCCACCCTGCCCCACCAGGCGCTCAGATGACAGATGCAGGTTGGGCTGTTTGTCCCCAAGGAGCAGACAGGAGCGTCTTCTGTCACACCTCCTTCCAGGTGACTCTTAAGAGGACAAAAGAGGAGACTATGACCCTTCTGGCCCAAGGTAATAGCCTTCAAGCTGCAGGAGCCTGCTCCTAGGCCAAAGTCCCCCTACCCCACCAGGGTTTCTAGAGGCAATTGTGTAGGTAAACTGAGGCACCAGTGAAAGAAAACTACATAGGAATAAAGGAAGCATTGGACAGATGAACATGGCGGGAGGGGAAGGACAAGCCGGTGGTGGGCGGGTGGATGGACATCAGGTGGTAAGTGTTGTCCTCTCCCCTCTCTGGTGGAGAAGGAGCAGGGGGAAGGAGAGGGGGAGGGGGAAGGCCAAGAGGGCAGGGCTCAGGGACACAACCCGGGGACCGACAAAACGGGCTTTGAAATGACATCTACTTTTTAGAGTTGTTTGGTCTTATAGAGTTCACAAAGATCCCCCCTCACAGTCTCTATTGCCGGCTGGGAGGACAGACAGGAAAAAGAGAACTGTGTCTTTCCTATACGGTCAGCCTGTGACGCAGCTGTGACCTACTGTGTGAGGGTGCCCCATACACCAAGCATTTCTCCAGCGCATGCTGGCTGGGTTCCCCAATTCCAACCAACTGGGCATGGCCTGCCTAGAGAGGGCATCAGATCCCAAAGTTGAAAGCTCCACTGAATAAGAGTGCACAACCCAGCCCCCCCCACCCCACCCCCGCCCCCGCAGGTGCCAACCACAGCTCCAGGTTGTGACCTGTATGTTGCGGGTTCCTGCAGGCCCCTCCTTTGGTCTGGGCCACTTACTGGAGTAGCCCATAGAACTCAAGGGGAGTGCTGGCCCACCTCTGCCTACTACTTTATTATAAAGGCCATGATGAAGGGTGATCACAGATACCACACCAGAAACGCCTCAGGGTGAGGCACCTGGAAGGGGATGCCCCCATGTCACTTTCAGGTCCACTGCCCTCTGGCACACACACACACACACACACACACACACACACACACACACACGCACACACACGCACACACACACACACCCATGGTCAGCTGTTTGGATACTCCTGCAGTGTTCTTTCCTTTTAATTGTGTCTTTAAGGTGCAGACGGGCTGACGCCATCGCTGGCCTCCAGCTGCTCTCCCCTCCGTGGAGGCAGGGGGAAGGGGTAGGACTGAGATCCCCAAACCCTCCCTCCTGTCTTGAACTTCCTGGTGTGCAGCTCCACCCTGAGGCAACCTGGATGCCAGAACCACCAGCCAGCCCGTGAAGGATGTTCCTGTCACACTGGAGATTTCAAAGGGTTTTCAGTGTGTCCAACCTCTAGACATCGTGACACAATACTGTCACCTACAAGGTTCGTGTGTAGAACCCTCACAGTCGAGTTACAAAAAAACAAAAACAACTCCCCACCCCCCAGAACCGGAAAGACAGCTCAGTTAGTAAAGTGGTCAGTGTATGATGAGAATCTGAGTCTGATCCCAGCACTCACCTTAAAAGTGAGCTGTGAGGGGCTGGAGAGACGGCTCAGCAATTAGGGGCACTGGAGGCTCTTCCCAAGGACCCAGGCCTGGTTCCTAGGATGCTCATGAAGGCACACAGCCGACTAACGCCGGTTCTGGAGGATCTGAGCCCTCTTCTGGCCTCTTCAGGCATTGCACATACATGGTGTTCCTGAGACACGTGCAGGCAGAACACCCATACACATAAAACAAAAATAAATCTAAAAGAAAAAAAGAAATTACAGAGTGATCAAGGAAGACACCTAAAGTTGACCTTGGGCCTTTACATGTGTGTGAGTGCACACACAAAATTGTGAAAAGAAAGTCTCATGATGTTCTCAGTACACTCACAATTTTATGTTCAGCCACACATAGATTAGGCAGCTGTCCTCAGTCACATGCAGACTACAGGGTGGACATATGTGGTAGGAACTTTGAACCAGGAAACAAAATATGTTTCTCAGCAACATGTGACGTTGATGAGGGGCAGCTGTCATCCAGGATTGATATATTGCTGTCAATTAAAGCCATCTCCTGTGTCCCTGCCTGTCCTTTTCTGGCCTCAAGGCTTATCCAGGATCCCACATGACCTACATCCTGCCTCCTAAGGCTCTTCTGGGCTAGAACAATTTCTCATTGTCCCTGACGTGACCATGAGTTCTGAGGTGGTTCCTCAGGTGTCCTGCAGGACCCCAAGTTGGGGAATGTCCCATTTTTCTCAGTGTTAGATGGGGTCATGGGTTATGGAAGAAGACAGCCATTTCCTAACCTTCCACCACAGGTCCCCACCATCCACATGGCTTGTCCCTGGGTGTCATGGCTGGGCTGCCTGCAAGGCCTCCACTATACGGAGCCTCTCTCTCTTCTCAGGAAGGAAGAGGTTCTGGTTTCTGGTGATGAGATCTGGCCAGCCTTCAGGAGGAGGGTGGAGTCTTGGCATGGTTTCTCTGGGATTCTTCTGGATGGGACATTTGTTTTCTCCATCCTCACTCATTGAGTAGTCTATCATTTACCTTATTGGTATGGATTCACTGTGGGGGCGGGGCTGTGCCACAGCACATGGATGGGGGTGCTGTCAGGGGGCAACCTGAAGAAGTCCCCTCCATCTACTGTGTGACACCCAGAATTGAGCTCAGGTTGTCGGGCTTGGTGGCAGGTGCCTTTTTGTTTTAATTGAAACCGAACACTATTCAAAATCTCCAGCTTTTGGCCATTGGATCTCTTTTAGATAGAACCGTTTTTAGTCAATTAACTCATTATTAGATGAAGGAAGAAGTAACAGAAAGGAAGTAGTAATACTCCAGCAGTAAGTGCCCTGTTGTGGGTCAGTGTACACACACACACACACACACACACACACACACACACACACACACAGAGGAGAGAGAGAGAGAGAGAGAGAGAGAGAGAGAGAGAGAGAGAGAGAGATGCACACAGGGACATATGCACACAACAAAGAGAGAGATACACACAAATACTCACAAGTAAACACACACAAGCACACAACATACAAACACACACACACATATATACACAGACACACATACAAAGACAAACCCACATCATACAAAACCATACACACAGATACACACAAACACACATAACACATATACAAATACATGCACAAATGTAAATGCACATTAACACACACAAATACATATATACACATAAATACACACACAGAAAACACACAAATGTATACATACAGATATAAATATATACAAACACACCCAGAGACACACAAATACCCACATACATAGAACACACACACACACACACACACACACACACACACACACACACACACACACACACACACACACAGCATCTTGGAGATCTGGGCAGCCAGCAATGAGCCTGGCGTCAGCACAGGATCTATCATAGGACCAAAGTGGATCTGGGCCATCTCTTTGGAGCTGAACATGCAGCTTTGGGCCTCTTCCTGACTTCAGAGGGCCAGTACTGCCCTCTACTGGAAGTGGGTCATACCCCAGGGTGTCCTGAGGTAGGCAGCAGGCGGAACCGTAACTTCCTTGGACATGCCACTTCCTCCTAGAGAAGGTGTTACAGCAGAAGGTGGAATGCAAAGGTATCCAAAGGGTATGTCGCTAGGTGGTCCTGCCACACATGGCTCCCTGGCCCTGTTGGTGGGCTCAGGAAAGAGAAGGTAAGGTTAGACCTGGCCTTGCGGGGAATGGCCTGGGGTCCCCACCACTTTGAGAAGACACAGTAAGGCCACCTGAGCAAAGAACCTGGCTCCATTCTCTTCTCCTAGGCACAGAGTAATAGGGGAAGGGATTCTAGGTGGTTCCAGGCCCATCTGGGGCCCTCGAGGCTGCCTGGATCCTCCTTTCATGCAAGTGGAGAAAGATGTTAAGGAGTGAGCAAAACCAGGTGGTGAGCAAGCTGAAGACTCTGCTGTAGGTGGCTTGGCACACTGGATGATTAGGTCACCCCTGAGGCTCTGCTTGGGCCACGCCTAAGCTGGTCTGCACCCTGGCTGAGCCCTGAACTCTACAGTGGTCATGCCTCACCTACCCTACAGTCTCAAGACAGGGACTCTGAAAGATGGGAGCTACAGAGGAGCTATCTGGAGCTCTGGAAAGAGCCCCTTGGGAAGAAGAACAGCAATAATGGGCGCCAGTGTCAGCGCCCTGTTCCACTGGCTTCTAGAAGACCCAGGGGTCACTCCCACAGTCACCTGTTTTTCCTACCAAGTTGCCCCCCAGCCAGGAGGACCCTATATTACAGGATGTGAAAGGAGAGCCACACAGTCCTTCCTGGAGTACCCAGAAGTGGCCCCTAGTGTTTACAAAGGCCCAGAGTAAACCAGATTTTATGGCAGCCACTCATGTTACAGCCAGGCACACCATGGCCTCCAAAGCCCACTTAGCATGGACTACATGTATTTGAATTTGCAGCACTGTGCTGTCCATGGCTTAATGTCATTCTGTGTTATTATAGATGATGTTTTAACAAAGATTCCTGTGGTGTGAGTGAAGACCCTCCTGTAGGGCTCTGATATTTGAAGTAAGCAAATAGTTGTTCCCCTTTCAAAAAGTGACTGGTAGAGTCTCAGATGGTCCTTACCATTGTGTATTTATGTATGTGTGCATTCCTGGGGTGGGGTGGGGGTGGAGGTATGTGGAGGCTGGAGGTGAACCTCAGGTGTCCTTCCTCAGGAGCCATCCAACTTGTTTACTGAGATAAAGTCTCTCACTGGCCTAGGAGTCACCAGATAGGCTAGGCTGGCTGGCCAGTGAGTCCCAGGAATCCTCCTGTCTCAGCCTCTACAGTGCTGGAATTACAAGCACGCACTGCATGCCTGCCGTCTTTAACGTAGGTTCTGAGGAATCTGACCTCAGGTCCTCTGCTTGCCGGGCAAACACTTTACCAACTGAGCCACCTCTCCACCCTACTTATTTTTGAGATGGGGCTCACTATGTGGGTTAGGCTAGCCTCTAACTTGCTATAATCCTCCTGCCTCAGCCTCCCAGGTACTGGCTGTGAGAAACACGTTTTGTTTTTGTTTTCTATCCAAAATGGCTAGCCCATCAGGGGCCAATACCCATAAACTTCCCCCATTTTGAACCGCCTATGTATGTACCATGCCTGTTTGCCCAGCCCCTGGACATTCCTGAGACTTGACTCTAACACACCCTTCCCCTCTGTGCTGATTATGAACTGGCCAATAGCATCAGATCTTGAGACAAAAAGCACCTGCGGGAGTCCTGTTTGGGGATCAACTCCAGGAGGACTTTGAGACACAGGGTCTTTAACCCAAACCCTGAAGGTTCTAACGTAGCTGAGCAGGTTAGTCCACTCTCCTAACCAATGCCAGGCATTGGGCTCTTCTCTTACTGCGCCACCAGACTCCACCCACTCCTGGTGCTGCAGTGTGGCCCAACCCCACCCACCGGGAGGCCTCATACACCTACAAAAGCCCAGCTGTCTTGGGCCAGGCCAGGGCAGCTGCAGGTATAGAAACTGCCCGCCCCCCTTCCTGCCTGCCCTTCTTCCTTCCCCCAACCCAGCCAGCCACTAGGTTACAAGGGCTGTTGACAGATGGGAGGGCACATCCTACCTACTGGGTCAGCTGTGGTCTGAGGTCCCCACCCAATGAGGAACCACAGAAGGGAGGGGAGCGGAGAGGACTGGAGGAAAGGGGAGGTGAAAAGAGAGGAGGGGAGGGGAGAGGAGAGGAGAGGGGAGGGGAGGGGAGGAGAGGAGAGGAGAGGAGAGGAGAGGAGAGGAGAGGAGAGGAGAGGAGAGGAGAGGAGAGGAGAGGAGAGGAGAGGAGAGGACCATCATGGAGCACTGGAATCGAATCAAGATTGCCAAATGCCAGATACTGATCACCAACTTCTTTGTCTTGGTAACATGCAAGTGGAACAGAAGGAGTGGGTGGGTAGGTGGGCAGTAGGGGGAATAATTCACCATGCCCAGGCCCTCCAGCACTGTGAGCTCCCCTCCCCCCACACCAGAGTCCCACAGACTGGGTCTGGGTCCCTGGTGGCCACCTTAGAGGACTGTGGACACCTGTCCTTGTAGGCCCAGCTGTTACCCCAAGGGGCAGTGAAGAGCCTGGGAGAACCTGGGTTGGCTGGTGGTTTGGAGTGCACAGGGGCTGCCAGGAAGGGGTGCTACTGGGGATCCGGGAGAGGACAGGGACCGCAGGGTCTCTGCAGACAGTTTGATGTGATCTTCTGAGCCCTTAGAGAAAACGGACGCAAGTATGTGTGGTGTGGACTTCTCTCTGTGTGTGGCAGCATGTCTGTGGGAGGACCTGTCCCTCCCATCCACAGAAACACGGAGGCCTCCTGCAGCGGCCTTGCTCCTGGAGGGAGCCAGGCTGGGGGCGCCCAGAAGCCCAGGCCCTACACTCTGTCATTGCGGGAGGGCCTGTGCCACTGTCCCCAGCTCTGATGATGAGCCCACCTCACTCTCAGCTGCTGGGCCTCTCTACGGCCACCATGGCAGCCATCACTCACTTTGGAGACCACTTGTCTGTCATTGGCCGTGCATCCGTGGAGAGGAACCCCTATGAAGCAATGCACTACTGGGGTAAGTGAGGCCAGAGATGGCTGCGGAGAGGAAGTGGGAGGGCTCCAGGGCCAAAAGCATCTGGGAGGAACTGACCTGACTCCCCCAGCCCTAGGCCGTCCGTCCGGAGGAGCTGGCTTTGGACAGAAGTCAGAGGTTGGGGGCAGGGAAGGGATGCCCCAGTGTCCTGGTTGCACTAACAGAAGTGGGGAGATGTAGGCAACATCAGGCACTCCTGCCCTGGTTCTCCGGCCACACGGGACTGTTGAAGCTGTGCCAGGCCCCAGATCTGTGCTTTCAGGGCAGGGATCAGATGGGGCTGTGGGACTCAGCAGTGAATGCCATATTCAGAGGGCAGAAAATGCCCAGCCGGGGCCACGCCAGCCAGAGTATCCCACTTCCACAAGAGCAGGGCTACTTTAACGAGGTGGGTGTTCCTGGTAGAAATGCAAGGAACCCAGGAAGGCGACCACCCAGTAGGAAATGGTGGGAGAAATTGAGGCCTTTGAATGGGGGGCTGGCAGCCCCAGTCCCTAGGCCCCCTGCTTTCTGAGGAGCTAGGCCCCGCCCAGGCAGGAAGCCTGAGGCCTGGGCCTGGACTGATAAGTCACAGCCCCACACTGCCACCCGTTCACTAGAGTATGGGGATGTGGCTTCAAGATAGTCTGTGAGGCAGGGAAGGCCGGGGGAAGGGGGTAAAGAGTATGGCCCCTAGCTTGCTCCTGCTCTTCCCCCTTCCTTCCCAGTCTTGAGAGGAAACAGGCTATTAGGCTATGGCACACCCCTTCTTTTTGGGGCCAGAGATTACGTGCCTCTTGGGACCTCCCCAGAAGTTGAATTCTAGCTCTGTGACCTCCGAAGTCGATTTCAGATCCAACCTCCATGCCCAGTCCCCACGCTCGATCCCTTACCCTCTGCCTCTCCCTTCCCACAGCCTTCTACGTGGGGATCAGCCTAGCAGGTCTACTGAGCCTGGGCGCTGCCCTGAGCACCATAGCCACAGTAAGGGAGGCCCACGGCCTCATGGCTGCGGTAAGTTCTGTGTGCTGCCAGATGACCCCAGCTTCCGACTCTCAGGCAGGGACAAGAGCTGGAGAGAAGTAAACCTGGGGAGCTGCCCGACCCCAGCAGAAGTATCCAGAAAGAAGCAAAGGTCAGGGGATATGCACCAGGGAGTCCCTCCACCTACACAGTTAGGACCTTCCACTTGTCCAGTCAGGACCCTCCCACCTGGACCAGTCAGGATCCTCCACCTGGGTCGTTTAGAAGTCTCCATAGGGCTTCCTCAGATCTAATAATGGTTCTGTAGGGCCCCTGAAAGAGAGTTGGCACTCTCAGCCCTGGGGCCATCTCCAAAGGCCCTAACAGGGCCTGGTTCTGATATCTAGCCAGAGCTGGATGAACTCCACCACTTCTCATTAGGAGACCAACCAGGGACAAGGAGGTCCCGAAGCTGATTCTGCAGCCTGGGCTTCCTTCTCACGGGTCCACTATCCCTGCCTAGCCATTGAAGAGAAGTTTCACAATCCCATGGAGGAAAGCTCTTGCTGGTGCCGTAACTATTCTCTATATGGGTGCCTTAGTGTGCCCCTACAACCAGATTCTATCTGCCAGGACTCTTCCCATGGCCACCCTGTCCCTGTTTGATCCAGGCTTTCCCAGTCACCTGAACCGGGGCAGCTCCTTCCTGGTCCCCTGGTCTCTTACCTGCCGCCCCCTCCCCACCTCCATTCCAGGCATACGATCTCATTTCCCTCCTCCACCCATCCCTGTGCCCCTGCTTGTAGGACTCCCACCCTCTGCCTATGAGTGACAGGGGGAACCCAGGAACCCTCAGGAACCTGAGCCAGAGGCTTTGCTTCCTGGATAGACTGAAACTAAACTCTGCATCCTGTCTTCATGCTCAGTACATTTGCTGACGACCCTTGGTTTCTAAAGACAGGGACAGAGTCACCTCCTACCCAGAGCTGCTTCAGGGACCAGACAGACCTGGGTGGGCCTGTGTGGTGGACTAGGCAGAACTTGGCAGCCCCCGCCTCCCCAGGATTGTTGCTCTGACGACACAGGGGCAGGGTGGGGATAATGCCGGCATGAATGAACACTGAACAAAGAGAGCCTGGACTTAGGGCCCAGAGGGAGGCCCTAGTGAAGAAGTCACAGAGCTGGTGGACCCCAGACGATTTGCGCCTTGCTAGAGGGAAACAAGGAGGAAAGACAAGATGGAGGCAGGGGTATGCAGAAGCCAGCCCGAGAGGCCTGCGCCTGGGTGTAACTTCAGCCACCAGGGGGCACCAGAGTCAGCACTGGGAAGCAGGAGGCGGCAGGCAGGTGGGCCCAGGGGCCCAGCTCCAGATCAGCCTATTCCCTCTCAGCCTTCCCAAGCTCCTCCCATGTCCTGCTTGGCACTTGATTTGTGGGCAAAGGATTCCAGGAGCATTAGAACCCACCCAGGCCTCCCAAGTCTTCCATTCCACATCCCTAACAGACTCTGGGCCTGGTGCGGTACGGTTATGTGGGTCAGGCTGAAAGGCACATCCAGACTCCTCCTGTTCAGAACTATGTTCTCAAAGTCACTCCAGGACCCGTGTGGGCTCTGCACTTTGCTGAATCCCAGCACCCTCTATCCCAGCGGGGACAGTAAAGCCCAGTTCAGTCACCACAGGGTCACTGGGAGTTCCACTGGTCACAGCCCCTTTGTGTCGTGTTTATATTAGTGCCTGTGCGCATGGTGGGTGCCGTCTGCCTCTGCCTGGCCTGTGTGCTGCCTGTGTGCTGTACCTGGCCTTCACGTCAGAGCACATAGAAAGGGGTCTAGGGAGTGGAAACATCCCCCACCGTGACTCTGTGCCCACGGCCTCCTCTCTGCTCTTTCCTGCACCACCTTCTGCAACACAGGAAATGGAAGAGCTCGCTAGCTGCAGGAAGCAGACTCAAGTTGTTTACAAGTTTATTTATCCATTCATTTTCATTTAGAATGAGTGGAGAGAAAAATGGTCACAGTTAGGCCTGGCCCAACCTCTCTCTGCACTATGCAGATCTTAAGACCCTTTCTACACACACACACACACACACACACACACACACACACACACACACAGAGAGAGAGAGAGAGAGAGAGACAGAGAGAGAGAGAGAGAGACAGAGACAGAGACAGAGAGACAGAGACAGAGAGACAGAGACAGAGACAGAGACAGAGACAGAGACAGAGACAGAGACACAGAGACAGATAGGCAGAGACAGACAGTTACAGAGACAGAGAGAGACAGAGGCAGAGACAGACAGTTACAGAGACAGAGAGAGACAGAGAAAGAGACAGAAAGACAAAGACAGAGTGGGAGGGAGGGAGAAACTCCCTCTTGAGAATGAAATGGTTTCTGGAAAGGGCTGGACTCTTGGGCTGGCTCACAGCCTCAGCTGGGAGGCAGAGTTGAGGAATGGCTTCCAGATGGGGAAGGCAGCCCTCAACTGCCAGCAAGAGAGAAGAGGGGGGAGGAGGAGACGGAGGGAAGAAAAGGTGGAGGAGAGAGAAGGCAGGAGCAGGGAGGAGGGGCAGGAAGGATAAAGAGAGGTGGGAGCAGAAGCAGCAGGCACCCAGGGCCAATCCAAGATAGTGATGCCGGCTCTGGGACAGGCAGGAGGGAGCAGGGGAGGGGCACCCCACCCCGACAGAGCCCACCCCCACCCAAGTTTGAGGCGCAGTGCCCAGTGGGTGACCCTAGCTCTTTCCATACACTTGGCAGAGCTAAGCTGGCCCTGGCACAGGCTGTTTGTCCCCATCATCCTGGCCTACAACTGGAGGTTGCTCTGCATACTGGTCACTTTTCCTCATCGGGGTTATCCCTGAGTGAGGCTGGGTTGAGACAGCCAGGCCACAGCAACCCACATCCGTTGAGTGACAGGCTAGTGACACTTGGGAGTGGGGTGGTGGTTGATACAGAAGGCTCAGTGGTCACACAGGGGCCTCTGTGTGTTGAGTGGACCTATGTGCATCGCGCTGAGGCTGACCATCAAAAGTGCTAGGCAGGGCGCGGAGGGTACCCAGATCGGAGGTCACTGGATGGGAATTTTGCCGTGTGCTATTGAGGAACAGGGTTCCTAGTCTAGAGTGACCCTGTGAAACTATTCACAGAAGAGTAGGAACTTGTACCAGTATACGGTCCAGGGAGAAGATCTGCACTGACCGCTAGCTTCCGTAGGAAGTAAGAAGTTGTACCCCGACTAAAAGAGAGAAGGAAAGGGTGGAGTGTGTAAAGAAGTCCCTTTTTAGCACTTGGGGTGAGGGGTGGGAGTGGGATGACCATAGAGACCCATGCAGTGGCGTAGAGCAAGGGTAGAAAACTCATGAGGGGAAGAGGTCATATAGTCTCTGGGGTGTCGAGCCTATGCCTGGGGTTATGGGCTGTGGTCCTCTATGAGTCAGACTGTAGAAGTTAGGATCTCCTTGGAAACGGTTTTTTCAGGAACAGAACAACAAAGAGCCCACAGAAGGCACGCTGTATGAGGTGGCCATTCTCTACCTTCAAGGGAGACATTTCTGGCTGGGGTGTGGGTCAGTTGATAGGGTGCTTGCCTAGCCCCCATGACACCCTCGTAAAGTCACTAACACTGAATAAAACGTAGTGGCTGCATACACCTGTAATCATGGCACTGAGGAGATGGAGGCAGGAGGATCACGAGCTCAAGGCCAGCCTGGGCTACAGGAGGCTCTACCTCAAAGGAGGGGATGGACAGTGAGGTGAGCGAGGCTGGAGAGATGGCTCAGCAGTCACAAGGGCTAGCCGCTCTCCCAGAGGATCCCAGTTCAGTTCCTAGGAAGCACACAGAACTACCTGTCGCACCTGTTCCAGAAGATCCAACACCTTCTTCTGTCCTCCCCATAAATGTAGATTTTTTTTTTAATCTAAAAAATGTCTAAAGGGCTGGGGCAGGGGTTTCTCCTGCCAACATTTCAGATACAGGGAGGCACTGCCTAGGCTTCCTGGGGTTACTGTTCCTTCTAGAAGTAGCTTCAGTGAGCTAGGGTCTCCACCATATTGGAAAGGCCTCCATTCCTGGGGAAGCATGTGACACCTTAGGTCACAGGTCCTCTGGAGCCACATAGAGCCTGGGGAGCAATATTTAATGGGGCTCAAGCTAGCAGCTCAGCCCAGCCACCTGGGGAAGCTACCTACCTGGTACCCTGCCCTACCTCCCCAGACCACATACCTAACTGTGCAATGACTCGGCCATCTCTGCCCATAGGGGTTCCTGTGCTTTGCCCTGTCATTCTGTGTCCTGGTGCAGATGGCATTCTGGAGATTCCACAACCCCACCCAGGTGAGTGCAGCCAGGACCCTCTATCTGGACCAGCCAGGCTCTTTGCTCAGAGTTTCTGTGTCACCCTCCCTCCCTGCCCAAGGAGATCCCCAAAGATTCACCCCAACCCTAATATTAAAGGAAAAAATATTTCTTCTGTGGTCTAGAATCTGGAAGAGGGTTGAACTCCCACAACAGTTGAGGGCACGGGTGTCCCAGTGTCCTGCCAGAGGCAGCAGGACCTAGCAGCATTTTGGCGGAACATTCCCTGTCCAGTGATGGGTGGTCTGGACGGCTGGAGGCCTGAGTCACAGTGTGGGTGGCCTCAGTCAAGACAGCTGCCTGGTATCAGGGGCTGGCCTCGGGTTAGCCTGGAGCAGCTGTGGCCCATCTCTCTGTTCTAAAGCTGTGTTTACATTCTGAGCCCTAAACTTGGGGACAGACAGAGAGGCCTTACAGTGACCAGAGGACAGACAGCAACTAGGGTTTAATGTACAGAAGGGAAGGGACCTCTTACTCCAGTCCCCGTAAGACTGATCACTAGGGCAGTTCTCTAAGGCGTGCCTGACCCTGAGTGGGCCAGGGCTTCCTCCCAGGCCCTGGCCTGCTGGCCTATCTGTTGTCCTGGAGTTCTGACTTCCAAGAGGGCCCATGTGAGCCCCGGTGAGCTACCTGGAGGTGAAAAGCACCCTGGGTTTGAAGTCAAAGGCAGAAGGCCAGCCTTGGGCAGGTCCGTTGTTCCCGCTGGGCCCCTGTGTCGGCTTCTCTCCATGGAGAGTAGAAGGCCCTGCTGGAGTGTGGCTGTGTGGTGGAGATGAGGCAACGGCGGAGGGGTGGTCAGGCTCCTCTGCGCTCCAGGTTGTCTGGAATGTGGACCTAGTTCTAGGTAGGCCCGGGCTGGAATGAGGCCATGTGTGGTACCAAGCACAGCTTGTGCAGAATCACCAAAACATCCTCCCATCATCCCATGTTCTCCCTACCAGTGGGTCAATCCAGGCCCAATAGGTCACGGCCTTAGACTTGGTCATCCCAGCTGCCCCCAGCCCCAAGGGTAAGAAAGGATACAGGAATCAACAAGTGATGCTTAGAAGCCACTCCCAGCTGCCCCAAACCTCCCTGGAAAGATCCCCAAGACATCCTAAAGCAAGGGTCTAGCAAGAAGCTGAAGGACGGAGGAAGAGACCTTGTCTGTCTCTGTAGACACAGGCTCTGGCCTGAAGTGAGGATGGGGTGCTCCTTCCTGATGCCCCTCCCAGGACATAGGTCTAGGCAGGCATCCAAGGTTGCTGAGGATAGCAGCGTGGCCCAGCCTGCGATGTAATGAATACAGAGTGATAGGACTATTCATTACACCCTCACGGTGGCTTCAGAGCTACTGGGCCACAATCTCCCACTGTCCCCGGGGAGTGGAGAATGAATTGTTCAGCTTTCCTTAATAATTCATGTCAAGACCAAGCATAGAACAGACATGTCTATGTGGCCTCAGGACCCAGCGCTGGCCCTCAAGCCACCTGCAGCTCCGCGTGGGGCCCTCCTGGCCATGGCTGTATGGCCCATCTGTACTACCCTGAGCTGGCAAACATGGGGGAAGGGAAGTCACCCAGCCCAGTCAGATATCACAGTGTCCTGGCCTTAGGGAGAAAGACGGGGGGACACCCTAGACACCAGTCTTCAATCTGCACATAACCTGGCTGCCGTGTCCTGCACAGCTCCGGGCACTGACCTGACAGGGGCGGCAAGGGCGTGAAGAAAGGACAGACACACAGGAAAGCTGGAATCGGGTGGGTTGAACCCTCTGGTGGGAACCCCGCAGTCCCTTCGCCCCCAGCAGCTCAGTGCGTTTATTATACACAGCTGAACAAGGAGGCGGGGTTATTACAAGCAGATAAACAAGGAGAGAGGGTTTATCGGATACAGCTGGACAGCCAGGCAGCTTTAGCTAGTCTCAGTGAGACTCACAGGGTAGCAAGCTCTGCCAGCTTCTCGTGGGTCTGAAGCTTTGGTCCTTGACAACAAACACCCACTCAAGACTTCATATACTCAGGGCTTTCTCCACCCTCCACGCTGGATAACACACTTACAAAGGAGAGTTTGTACCCCAGAAGCTGCTTGCCAAACCTGCAGACACAGATCCCTGCTAGGGGGGACCCCTGGGTAAGTGATGTGGAGGCTTGGGGCTCTGGCTTAAGAAGCCTGTGGTCTACCCTCCAGATTCCTATGGAAAAAGCAAACAAACAAAACTCCAGCCTCAAGTCTCTCACAGAGCACCCTGAGTGCCAAAATGGGTGCAGATGGCAATGTACTACCCCCGCCCCAGTGCAGGGCTCTCAGAGAGTCCATCCTGGTCTCCGAGGCCCCAAGGTCAGGTCCTGAGGTCTGGGCAGGCCTCTGTTGTTGTGCTCATGGTGGGTGGGATGCTGGGCAGAACCAAGCTGAGCTGAGCTCTAGAGCTGATGTCATCTCTATTGTCCTGCAGGAATGACAGTGCACAGAGGGCCCCTGGGCACTGGGACATCCCTGAAAAGTGGTAGGACTGAGGAGGGAAATAAAGTCAATTGTGCTAGGGAGAGGTGCAAAAAGGGCTAGTCCAATAGTGCCTGCTTGTTTCACCTACCTGCCCCACCCACCCTGACCAGCTCCAGGCGTTCCCAGCCCTCCCCAGGATTTGCTCTCTTAAGGACACAGTAACCCCACAGGCTTGAAGAAGCTGAGCCCATGAGAGGGCTCTGGCCCAGAATGACCAGCCACCAAGGCCAGCTTGGCACCTGCCCTGGGTGGGGGAGGGCCGGGGCAGGCTGAGCTGGGGATGACTCATGGGGATGTCTGGCTCTGCTGCATGGATGGAGAGGGAGAAATCGGTGCCAGGATCAGCAGTTAGCAGGGAGTTCCCTTGCCTCCTGCAGGGGCCTTGGGCCTGGGCTAGACTAACCAAGCACCTCTAACTGCCTACCTGCCTACTATGACCTGTAGGCAGATGGTGAGTGAGGCCCATAGTGGACATCATGCCATGGGACAGAAACCCTTCCTTTCTGAAAGGCAGGAGTGACCAGAGGAGGCATAGGGTTTCAACACCACCCCAGCCATTCAGGACAACTCTGTGTGACCTGGCTACTGGCCTGCATGAGGCTGGGAGTGGGGAGGATTCAGGGTCTTCAAGGCAGAAAGATATTGGAAGACTTGGCCTGGGCCAGGAGACCAGTGAGCCCTGCTTTCCAAATGCCTTCCTGGAAGAGATGAAGTTCCAGTTTGTCTCTGAAAACATTTTCAGCCTAGGGGAGAACATCTTGGGGTAGGGATTGAACAGGGTAGAGAAACAAAGCTAGGGGACAGAAGCAAAAAAAGTCTAGGCTGTTTGTGTGTGGAGCAAAAGCAGGGCCAGCCTTAGCCCCACCCAGCTTCCTTCTTCCTCTGCCTTGTCTACCTGGATCTGACCCCAGATCCCCTGACCTTCCCTGGTCCAAGACTAGAGCTCACCTTCCCAGTATTCCGGGTAGTTCTGGAGAAGGGTCCACAAGCACCTTAGGGAACAGAGGAACTAGTCCAGACCTCTGTCCACACTTCTCAGCCGGCTGGGTCTATTGCCTATATCCATATGCTCTTGGTGCAGGTGGAGGATGCAGTATTGGACACCTATGACCTCGTGTATGACCAGGCAATGAAGAGCCCATCTAGCAGCTGGTGGCAGGAGCTGGCCACCATCCAGGACACGGTGAGCCAGGGACAGGGTAGTCATACTTGCTGTACTCCAGAGAATGGGTGCCAGACATCCTCTAGAGTCAGCCATCCTGGCCAGGCTTCAAGAGATGATCCCAGGACACAGGTCCCATTGCAGGTAGATGACTGAGATCTCACCCATCCCCCTCTGTCCCTAATAGGACTGGCTACCCAATGTTAGTGCAAAATCAAAGGGCAATGCCCTTGTTCAACATGGAATGAGAATCCCAAGAAGGAATTGGTATTCTTCAAGGAAGCAGGTTTCCAACCACTAGGCAGGCAGCAGGGACCTGCTATAAGGGGAAGAGGTCCTCAGAGAGTCATGCTGTTCCATCACCAGGGCCAAGTCACTGGTGGCTAGTTTTACAGAAGCAGCTGTGATCCCAAGCCCTGGCTCTGGTCTCTTGGGGGCCCAGTTTGCAGAATCATCTAAGTTACATGTGCCTTGGAGCCTTAGTTTCCCATCAGTGAGTTCTGCCCACGCTATGCTCCTCTCTGGTCTGTCTTGCAGTTTCTGTGTTGTGGGAAGAAGTCTCCTTTTGGGCTTCTGGCGAGCACCAGAGCCATCCTGTGCCAGGGCCAGGAGGCCATGAGAGAGGTGAGGAGGAGGGGGATGAGGGCTTCTGCACTCAAGTCCAATGAGGGCTGGACACTTCACAGGTAGAAACCTGTGAAGGGACATCTGCATCCTCTTTGTCCCTGTGGCCTCTCACATCTTGGAATGTGCCCTCAAGTCTCAGGGATGTACCCTCCCTGGGGCGGGGACTCGTGGGGTGGCCAACTTGACCCCCAACTCCCTTCTGCAGGCTAGCATCAGGCATGTGCCCGCCCACTCTTCCCCTCCTTCATGAGGCTTACCCAGACCATCAAGCTCCTCCCCCACTCTCCCCTCTGAAGCTTCTAGAAGCTCAAAGCTAAGGCCCTACATAACAGAGTGATCAGCTATTTAGGGGGAGTAGGAAGGGGTCCCCAGAAAGCGCAGAAAGTGCTACTGGAAAGCCAGGGTGTAGCCTTCTGCTCTGAGGACTAGGCTCTGACTCACTCACCCCCCACCCTGGCCCTCTCTCCCTACCCAGCCCCCTCTTTGTCCCATCCCCCTGCTATCTTGGAAACAAACCAGCCCTATCTCATGGGGAGAGATGTCTGGCTACCCTCCAAGAAACAAGAGGGTGGGGAATGGCTCAAGGCCCAGCAGGGAAGGGAGCTGGCCTGCTGGGAAGGGGCTGAGAGTCAGGGAGTCCCATCCACCCAAGAACAGTCCTCAGGTCTGAAATACAAAATAGCTCAGCACCTGCCTCCTACCCCAGGGTGGCCAAGGACTGGGCTGCAAAGGACCCCTGGTGGGAGAGAAGCAAGGCCAGAGCAGGCCAGTGAGAGGACCACTTGTTTGCCAAAAGGCAAGAAAGTACCCTGTAGGGCTCCACATGGTCCAGCCTATCTTCACCCTCCCCAAATGCTATCCCCCACAAAAATGCCAGCATCTGAATGTCCCAGAGGTCAGCTGTCACCTTCCTGTTTCTAGAAAGGGAGACTCTGTTGATGTCAGACCCACAGCAAAGAGTCTAGCAGTTCCAGATTCTCTGTCCTCACCAGTCTCTGGGGACTAGAGTACTTTCACTCTGGACTGCCTGGAGACAAACAGTAGCCCACTGGAGGAGCTCAGAGCAGCTAGAACAGAGGAGGAAGGCCCTCCCTGGCCCCCAGGGCAGTGGGTCACTGTCCCCACAGAGACAGGCACCATGCCCTCAGTCTCAAGGTTCATGAAGCCTCTTTTCCAGAGCGCTCAGCAGTCCTGCTTGGGAAGGTGCATACCTTGACTGCCCTGGCCTCGGCACTGGCTGAGCAAATCATGCAGCCCCAGGGGCTTCTGGGAGAAAAGTGGAATGGGGAAAGCTGAGCACACTGTGCAGGGAGGGCCAGCCAGGGTGGGCAATCAACCATGCATGTTGCCTCTGTCCAGGACTGCCTACAGAGCATCGGGAAGTTTCTGTGGACACACTACAGAATCGCCTCCACCCTGACCTGCACCAGCCTGGCCCTCACGGTAGCCACCAGTTCCTTCCTTGTCCTCCTTCTATCCTGCCCTGCCTTGCCCCTTCCCAGACAGAAGCAGTCCTGGGCTACTGCCTCAGGCCAACACTCTAGTCATGGCACTACCAGGATCTTCCAGGCCCAGTCAGCAGGAGGAGCCAGCCCCTGACCCAGGGAGGTGGTCTGGTGTCTATCTCATGCCCCCCATTTCCCAATCATAGAAACTTCCCTGGAAGTGGTAAGGATCTGTCACCAGGACTGCTGATGGCTGCTGACTCCTGGGCATCTCTCCTGATTGCTCCAGGTATATGCCATGATGCTCTGCGCCTTCCTCTGGTTTGCCATTCACTCCTACTGTGGCTTGGATCGAAAAGGCAGATACACCCTGAGCCCACGGTAGGCCCCCCTCTCTCTGGAAGAGTCTCACAGCACCACTATATATCCCAGTATATCTAGTCTCACACCATGGATGTGTTACCTGTGCCCAGTAGGGCAGGTGTGGCCTCCATAGGAAGCTCTTTGGAATTGTGGGGTGACAACATGCCCTCCTCTATTCTGCCCATTTCCAGTCTCTGATGAGAACTGACATCACTCTGCCACCAACACAGAGATATGAAGATTCCAGCCCCCACCCCACCTCCTGCCACCCAGTAGAGCTCCCAGGCCAGGATACCTGGGCTTAAGGAACCCCAAGACTCCTTATTGACAGAGTCAGGAAGGACCAGTCCCAGCAGCTAGGAAAGCCCTTCTGTTCCCAGAACACATGGACCTTCCTGTCAGCAAGCTCCGCTCACCCACCCACCTACTCAATGCTCTGACATCTGGATCCCTATGTGCAGCATCTGCATTGCCCGTTCTGAAAACAGTCATGCCATTCCCTTCAGAGCATTCTGGGGCATACTTTTAAATGTTCATATGTGTGCACACATGAGTGTGTAGAGGCTGGAAGACAATACCAGTTGTTATCCTCAGGAATGCTGTCCTGCTTTAAAATGGAGTCTCTCCCTGGCCTGGAACTCACCAATTAAACTAGACTGGCTGGTTAGAGAGCCCAAGGGAGTCTTCCTGTCTCTACCTCCCCAATACTGGGATTACAAGCAAGCACCACAATGCCTAGCATTGTTAGGGTTTTAGGAATCAAACTCAGGTCCTTATGCTTGCAAGGCAAACATTTTTTTAACATTTATTCATTTATACTTTATTTAATTAGCAGGAGAAGGGGCATGTGTGCATGCCACTGACTGAATTATAGTTCAGTCCCTTTTACAGTACCTTCTAGAACATTCTGAAACAGCCTCACCACCCACTCTAGACTATTCTGGGATGGACTTGCAGTCCCTTCTATGATGTTCTATAACAGCCTCATAGTCCCTATAGAACATTCTGGAACAGATATCCAGTTCTTCCTAGAACATGTAGAACAACTTCACTATCTCCCTTTGCTTCTCAGAGTCCATGGCTGCCAGCCCCAGGAACCCAGCCTCTTCAGATGGACCAAGGGTGGGCCAGTGCTTCAACGCCCCTCTGAAACACAAGCGTTTGCTAACTATTCGACACCCCTCTGAAGCACAGGTGGTTGCTCATTGGGTCTGGTAGGATGCTTACTGTCTGCTTGCCCACAGAGATGAAGACTCTGGCCCTGCGCCCTCCCATGACCCACATGGTGGGGGAACGGAAGGGGAGAAGATTCCACCAGATGTGTTAGTTACTTTTACATTGTTGTGGCCAGACACCTACCAGACACAGGGAAGATTTATTCTTGCTCATGGTTTCAGAGAGATTCTGGTTCATCACAACAGGAAAGGCATGGAGGAGTGGCTGTGTCTATGTCAGCAGGAATATAAGGTGGCAAATGCTGGAGGCTAGATGTTGAGGTAAACCAACTTCCTCTGGGTCATCATGGACCACCTTTGCTCTGTAGTCACGACAACAAAATGCATGGAACCCCATGGCAATAGCCAGGTTTTTGGTAATGGCCATGGGGCTGTTAATGCTTCTTAGTTTAGGGAGAAGAGGTCACCATATCCTCACCTGCAATTCCAGCTACCACTCCCTCCTGCCAAGAAACTGTTAGGATCTTGGGAGGTGCCAGAGTGTGAAAAGCTAACTGAAGCCAGGTCTCCATGGTCCAGCATCCATGAGATTGTCGCCTATCATGGGGTGGGGCTTTTTAGGTAAGAACACTGTTTGGGGGTCACCCACGCTCCCTATAAGTAACTCCTCACCCCAATAAATCCATTGCTTCAAGTTGAAACTTGAGTAGAATCCTCTCTATTGTCCATGCCCCACCTGGGGTGACTGGTTTCTTGCTCGTGTTTCCCAGGGAAAAGTCATGTAATAGCAGAGAACAGGTAGAGTGGAACCAGGGGCAGTGTCTTAGGGTTTCCATTGCTGTGACCGTGACAACGGCAACTCTTCTAAAGGAAAACATTTAACTGGGGCTGGTTTACAGTTCAGAGGTTTTTAGTCCATTATCATCATGCTGGGAAGCATGGCGGCATGCAGGCAGACATGGTGCTGGAGTGGTAGCTGAAAGCTCTACATCTGAATTGGCAGAGAGTAGGAAGAAAGAGTGATGATGGGCCTGGCTTGAGCATCTGAAACCTCAAAGCCAGTCTCCAATGACACACTTCTTCCAATAAGGCCACACCTCCTAATAGTGCCACTCCCTATGAGCCTATGAGGGCCATTTTAATTCAAACCACCACAGGCAGGTATAACCTTCCAAAGCCCACCCCTAATTACCTCCTGCTAGCCAGACTCTACTTCCTACAGGCTCTACAATACCATCATTAGCTGGGGACAGAACATTCAGAATATGAGCCTGTGGGAGACATTTCAGATCAAACCCGTGACACAGAGCAAACATTCGGGAGCCTGTGGAAGACACCAGATTAAAACTATGACATCAGGTAAACAGCTCCATGCAGAACAGATAGAAACACCTAGGGTGAATTGGTGAGTCTGTGGAACAGGACAGACTAGGTCAAGGACAGAGGAAACCAGCACAGGGTGGGCAGGAGCCCTGGTCAGATGTAGTCCTGCGCCTGCCCCTTCCAGACATTGTCACATTCATGTCCTATGCTGGGAAGGGAAGAGCATAAACCTGGCAGCAAAGTCTGTGTCTGTCACTGTGACAAAATACCTGAGAAAGTCAACTTAAAGAAAGAAGGGAAGAAAACCAACTCAAACCTGAGAAAGTCAACTTAGTTTGACTCGGGTTTTTAGAGGTCTCTGCCCATGGTTAGCTGGCTTCATTGTTTGGGGGCCCCAATGAGGCAGAACATAGCAGGCTATGTGTACAGTGGAGTAAAGCTAACACCTCATGGTGGCCAGGAGTAGAGAGAAGGGCCAAAGATAAAGAAACCCCCTTCTCAAGGCACCACTCAGTGACCTCTTCCTCAAAGGAGGCCTCACTTTCTAGTTTCCTTTTTAAAAATGCCATATTAATCACTTCCCAGAAATCCAGCCACTGAGCCCTGCCCTGGGGGCCATGCCTGCAGCACGTGCGTGCGTGCGTGCGTGCGTGCGTGCGTGCGTGCGTGCGCTCACAACAGCAACCTGGAGTAGCAGCAACTTGTGGGTCAGAGCCCAGATAGGGTGGGCAGGTTCTCCACCAGGCAAGAGGACAGGTTAGCTGGGCCCTACTCGGAGGCTTCTAGAAGCTCCCCCATCTGGGCTCACTCTGGCTGCTGGAAGAACCTAATTGATTGCAGCTGTGTTCTCTCCTCAGCGGCTGCCAGCTAGGACAGCTTTCTGCTCTGTGAATTTGGTTCACTGCCCTCCAGCCTCTTCTTCAGACCCATGGGGCAGGCCTGGCCTTCCTTGTGCTCTGCATTCTCCAGCTTCCACCGGCTGGTAAAGCTCTTTGCTTTGAAGGACACACGATGATCGTGTCTGAACAAGAATTCTTTCTTCTGATACTGGTCAAATGCGCCGTGCCTGACACTGGCCATTTGACCACATTCAAGTGCACAGCTCAGCAGAATTAACATCCACCCACAGCATCTGCCTCCAGAACTTTCCATCTTCCCAGACTGAAACTCTGTCCCCATTCAACACTGACTCCCTGCGCCCTCCCCAGCTCCCTGCTCCCTGTCCTGCTTGCTGTCTCTGTGGATCTGGGGAGTCTGAGGCCCTCCTAGGAGTGGCTATCCTACCATACCACGGTTCATCTGTGTTGCAAAGTGAGGAAGAAATCTTACTATGCTTACCACGGCCTCCTAATCACCTACTGGGGGATGGAGACAGAGCACGGTGGGAAACTGGATCTAAAACTCCTGCTCCTGTAGCCACCACCGCCACACGACAGTTCAGCCACCTCTACAGAGAACTTTCACCTGCTCTTAAATGGTCACACAATCTGTACGAACTGCTAAGTCCCAAGGAGATACACTGACCTAACCGAGGCTGAGGCCCCAAATGCAGCCTATAAGAGAACTTCCCCTGAGGGAGGTGACCCTGCCTCACACCCAGACCCAGAAAGAGAGGGTCCCCCCAAATCAGAGCCATCCTGAAATTGGTCACCAGACACATGGAGAAGAAGCCTGTTAAAGCCACCTTGTGTTTCTGATGTGCATGCTCGCTCCTTCCCACACATTCACTTCCTCAAATAGGAGGACTAAAGCACTCCACATCTGAAGACACATGGGGTTTTCTCCCTAGGGGATTCCCCCAACATCACAAGCATTTGGTCCCGAGACAGAAAGTTCGGGGGCTCTGGTGGCAAGCACTTCTTCCCTGGTTCCATTCTTGTCATCTCGCTCTGCTTCACCCTGTGAAGTCAACATTGAAGAACATAGACAGGCCGTTCTAGTTTGGTGATTAAACACTGACCCAAACCAACCTGGGGAGGATAGGGTTCATTTGGCTTACACTTTCAGGTAACGGTCCATCATTAATGAAAGCCAGCTCAGGAACTCAAGCAGGATGGGGACCTGGGGGTAGGAATTCAAACAGAAACCACATAGGAACATTGCTTACTAGTTTGTGCCTCATGACTTGCCCATTCTGCCTTCTTATACAACCCAGGGCAGCACTGCCCACAGTGGGCTGGACCCTTCCACATCATTGTCAATCAAGCAGATGCCCCCCACAGACTTACCTACAGGGCATCTGATGAAGGCAATTAATTATCCAACTGAAATTCCCTCTTCCCAGATATGTCTAGATACACAGGGCGAGGTAGTACATATGCATCTGTAACCCCAGCACTCAAAGGGGCAGAGAAGGAGATTGTGGGTTTGAGGCCAGCATGGACTAAATAGAAAGACTCTGGTTCAACAGAAACACCAAAGAAGGGAAAAGGAAAGGGAGAAGTAAGACAGGAAGGAGAAAGGAATATAGGACCCCATACACAATGGCGGTGGGAAGACAGGGATAAAGGAGGAGTGTGAGATCGAGTCTGTAAAAGGTGCACAATACAGCATGAAAACAAAATCCACCAGATGCCATCAGAGAACGCTCATCTCTGCAGCTCATCACCAAGTCATGGTGTGTGAGGCTTTAAACAGCCGTGGTTGGCTCTGCTGTCCCAGCTCTTCATTCCCGGGACAATCTCCTCTAGACTCTTGTTGCCATTTCTTGTATCACTCTCGTGGTGGGGTAAGAGAGCCCGGACCACCCAAACCTGCCTGGAACGAGCATCACCATCCTTACTTCTTCATTTTAGCACTACTCAGCCAGCACCCGTTAGGTTCTCTTAACCCAGCAGCAGAGGAACCCAAAGTAGCCGGGTTGTCACCCCAGCTTCTAGCCCTGTAGTAGTACACTCTACACTCTGTTCTCTGACCAGGGTTTTCCCCTGTTGGCTACTGAGAGCTTCAACCCAGGGAAACGACTTCGAAGGCGTGAGGCAGAACTTCTATGATGGCTCATTAGCTATCCTTACAAGGAGTGGTGACCCCACATCCACCCCATAGGCTTCCAACCCAGGGGTTCTGGTTTGAGGAAAGCGGCACCACATTGGTTACACAAACCACATGCTACAGGACACCATGCAGTTTTGCAATGGAATCTCCCAAGGTGATCTTAAGTGATACCTAAGAAGCGACTCAAAACCCTACAAAATGCCCCTAATCACTCATTATTTGAATAGCAACTTCAGTGAATCCCAGGGCAGCCTCCCCACGATCTTCTCTGCCTTTGGCTTTAAGACTAGTTCCTTAACCAGAAACAATGATATGGGTTGGATGCAGTTAAGTTGAAATTTAATGTAAAGTGTCGCAGTTTGATCCCCATTGTGAGGATTAAAGGATACAAACTTAATCCGACTGTGATGTTCAGAAACAGGCCCTCTAGGAGCAAAGAGAAAGAAATACATGCAGGCCTACTTGCTTGGCTGCTCCCAGCTAACTTTCTCCTTCCTGTTACTGTTCTGGACCATCTGCCTATGGAATGGCATTGACCTCAGTGGGCTGGGTCTTTCCACATCAATTAACAATTGAGACAATTCCCTCACAGCCAGCCCCACAGGCTAAGCTAACCTGATAATAGGGTCACAAGGATAAAGTCCCACAAGTTTCCTGATGGCTTTACACTCATCTTGTCTCCTGCCGTGGGGATGCCCTTTGTTGCCCCAGGACTCCGAAGCAAGGAGGCCATCACCAGTGGAAAGCCCCTTTACCATGCCCTTGCAGAAGCTTGAACAAAATAAAACTTTCAAGATCATCTTGCCTCAGGTATTTCATTATGGTAATGAAATGCTGACTAATATAGAAAACTGGTACCAATGGATAGATCTCATTAGAAAAGAGAATCAGAATAGATAGTATGGATGGTTGGGGGAAGCTGGAACAGGATCAAGTGTGGAGGGAGAGGAAGAGGGGGCAAGGAAGAGGTTATGGAAAGAGACTGCTAAAATTAAGGGCCATTTGAAGGGTAACAGAATACAGTAGAAGCTTCCTAAAATATATACATATATGAAGGTGATCTAAAGGAAATCGTCAAATGATGGGGAAGACAGAGTCCCATCTGGCCATCTCCTGTCACCAAATGAAGCTTCCTGTAGAGGCATTGGGTTACATGTAATTGAGTTGTTGGCCAAAAGGGTCTCGGGGGAATCTCCAAACAAGCCAGGGGCTGTTGCCAGGACAATAGATTACTCTACACAAACCTGGGACAGCAAGGCCCCATTGCTGAAGACAATACCTACACAACTCATTGAACATGGAGAAGTCAACCTGGCGCCACATGGGGCCTTGACTCCTACATCTAGCATCTTTGGTACAGGTAGGTACTCTGCACACCACCAACAAAATAAGGTAAACACCAACACAGCTGCAAAACCTTTGATCCACAGTGGTGTCCTGGCCACAAGGTATGCCAGGGCAATGGTGGCACAAAGCTTGTAGGAATAGTCAACCAATATCTGATTTGACTTAAGGCCATATGATGGAATCCATACCCAACACTGCTTGGGTGATCAAGAACCAGAGACTAGATAGATAGCCTTGGGACCTAGAGTAAAACCAAATACTAAAAATGTTCTTAAAAGAAAAAACAAAACAAAACCAAACAACAACAAAAAGAGTAGCAATAAAATGACTCCTAAGGACATTCTGCTATACTCCTGGGTCAGTGCCATCATCAGAGAAGCTTCCTCTTGAAGCAGATGAGAACAAACCCAAAGTTAGACATCATGCAGAAAGAGAGAGAGAGATCTTGGAACACTCACTCTTAAATGGGATGTTTTTATCAAACCCCTCCCCTCAGGAGTCAGGGGACCCACAGAAGATGAGGTGGAAAGAGTGTAAGAGCCAGAGGGGATGGAGGACACCAAGAAAACAAGGCCCTCTAAACCAACATGATCAAAGAACATATGAACTCACAGGACCCACTTGAGCCTGCACCAGGTCCTCTGTGGATATAGTATGGCTTCCAGTTTAGTGTTTTTATGAGATTCCTGAGTGTGCAAACGAGTGGGTATCTGATTCTTGTACCTTCTCTTGGGCTATTTTCCTTCTGTTCATTTATCTTGTTCAACCCTGACGCAACTGTTTTTGTTGTATCTTATTATACATTGTTTTATTTTATTATTATCATCCCCAGAAGCCTGTTTGTTTTCTAATGAGAGACAGAAAGGGGGTGGATCTGGATGGGAGGGGGTGGGGAGGAACTGGGAGGAGTAGAGGAAAGGAAACCGAAATCAGGATATATTATGTGAGGAAAAAAAATCTGTTTTCAATAAAAGGAAAAAATAATTTTAAATAAATAAAAACTTTTAACAAAGAAAGAAAGATCGAACATTGGTACCAAGAGTCTCGTTGTTGTTAAGTATACCTAACATAGACTTGGGTCTGTGCTGGCAGAGGATGGGAGGGTTTGAAGGAGTGGTTACAAAATGACTAAACTATGCTGGAAGACGGCTAAATGGTTAAAAACACTTTCTGCTTTTGCACCCACACTAGGCAGCTCACAACCACCCATACCTAACCTCAGCTCTAGGGCATCCAACTCCCTTTCTGGCTTTACATGCACACACTCACACACATATATACATAAAATTTGAAATAATAAAGAAAATGGGGCTAAACTGCTGTAAAAGTAGGGCATTGTGGGTAATTCTAGTGTGGGTACAAAAGACAAGAGACCAGGAAAGATCAAGGACATATTAAGGACTGCCTACATGGTTGTAATTAGGATGCTGATGGAAGGAAGTTTGTCAGTCATGGCCAGGCTGACGAAGTCTCTGTTGGAAATGAGGACTACACTGGAAACTGAGGGCAATATCATTACCCTGCAGCAAAGAATTTGGATGGCTCTTGTCCCTGAGCTGAGGCTCTGTGGAGACTGAAGTAAGAACAGTGAACTTGTTTATTTGCTGAAATAATCTCAACATGGCACAGCATTCAGGATGTGGCATAGGTATTTGGGTTGGTCGGTTTGGTGGTTTGAATGAAAGATGTCTCCCATAGACTCAGGCATTTGAACACTGTTGTGTGTGTCTGGGTATACACCGTGTGTATGTGGGACCCCACAGAGCCTAGAAGAGGGTGTCAGATCCCCTGGAAGTGGGATTGCAAGTGATGTGAGCCGCATAATGTAGGTACAAGGAATCAAACTCTGGTCCTCTGCAAAAGCAGCATGTGCTCTTAGCACTGAGCCATCTCTCCAAGAGCCCTATGCTGATTAGTTTTAATTGTCAACTTGGAACAACTCAGAACCACTTGGGAAGGGTATTGATGATGAATTATTTAGCATGAGTAGGCCAACAGACATGAGTAGTTGTCTTGGTTGTCAATTGATGTGGGAAGACCCAGCCCACTGTGGGCAGCACCATTCCCTAGGCAGGTGGTCCTGAACTATAATAAAGGGGAGAAAGTTTGCTGAGGGCTTGGAGGCCTGCACTTACTTGCTTTTGCTCTTGACCGTGCATGTGATGTGACAACCTGCTTGAGTTCCTGCATTGGCTTCCCTGAAATCATAGACTGTGACTTGGAATTGTTAACCAAATAAGCCTTCCTTAAGTTTTTTGTAAGGGGATTTGTCACAACAACAGACATGAAGCAAGGATAGTTTCAACGAGTGCTTTCTATCAGGTTAACAGGCTCAGGAACAAAGGGGCACAGAGCACAATGATCTGGGGGGGAAAAAAACAAGCTTGGCCAGAGAAAAGCAAGAAATAAATGCATATAGGGTGCAGCACAGAAATCATTTGCTATGGATGTCAACACAGATAAAAGGGAGCCAGTGTTTCTATCCAGACAAGGTATCTCAAAAATCTAAGAAAGAAACTCTCCCTCAGGGTGGAGGAGGCAAACTGGAGGCTGAGTCACCAGCAGGTGTCGGCACATACCTCAGAGGACACTGCCAAATTGTTTCCCAAGCACTGGTTCTAGATTAAAAACTCACTGGCTGCATGTGGATATGCATTCTTGTTCACACATTTAAAACTCGTGTATTCCAGCCTTTGGTTAAATTAGTATTGTTTTCTGATTCTGATTTCCCATTTCTTTGCTTGTTAACTAAGTTTTCAGAGTCTCGGTCATGTCTGTTTCCATTTCAGAAACACCCTCTGTGCCTCTTGTCAAGCAATAGATGGGATAACATGCCTTGTCTTGCTGGTTGATGGGAGACTCTAGTGTATCACCATAGAGATTACATGTTGCTCACAAGCAGGGTAAATATAGCCTCATGACCTGTGACCATCACCCCGTGTGTGTGTGTGTGTGTGTGTGTGTGTGTGTGTGTGTGTGTGTGTGTGTACGTGTATGCGTGCGTGCGTGCGTGCGTGTGCCTGTGCCTGTGCCTGTGCTTGTGTCTGTCTGTGTCTGTCTGTCTGTCTGTCTGTCTTTCTCTTTCTAAGTCTTACTATATAGCCCTAGCTGTCCTGGAACTCATAGAGATCCCTTCATCTCTGCCTCCTGATTGCTAGGACTAAAGGTGTGTGCACCATGGGTGGCTCCTTCTACTCTCTTCATGGCAACTAATTTTGAATGGAAAAATCTTAGTCTGTTTTACCATTTTGTGTGCAAGCAGCAGAAAGAACACAGCAAACACACACACACTGAGATGGCTTATTCTATGTGACACCCTAGCAGCGTGTAATTATGACTGTCAACTTGTCTGAACTGAAAAACCCTGATTGTGCTGGAGAGGTGGCTTGGGAGGCAAAAGTGCTTGCTCTGAAATCACAAGGACTGGAATTCGTATCCCAGGACCCATGTAATAAGGCAAGAGATCTCCACAAACACCTGGAGCCTCAGCTCTGAGGACAGAAGAGATGGGAGGATTGTTAGAACTTGCTGGTTTCAGCCTAGCTGAGAGTAACACACATGTTCAGGGAGAGACCCTGACTCAAAGGAATAGGTGGAGAGTGATAGAGGACACTTGACACCCTCTTCAGGCCTTTGCATGTGCATACACCCCTGCACACATATACTCACACAGATGCATACACACACACATGAATAAATATAAAATAAAAAATAAAGCACTTGGATACATTAATGAGGCACCTTTGGGTGAAGATGTTTCTGATGTAACTGAGAAGGGAAGATGCACCCTGAATATGGTAGCACTATCTCACAGGCTGGGGTTCCAAACTGAATAAATAAGTAAACAGGAGAAAGCCAGCTGAGTTGGGGGTTCCCATTTCTCTGCTTCCTGCTCAGCACCATGGACAAACAGCCCTCTGCCACAGTACGTGCTACATTCCCTGAACTGTGAGCCACAACAACCCTTCTTCCTTCAAGTTGACTGTTGTTAGCTATTGGCCACAACACAGAGAAAAGTAACGAGTGGCCCAGGACATGTTGCCCAGATGTGGGTTCAAAACCTTGCTGCTCTGAGTACATTTTAGCCAGGTGAGGAATAACTAAGCAAGTGTGCAGGTTAGTTTTTGTCCACACAAACTAGAGTCACATAGAAAGAAGGAATCACCATCAGATGGGCCTGTAAGCAATTTCTGTGGGGCATTTTCTTGATTATTGATTGATGTAAGGGAGGCCAAGCAGGGTCCTGAAGATCCAAAGCTGCAGGATCTCCAGGGCAACAACAGGATATCGAAGAGGAGTCCCAGTGAAGGCCCAGTATCAATAGCGCTGCAGAAGCCAGAGGCATTGAGCCAGGCCAATGACTCATCGCAGTGAACACTTCCAAGTAAAGATGTATGGATTAAAGGGTACACTGTGTGACTCACTGGGCCACACTACAGCTTCCATAATGCGATTTTTTCTTTTAAATTTTATTTTATTTTATTGTGTGGGGGGGGCATTGCAAGGGCAGACGGAGGATACAAAGGGACAGGGAGATGAATGGGATCAGGATGCATGATGTAAAATCCACCAAGAATCAATAAAAAGTTTTTTTAAAAAGTTCATATGCAAGTATAAAATTATAGGGGAAAAAAAGAGGCCAAGCTACTGTGAGTGATGTCATTTCTGGGCAGGTGGTCCTGGGTTGTATAAGAAAGCAGGCTGTCGCCAGGCAGTGATGGCACATGCCTTTAATCCCAGCACTCAAGAGGCAGAGGCAGGCGGATCTCTGTGAGTTCGAGGCCAGCTTGGGCTACAGAGTGAGTTCTAGGAAAGGCGTCAAAGCTACACAGAGAAACTCTGTCTTGAAAAATCAAAAAAAAAAAAAAAGAAAAAAAGAAAAAAGAAAGGAAGAGAGAAAGAAAGCAGGCTGTCTAAGCCATAAGGAACAAGCCAGTAAGTGGTGTTCCTCCATGGCCTCTTCTTCAGTTCCTGCACTGAGGTTTCTGCCCTGGCTTCCTTCAGTGATGGACTTAGAATCTGTAAGGTGAAATAAATCCTTTGTTCCCTACGTTGCTTTTGGTCGCAGTGTTTATCACAGAAATAGAGACAAACTAGGACATCAGGTGGCCCCATGAGGTGGAGTCTTGTCCAGTAAGTGCAAGCCTAAAGAGCAGAGACTCCCACTTCCCAGAGAGGCAATTTGGCCTCAGACCGAGCCATGACAATCCCGCTTGAGCTTCCAGTCTGCTGCTGGCCTAATATGCAGAGGCTGTATTTGTCGGCGCACTGTGAAAGGGACCAAGCCCTGCAAGAAACCATGTGTGTATTTCTCTCTTTCTGTCTCTGTCTCTATTTCTCTCTCTCTCTCTCTCTCTCTCTCTCTCTCTCTCTCTCTCTCTCTCTCTCTCTCGTGTGAATGTGTGTGCATCTGCATCTGTGTCTGTGTTCCTAAATGTAATGGCAATTAAACGTTTAGAATTAAAGTGAATTGTAAACATAGTGTTCCACAGGTATGTTAGTTTAGCAAATTCAGCACTCACCTCCAAATATGGTGGGTGTACTCCCAAGAACTGCAATCCATCACTGTCACATCTGCTGTGTTCATAATAACTCTCTAGTCACATTGAAAACATAACCCCAATTCAGTTTTCCCATGTCCCCAGATGGCTCCTGCTGCTGATTTGCTCAAGCCCAGACCCAACCAAGCTTCACTCTGAGCACGCCTCCTCGGTCTAACGTTTACTCCAGTTTCTTCTCTCACCCACTCTCAAAACCTGGTCCCCTAGCCACTGCCTTGCTGCAGGAGGCTGGCTCAGCAGCTGGAAACCCCAGTCCTGGCTGTCCTCTACACTCCACCTCTTCCTATTTCCTTGTCACAGGATGGGAGTTGGGAGGTCCTCCTGGATGAGACCACACCCTTACAGCCCATACCCAGGCACCTTCTATCTGCTAAGGTCACCAGGGGTCAGCTAGATGTTTCCATTTCCTGTGTAAATGTTTATGTCCCCTCTGTTGGCTCCTTTTCTTGGTGCCGTGATCATGTACTTGAGAAGAAGCAGTAAGGGAGGAAAGGTTTGTCCTGGCTCATGGACTACGATGGCACAGTCCATCAAGATGGGGAAGGAGTGGTGTTGGGGGAGGTGTAGCAGTGGCTTCACTGCAGTGGGGAAGCGTGGCGGCTACTTGTTCACATCTTCATGGACCAGGAAACAGAGACAACACAGGAAGCAGCAGCCTATAAACCTCACAGCCTGCCCGCCCCCCCCCCGCCCCCCCGCAAGGGTGGCCATAGGTATTAGATCTCCCAGAGCTGGAGCTACGAGTAGTTGTGAGATGCCCCCCACTGGGTGCTGGGAACTACTGAATTCTGGTCCTCTGTAAGAGCTGCAAGTGCTCTTAACCACTGAGCCATCTCTTCAGCCCCATTTTATCTATTTTTAGCCAACTTTGTCCATTTACAAATTTTTCTAGTAATGTTTTGATTTGGTTGACATTTTCAACGTTCATGGCCTGAAATCTGTTTGAACACTATACTTTGAGACAATTATAGATTCCCAAGAGGTACACAGGAAGCCTTGGTGCATTATTCCTTCAGGCCTTCCCCAGAGCAGACATCTGCATAAATACCATGATAACAAGCAGAATCGTCACCTGTTCAATACACATAGATAATTTAGACTTCACCAGATGCACCTGTACTCACATGTGCGAATGTGACTGTACATGTGTGTATATGTATGCATGCATGTGTGTACTACGTGTGTGTGTGTGTGTGTGTGTGTGTGTGTGTGTGTGTGTGTGTGGCTTCATATAACTACCACTGCAGTAATCAGAACTTTATCATCACTGCATTCCTGATGCTTCTCAAAGTCACAGGTCCACATACAACACCTCCACAGATGACCACACAACCACTGACCTGCTCCTCATCTCTACATTCTCCATCTTCCTTTGGGAAAGAGTGAGACAGGGTCTCATGTAGCCTACGCTAGTCTTGAACTCCCTCTGTAGCTGAGGATAACTTTGAACTGACCCTCCTGCCTCTACCCACAAAGTTCTGGGATAACATCCATTACACCTAGCTAACCACTCACTTTTCAAGGCACATTTTCATCTATTATACTTGGGGCTATTATGAAAAAAGAATGTTTGAAAAAGTAATAGAGAAAAATATTATTTTGTTTACTTAAACATATATGTACACTTATGCACACATATAAGACAATAATTATTAAAGAAGAGGTCATGAATTTGAGAGGGAGTGGGTTGAGATATGGAAGGAGTTGGAGATGGAGAGGTGAAAATAATGTAAATAGAGTACTCATGTATGACATTCTCAAAAAAAATTTTCTAAATAAACAGCTGCTCTGTGCTCACACTTATAATCCCAGCACTCAGGAGGCTGAGGCAGGAGTTTTCCCATGAGTTTGAGACCAACGTGATTATGTACTGTGTCCAAAGAGAGTCTGGGATATAGGGTAAGCCTCTGGCTGGGGGAGGGGTGGTAGGGAGAGATCAAGAGGAGAGCCTGACTCTCCATGTGTAAACATGCATTTGAGTGGGCGTGGATTCTCATTTCTTTGGGACAAACACAGAGAAGGCACTTGCTGGCTGTGTGGCAGCTCTGCATTTAGATTCATTCCTAAGAAACTGCTAGTTCTCTATACTACTCAACTTCTCCCCACCCCACGTATCGATTTGTCCCCTTGTCCTTTGCCAGCATCATTTTTGGTTTTCATGATTTGCTTTGCCAGACTTTTCATCTTTTCCAAGAAGCCCTTGGCTGGGCCTCTCTCACATCCCCCATGTCCGTTCAGTCTCTGCCCAGAACTGTATCCTCCCATGTCCTTCAACACTGTCTCTTGGATTTTAGTATTACAACTGCTTCTTCAGGTCAGTTCTCGGATCATTAACATCCAGTTTGCTCATGATAGAACAAAACAACAAAGAACCAAAAACACAGAGTCTTATTTGAGTTGGCCAACTACTCCTGGGCATGGGTCTCCCCTGGAGTGTGGCTGATAATATCCAGTGACATTCCATTGGAGAAAAGTAATTTTCCCTTTCTCAGCATATATCAATCACCAATAGCTTCTTGGTTAGGGATGGAACTTTGTGTCCACTTCCCCTTCTCAGTGCTGGAATATTGTCTGATTTGAACCTGTGTAGATCTTGTGTGTGATGTCACAGTGTCTGTGACATCCATACTGTTGTGTCTGGAAGACACTGTTTCCTTGGAGTCATCCATCACCTCCGGATCTTAAAATCTTTCGGTCACCTCTTCTACAAACATTTCCCAGCCTTTGGTGGAGGGGATTAATGACATCCCATTCAGGGCTGAAGACTATGCCATGAGCAATACAGACCTTGACATCCTATTGTTAAATGTTAAGTTTCTACTAAGGCCCAATAACACGTCAAGGTTTGTCTCTCAAAGGGAGAACAATTGTCTATAGATGATGGTAAGGCTCCACTCCAAGGGGCTCCACTGTGGTCACCTATAAGGACCTACCAAAGACTCCAAACAGCATCCTATCTGCCACTGCCACATTAAGTGACCTTCAAGTCTGCTGGATCATATGATCCAAGCAGCAGAGGAGCCCACACAGGAGTGGGGTCCCACTCAAAACTAGAGCCTTCTGAGTTTATTTGGTGTATGGGCTGAAGTGACACACCCAAGTAAGGAGCTTGCTGCCTCCCAAATCCAAAATGTTTTACTAACAAGTCCAAGTCCTATCAGCATAATGTCATCAATGTAATGGGCCAATGTGATCCCTTGTATATCAGGTTCCCTGCAAACTAAACTATGACACAGGGCTGGGTGTTAATATGCCCTTGAGGTAAACTGTAAAGGTATACTGCTGGCCTTGCCAGCTGGAAGCAAACTGCTTCTGGTGGTCCTTATGCACAGGTTTCTAGAGAAAAAAGAACTTGCCAGACCAATAGCTGAATACTGGGTACCAGGAGATGTATTAATCTGCTCAAGTAAGGAAGCTGCATCTGGCACTGCATCTGTGATTGGAGCCTCTACTTACGTTTGTCATAGTCAACTGCCATTCTCCATGATCCATCTGTCTCTTGCACAGGCTAAAAGGGAGAATTAAAAGGAAATGTGGTAGGAACCAACACCCCTGCATCTTTCCAATCTTTCCAGCTTTATTTATGTATTGTACTACTTTGTTTATGAATGTTTTGCCTGCATGTATGTCTGTGCACCACATGTGTGATGCCTGGTACCCATGTAAAGAGGGCATTAGATCCCCTGGTACTGGAGTTACAGACAGTTGTGAGCTGCCATGTGAGTGTTAGGAATTGAATACGGTCCTCTGAAAAAGCAGCCAGTGCTCTTGACCTCTAAGCCATCTCTCTAGCCCTCTCATTTAAAAAAAAAAAAATGTTAGTATAGGTGTTTTGCCTACAAGTTTATCTATGAACCACATGTGTGTAGTGCCCTTGGATGCCAGAATAGGGCGGGCATCACATCTCCAGGAACTAGAATTACCACCAAGTGGGTGCTGTGAATCAAACCTGAGTCCTATGCCAGAGCAGCCAAGTGCTCTTAACCACTGAGCCATCCCCCATCCCACTCCACCCCCAGCATCTTGCAAGGCCTTAATGGTGGCATTAATTTCTGTAATCTCTCCAGGGGATTTTCTTTTTTTTCACTATTTTACCTTTACTATTAGAGGCAACTAATGGCTTCCATTTGGCCTTTCAGATCATAATAGCCCTCATTCCACAGGTCTGACAACCAGTATTGGGATTCTGCCAACCTCTAAGTATATCTGTCCCACTGGGGTGAGTTTGTGGGCCCAATGGAGCCACTGTGAGTCAGACTTTGGCTGACACTCCATCAATTGCCCAACCTCCATAAGCCCTTACTTAACTGGAGGTCCACAATGCTTTGGAGGGGGTTTCCCAGAATCAGTGTCAGGTCACAGTCAGTATCTGTAGGCCCTGAAAAATCTGGTTATTTCCTTTTCCTGGATGTACATTTACCCTCATCAAGGCCTATGAGTTCCTTTGGAGAAAGACTGATTGACTGTAAAACTTTTTGGTAGTGTAATGTGGTCCTTCCTGAGTGGACCTGCTTCTCTTTCATTCAAGAGATTCCGGGCTTGTCTGGGAATTTGTTGAGGAACTGTGATTCTCTGTTGCTACACTTCAAAGTAAACTTCTTAATTTTTTTAAAATTTATTTTGTATGTATGAGTGTTATGCCCGCATGCATGTCTGTATACCATTTGCATGTCTGGTGCCTGCAGAGGCCTACAGGGGATACTGAAGCCCCTAGGACTGGAGTCACTACAGATGGCTGTGAGCTGCCATGCAGGTGCCAGGAATTGAACCCAGGCCCTCTGCAAGAGCAGCCAGTGCTCTTAAATGCTGAGCTGGCTCTCCAGTCCTTCAAGGCAAATGTTTCACTTGCTCTGGAATTTGCTTATACAGATGGAGTGGGTGTTTCCTAAGCCCCCTCCCCCATCTATTGTTCTTTTGGGAACCCACACCACTGAGCTATCCCAGCTGAACCATAATGGACACTGCTTGGCCTCTGCTGTCTGTTAACACAGGATGGTGGGGAAGAAGAGGATGAAAATTAACATATGAAAGAAACCAGTGGTAGAGGAAGACTGGAAAGGTCCAACTAGGGGCAGCATATAAGGGACAGACTCCACCTGAATAAAGCTCCTGCCCTCAAATGCTCCAAATGTGGAGCATGTAGCTGCTCTATAAATGACCCACAGAAGCGCATGACTGTCCTGGCTGAGCGCCATCAGAGCTTCTAGCTTTTCCCAGCTCTCAGCCCACTTCCATTCTTGGAAGGGCCATTCTCTTTCTTCTTATTTTCATTTTAAAATTACATTCATTTATTTATTTACGTGTGTGTGTGTGTGTGTGTGTGTGTGTGTGTGTGTGTGTGTGTATGTGTGAATGCATACATGCTGTACAGTTCTTTAATTCACAAGATGGAACAGTAATGTTCTCTCTACATTACCAGATTAGTGCAGAGTCTTTAGCAATTCTAGGTGTAGATGAATTGGAGAGCCAGCTCCAGATACCATCAAGCCCACTAGAGAAATTCATCCTTAGAATTCTACCTCTCTAGAACCTGCTACTGGCACCACAATCTGGATTAGATGAAGTTCTTTAGAGACAGAACTAATAGAAGAAACATGTATTATAAAGAGGGATATGTTAAATTGACTTACACGACACTAGAGATGCTGTTTAGTCCACAAAGTTGATCACCTCAGCAGTCCCAACCTGGTGCAGAAGGTCTGGAAGATTCCTGGAGAGTCATTAGTGTTCAGTTCGTGTTGAAAGAAGGCTGAAGAAGCTTGAGTCTGACGTCAGAAAAGGACAGTGGCAGCAGAGCCAAGCACTGGCTCCAGACCAAGGGAAGGCAGGCAGCCAACACCGCTTTTTCTTTAGGCTTTTTTGTACTGGCTCACCTGCTGGAAGGTTCTCACTCCTGCCGGGTTAGACCTCTCTGGAAACACCTGTCAGAAATAAAATCTGGTAGTTCATTTCCAAATGGGCCCTGAGCAAGCTTAAGTCCAGTTACCAATGAACAGAAAACAATAGACTCCTGCTGATACCTGCTAGTCTAGCTATTCTCTCTCATGACCCAATATATCCAAACTCTCCTAAGCTACACACCATCTAAAAGTTTAAGAGTAGACAACTACTGACAGCCAAGCTTCTCTGCAAGATGGTGCATCTGATAAGCATTAAAAAAAAAACAAGGTGTCAAACACAGAATGAGCCCACACAAGGTTTTTGTTGAGAAAAGCCACAGAAGGAAGATAAGACCTAAATAACATGTAAACTCCCACCTTCCCGGTTATTCATAAAAGGGAGGAAGGTCTGTTGGTTTAGAAAATGTTCTCTGCCTTCAGTCAGTATGCCTGCCATTCCAGGCTGGTGTCCAACTGCTGAAGAGCTAAGATAAACTGCTGAGTTCTTGCTACTCCGAGTCTCCAGTACTCTTATTATGAAACGAGGATCACTTTTTCCTCACAGACACGCACACAAGTGTATCTCCTAGGTGATTGCGAGCCTGGCAAATTGAAAATAAAGATTATCTATCACACACTGGGCTGGTACAGGAGGAGTGGCCTACAACTGTGCCCAGGTCTGCTTTTCCCCACCACTGTGAGTTTAGAGATCCCTAACCTGCTGGTACAGGTTGTGATGAAGGAAGACACTAAACCACATTAGAGGCCAGGGTTTAGCACAGCGTGATGGTGGCTTTGATATGTCAACTTGACTGACCAAGGGTGTTCAGATCAAACACTGCCTCTGAATGTGCATCTTTGAGGATGCTTCTAGGAGCAAACAGCAAAGAGAAATAGAAGGTGGGTGACTTTTCCAGGCCACTGAGATCCAGAGTAGAAAAGGTGAAATCAATCTGCCTCCTTTTTCCTGCCTCATCACTGGAGCTGAGACATTGGACTTCTCCTGCCCTCAGACAAGATTCACACCACCAGCCCTCTTAAATCTCAGGCATTTGCCTGTGGACTGAATCACACCACTGACTTCCTTTGTTTCCAGATACAGACAAGAAGTGTGAGACTTCCTAAACTGCGTGAATTGGATTTTCATTTTAGATGATAGATAGATAAGTAGGTAGGTAGGTAGGTAGGTAGGTAGGTAGGTAGGTAGATAGATGATAGATAGATAGATAGATAGATAGATAGATAGATAGATAGATAGATAGATAGACTGATAGAGATGATAGATAGTATCTTAGTTACTTTTCTGTTGCTATGATGAAATGCCCTGACAAAAGAAACTTTAGGAAGGTAGGATTTATTCTGACTTATAGTTCAAAGTACAATATACATAATGGCAGGGAAGTCTAGGCAGCAGGAGCCTAAAGCACCTGGCCATGTTGTGTCTCAGAGCAATAAATATCTATGCTCAGCTCACTTTCTCTTCTTCATACAGTCCCAGGTGCCAGCCAAGGGAATGGTGTCACCCACAGTGGGCAGGTCTTCCCATCTCAATTAACCTAGATAATCCCTCATTAGTGTGTCCAGGGGCTTGTCTCCTAGGTGATTCTAGATCCTGATAACATTACACATCCTAGATGGATGGATAGATGAATGGATGGACAAAATGTAGTTATGTTTAACTCATTAAATATACATACACATTATCCAGAAAATGCTGACTAATACAGATTTTAGTATCAAGAGTGTTTTCTGGAATTGACAGTCTAGTCTCTTTAGATTTAAAACCACTAATAACTCTATTACTAGTACTAAGAAGTCAGGAGCTAAGTAACTCTGCATATGATACTTCTGAAAATTTTTTTAAAGCTAAGACATCAGCCCTTTGCTCCTAATATTTCTGGACCAGATGACAAAAAGGATGAGCTCAGGGTTTGCATTTCCTATCAAACATCACACAGATGATCTACAAGCCCCTGGGTTGTGAAGGGTAGTCTTGTCTCCTAGAGATGCAGGGAGGAATGTGCTAAAAGTCAAATATAGAACCTCATTCTAGACTCACTGGATCACAAGGCAAGGTAAATCTACTGTTGAAATGAGGACACTGGCTGGGAAAGAATGGATCCTGAAAGCTGGAATAGGGTCATGTGGGAAGACCCTCATAAAGTTGAGGACAACACCACCCTGTGTTCTGATGAACCTTTCTTGTCAGCAGGTGTGGTTCTCATGGGCAGGAGAGATGGCCATAACTCTTAACAGTGGTTAAGAGTACATATTGCGCCGGGCGGTGGTGGCGCACGCCTTTAATCCCAGCACTCGGGAGGCAGAGGCAGGCGGATCTCTGTGAGTTCGAGGCCAGCCTGGGCTACCAAGTGAGTTCTAGGAAAGGCGCAAAGCTACACAGAGAAACCCTGTCTCGAAAAAACAAAAAAAAAAAAAAAAGAGTACATATTGCTCTTCCAGAGGACTTGAGACCAACTACTAGCACACACAACTGATGTCACTACTACCTATAACTCTAGCTCTAGGGGATCTGATATCTCTGGCCTTTATGGGTACACTCCTCCCCACAACACACATACATATTCAGCATATGCTCACATATATACACACAATTAAAAATAAAATAATTTTTTAAATTAAAGAAGTGATTCCTGCCCCCATAGATGGGGTCTCCCTGTCCACTGGAGGGAAGTCTGTAAGGCCCAAGGAAACAGCAATGACCTTTCCCAAGGCAGCTACCAGGCAGGACAATACTGGCCCCTTCCATCACCACCCTCCCTATGTGTCCTTCTTCGCTCTTCTGTTGCTGTGATAATCACCATAACCAAAAGCAACTTGGGGAAGAAAGGATTTATTTGGCTTACATTTGCAGGTAATAGCCTATCACTGAGGGAAGTCAGGGCAAGAGCTCAAGGTAGAAACAAGGAGTGAGAAGCCATGTAGGGATGCTGTTTATTGGCCTGATCTCTTGTTTATGCTCAACTAACTTTCTTAAGCAGCCCAGGCCCCCCAGTCTAGAGATGGTGACACCCACAGTGGACTGGGCCCTCCCAATAAATTATCAGTCAAAACAGTCTCTCACAGATATGGTCATAGGTCAATCTGTTTGAGGCAATTCTTTAATTGAGGCTCCCTTTTCACTGATTCCAGGTTTGTGTCAAGTTGACAATGAAAACTAACCAGCACATTTGTTTCCATACTCATATGTAGACATGTATCTCCGTGCAGAACAGTGTGTGACCCCAAGGATATGCATTACACTTTAGAAGGACTGCTTGAGTTCTCTATTTTATATAGACAGAAACATAGTGAAAAGGAAATCATTTGAACTCATGGTAATAGACATCAAATGAGACAGCAACGTAGGACAGGGTCAAACATAAAGTTGGATCAGGACAGATGTATCTGATGTATGGGAGCACTGAACACAGATTGTGTCTAATGACGCAGCTCCAGGAATCACAGGATTAAATCACATGGTGGTACACTCCTTTAACCCCAGCACTTGGGAGACAGAGGCAGGCAGATCTCTGAATTTAAGGCCATCCTGATCTACAAACCAAGGTCAGTCAGAACTGTTTAGTGAACCCTGTCTCAAACAAAACAAAACAAAAAGACTAGTTAGTTGTTAGTTAGTTAGTTAGTTAGTTAGTTTGACTGATGTGTGTGTGTGTGTGTGTGTGTGTGTGTGTGTGTGTGTGTGTGTGTGTGTGTTACATGGTGGCCCACAGTGAAGGAATCAGAAATAGGAGACTTTCAATGGTTTTATGTAGAGGGATGAATGAAAGACACAGGAAATTGAGTATTCTAGGTTGGATTCAACTTGTTAAACTTGTTTACCCACACCGGAAAGGTTCAGAAGGTTGACCTTCACCATGACTATGAGAAATACACTTGGGGCGTGGGGTAAGGGGTGGCAGTATCCTTCCACTGTTCTGTGATTGCTCATCCCTGAAGACTGTACTTTGCAGTGGGAACCAAAGCTAGTCAAGTGGAAAGCTCAAATTCAGTGACAGTCATTGGATCCCAGGGTGGCATGGGCCATGTGGGGGCATTCAGAGGGCATGGGCACAGTGGCTGAAGTTACTATAGTGGAGAGCAGAGGCAAAGCCCCACAGTCTGAGCAGTCTGGCCCGGCAGACCTGTGGTGCTGGCTGATTGATCATGGTGTTCCTTCGGGGAAACAGAATGTCTGCTAACTTCTTGCTTGATCTTTCTATGGAAAACTTCCAGGATCCATGAGCAAAAGTGAAACTTGAGTCATAAAAAACAAAGGTCACAGACACCAGCAATCCCAAGACCTGAGCCAGTTTATAGGTCTGAGCTTCTTCATGAAGGGGAGGCCTGGCCCACTGCAGGAGAAATCCTGGGCATAATACCCATAAGACTTCTTGTCTGTCTTTTCATCCACCTTCTCCCAAGTGGACTCAAGGTCCTTTCTCGGGGACACTGCCCTGGAGAAGAGGATATAAGCAGTGAGTTCAGGGCTGACTCAGAATTGGGTCTAGATTGACACTGATCTCAGAAGACTAGATCCTCGGGGTGGCCCCACAGTCATTCAGGACTTACAGGTAAGAAGATCCACAGAGTGTTCAGTCTGGTCCATCTCACTGTGAGCCCATAGGTCCCCAATTCCATTCTATGATTATTTCCCTGGATCTAGAAAAGAAAAAAAGAGAACAGACATACTTAGCCAGTGGTGGGATCCTTCAGCTGGCTCCCTGACCTGTGCAATACGAGTTGCTATGGTAACAAAGGGCAACTAGACTAGAGCTACTTCCAGCGGGCAAACCAGTGAAGTGAGTATAGTGACACCCCTCGGGGGACTGCGGATGCCATGCAGTGATTGGAACTGAACGATGCAGGGTGAGATGGACACCGTGGTACATGGCTATAAGCCAGGCACTCAGGAGGCAGAGGCAGGAGGATCACCACAAGCTCAAGGTCAGCCTGATCTACATAGCAAGTTCCAGGCCAGTAAGACTCTATCTCAGAAAAGCAAAAATGGGGCTGGCAAGATAGCTCAGTGGGTTGAGGCACCTGCCGCCAAGCTTCATAACCTGAGTTCCACCCCAGGACCTGTATGGTGGAAGGAGAGAACCAACTCCCACGAGCTGCCCTCTGGCCCTCACATGTGCTCCACGGCATATGTACCCACCACTCCAGCCCACGATAAATAAAGAAATGTATTTTTTTTAAAAAACAAGAGTAGTGACTTCCATCCCCACCACCACACACACACACACACACATACACACACACATTCAACTCTCCTCCTGACCTGAGCAGTTGACAGGAGGACCTAGAGGGGACAGTGGGATCTGTCACAGCTTTACTCAGGTAGTAACTCCAATCATAGACTCCCTACTAGATACTGTTTCCCAGCCTGGGTGCATGAACACGCGCCCTGGTGGCTGGTGTGTAGACAATGACTGGCAACGCCTCTTTCCTACCCTTGCCTCTCCATAAGGCCCATCAGAGTCAGTGTGCTTTCATCTGGTAAGGGCGCCTTTCCCATCCTTCCTCAAAGGGTCTGCTCTCCAGCCTTGGTTCACAGTTTGGTTTCACAAGAAACTTAACGACCTTCCTGTTCCTCCTCACTGCTGGCCTGTTGCACAGATGTCACGTCAACCGAATCAAGCCATTCAGAAGTAGCAACTACTGACTTCTTGGAAAGACACTGGTGTGTCAGGGAGGGAAGTTAATTCAAACGAATTTCAACATAAGATATTTAGGCATGTCAAAATATCTCTTCCAGGGAAAGATAAGTTATTGCACATAAGCCCCAGCACCAACCAAAAAAAGCACAGCCTCTCATGGGCCTATCCATATTTCTCACTTGGGTGTGTTGCTCAGGCATTTTCTAAACTATGCAAATGGCCCCCAACAGGAAGAGGTTCCGATGTTCTTCCATGAGGGTTCTTTGACCCCCACAGAAGAGGTGCTGGGATTGGATTGACAGAACTTTGGTTTGACCCCATAGGGAAATTGCAGCAGACCGCCTTAGCAGATTGTGGAGTGAGGCCCTGCCCTAATTTGCAACAACCACTTCCCTAATGAGAGTCTGCTCTTGGCTGCTACTGGGTATTCATAGAAACATGTCTCACACATTACTGTGCATCCTAAGCTGCCCATCATGAACCACGTGTCATAAAGCTGGGTGTGTCCAGCAGCAACCCATCATCAGATAAAAGTTGAGCTATCTGATTGGGTTTAAGACAGCCTTGAAGGCACAGAGTAAGTACCAGGAGGAAGTGACCCAGATGCCACTGCTGTTTGCTCCTCCAAGTTGATAACTGTGGCTTCATGGAGAGTGCCCTTTGACCAGCTGGCAGGATAAGAGATGACCCGTGTCTGGCTTACCAAGGTGTGATGGCTAATTTTGTGTCAACTTGACACAGGCTAGGGTCATTTTGGAAGAGGGAACTTCAAGTAAGAAAATGCTCCCATCAGACTGGCCTGTAGAAGAGTCCATAGTGCATTTTCTTGACTGTGGGATGGACCCACCCCATCAATCATTGGTCAATCGTGGCTTTCCTACAGGCCAATCTGATGGGGGCATTTTCTTAAATGAAGTTCCCTCTTCCAAAATGACTCTAGCCTGTGTCAAGTTGACATAAAATTAGCCATCACACCTTGGTAAGCCAGATACAGGTCATCTCTTATCCTGCCAACTGGTCAAAGGGCACTCTCCACAAGGCCACAGTTCCACGGGGCTGAGAGTCCAGCACAGCAGGAAGGCATAGCAACAAGCGGCAGACGTGGAGAGATCAGATCTTCAACTGTAAGCACAATGCAGAGAGGGTGAACTGGAAGTAAGCAAGGCTGTAAACCTTCAAAGCCTATCTGCCCCTCTAACAAGGCTGCCCTCCAAACAGCACCAACTGGGGACCAAGTGTTCAAATACCTGCACCTGTAAAGGACATTTCTCATTTAAACCACTACAGCTAATCTAGCTGGCCAGTAAACCCCAGTGACACCCCCCCACCCTCAATTCTGCCTCTTCAGCACTGGGATTATAAGCAGACACCAGCATACCAGGCTTTTTAATGTGGCTTCTAGGGAATGACTTCAAGACCTCATGCTTTCAAAGCAAGCACTACCAACTGAACTGTCTCCCCAGCCCTAGGCTGGTAACCCCCAAACAACAGAAATTTGTCTCTCAGGCTTCTAAAGGATGAGAAGTTGAAGATCAAGTTGTCTGGGGAAGACCTATTCCTCCCAGATGGTACCTCCCTACTGTGTCCTAGCATGGAGGGACGAGTGGACACAACCCTCACTCCTTCTAAAAGAATATGGATCCCATTTGTTAGAGCTCTGCCCTCCTACAAATGAGTCACCTCCCAAAAGCTTGTATAAAGCATCTTGCTTGCAGTCAGACATTTCAACCCCAAGGACGCTGCATTACCTCTGGGAAAGAAAACACACCTGCCAACAAGTCAAGCATGGCATGAGGCTACATCCATGTAATTCACAAGTCTAACTGTGTCTCCATCAATCTGAAGCAGCCGGCTTATAGCTTGAAGATAAGATACATCACCAACTGGGGTGGCAGTGCCTAATAGAGCTGAGGCAGAATTCACCAGAGGGCTGAATGTTCTTTGACTCAGTGTCCCGTGTCCAGTACTGTTTCTCCCAGTCATGACTCATGGGTCCAGAAATCAAGGGGTATGAGAATGGAACCGCTAATCACCACCCCTGGAGGTCCTGTTTGCACAACCTTATGCTCTGCTGGCCTAGAAAATCTTGGTTCCAGAATAGGGAGCACTTTTGCAAGGAGGTACAACAAACACTGCCCTGAACTGGATGCTGAGACCCCCCAGCCACCTCACCCCCACCCCTCATAGTGAATCTGAGTTCCTTGGGCTGAGGAGGAGTTAGGGATTGGTGGGATGTCTGACCATAACTACCAGGAGAGATCTGCAGTTCAGGGCTCCCTTAGGGTGCCCCTAGTGTCACCTGGATAACGTCAATGGGACCACAAGGGCTCACAGGCCAGGGAAAAGTGTGGGTCACCTGCCAGGTAAGAACCAAGAGCAGCCAAGGGCAAATGGGCTGCAGAATTTTTGGTGGAAGAAAGCATTTCCAAATGCTAGCTATGGTGACGTGACCAGAAACAGCCGCAAAGATTGCTGTGGCCACAGTACTTCCTCTTTTAATAATGTGTCTGGAGAGATGTCTCAGCACTGGGTGCTCTTGCAGAGGACTTGGGTATAGTTCACAGTACCAGCGTGGCAGCTCACGATTGCCTGTAACTTCAGTTCCGGAGGATCCAACACCCTCTTCTGGCCTCCATGGGCACTGCACACATGTGGTACACATGCATATATGTATGGAAAACACTCATACACACAAAATAAAAATAAATTAAAAAAAAAAAAACTCCAGATGGTTTCTTGCTGTGTAGCTCTGACTGGCCTGGAACTCCTTATGTAGACCCAGCTGGCCTTGAATTCACAAAAATTCAAGGTTCCTTTACAGACAGGTACAGGTATTTGAACCTGCCTCTGCCTCCTAAATTCTGGGATTAAAATTGTATACCACCACACCCAGCAAATTAATCTTTTTTTTTTTCTTTTAAAGAAAGTGTCTGTAGCCGGGTGTTGGTGGTGCACACCTTTAATCCCAGCACTCGGGAGGCAGAGCCAGGTGGATCTCTGTGAGTTCGAGGCCAGCCTGGGCTACCAAGTGAGCTCCAGGAAAGGCGCAAAGCTACACAGAGAAACCCTGTCTCGAAAAAACCAAAAAAAAAAAAAAAAAAAAAAAAAAGAAAGAAAGTATCTGTGGGTATATAGTTCATATATGAGGAATCAGTGTCTATTTCCTTCATGTTTCTTCCCCAGCTTATTCATGAATCACATGACCTTTGAGTTATAGATGTTGAAGGGAGAGCAAATATCACCCAGGGACTACACATTCTCCCCTGGGGAAGGTTCAGCGGGTGCTTGGGATACACCACACAGTTGGCTCATGTTATGTAGAACCATGTAGTCTACTGGGAGATAAAGTTGGGTTTAGGAAGATGTTGTTAGTCATGTGGCCCTAGCTATTCCACTATGAATACATCTTGTTAACGTGGATGAACGTGGCAGTTTAGGGTGTCAGCCTGACTTGGGTTATGGACTGCCCAGAGAGCTGAAAAAGCATTGCTGTTGAGTCAGTCTCTGCAGGTTTTTCTGGAAGATACTGAAACTTGAATTGGTGGCTATGGAGAAGACCCACCTCACCCAATGTGGGCAGTATCATCTGAACAGCTGAAAGCCCAGATGGAAAACGGTGAAGTTGTCCCCTCCCCTTGCCTCATCTTCTGGCATACTTCTGTCCATGAACATCAGAACTCTGGGCTCTCTGGGAGAGCCAAGTATCCAGGACTTTCACTGACTGCCCTGTCCCATGGCTACAGGCCTTCAGCCTTGGACTATGTATTAGTTCATGGCTCGGCTGGTTCTAAGACATTTGAATTTGGACTGAACCTCAGTAGCAGGTTGTCTGGGTCTCCAGACCACATGTGGGACTCACTGTGGGATTTCTCTGTGTCTGCAACCGTATATGCCAATATCTCTAATAAGTCCCTCTCATCAGTCTCTGTCTCGGGATGGAGATGTAGTAAGATGGAGCAGGCCTCTGTCACTCTTGATCCTCTGCACTAGAGATGCTCCAGCTCACAGGGTTGCCTCCCTGAGTTCTTGTCCCTTCTGGGGGACCTTCTGATGACTGATGGAGGGACAAAAGGACAATATCTTACTCTTGGTTCCTGCAGCAGCTCTGAAGGTGCCCTCGGGCCATCAAAGCTATCTTGAAAGTCTGCTCTACTCCTCCTCCCAAAAGTGGGAGTAGGACAGGGAGCTGTCCCTGGCTCCTGGACTTCCATGGCATGCAAGGAGCCTGTCCTAGGCAGAAGCTGTGGAACTGCCAGGCTAGGGACCCAAAGCCTATGGTCAGAACCTAGACACTATTATAGGCAGGAGCCTCCTTACAGGACAGGAAAGCATAGACCCTGGGTTTCCTAGATGGAGCAAGAGGATCAGAGGCCTCTGATCTGGCTAGAAAGACAGATGCCCATGGAGGTTGCAGGCCTGTGGCTCCATCCACACCATGGGCCCTTCCTATCTCAGTACATGTGCAATCTGGGCACTGAGTTAGAGACTGAGATAGAGAATATTCTACCCCACCAGATGCTGTGTCTGCACCCAGTAGCCCCACTTGGCAGTGGCATTTAGGGGCTCAGGGGTGCATGCATCCTGCAGATGCTGATCCACAGCACCAGCCAGTCTTACTGTCATCGGCCTGGTGGACAGTGGATCTTCACTTAAACTTGGGGCAGCAAGAGTTCTCAGACCCCCTGGCATGCTATAAGGAGGGGATAAAGTCAGAAGGTGACTCCTTGCTAGAGCTCCATCCTACACCACCCCTGGAGTTCAGCCCCTCCCTCTGAACCTGTGTCTCCTTCCTCCTCCCTCTGTCCTTCTCCCAGCAGTGCCCTGCCAGGAGGCCCTTGAACCACTCAGCCTCCTCATTGCCCACCTGGGCTCCAAACAGCTGCTTTCAGTCCAGTCTTCACCACAGCCTTTCCCAGTTCCCGTCCTGTAGGGCAACGTCCTTTGTGGAGTCTTCCGACTCTCTTGTCTGCCACAAACTTTGGACCTCTGAGTCTTATTTAATAATTTTTCTCTCTTAATTACTTAGTATTGATCTGGAAACCAGAGCCCAGTTCCACTGTAAAGAATTAATAGCAGGCAGTACTGATGGCTATTTGTTCCCCTTAATGTTAGGTCATGAACCCAGCCATGCCCCACCCACTCACTGGTTGGTACTGAGGCCTAGCCCCATCCTTCCAGCCACGCACTCTTTCAAAAGCACCTTCCCACTTCCTACTCCCACAGCTTAACCCAAGCTGGTTTGGTCATTCATTCATGCTTAAGGAAATGGGAAGCAGAGATAGTTAGAGATTCTGGAACTTTCTCCCACGGCGTCCACCCTTCCTGGCTTTCCCCTGAGTATTTCTAGCTACTTCCTTGCTTTGAAAGACTTGCCTTCAATCCAAACTTTAAGTTCTCTGTTGTGTAGACCCACCCACCTTCCCTCTACATTCTACCCCATCCCACAGTGGCCTCTCCACCCCAGTCCCAGTGACCCCCTTGACCTATCAGGGTCTAGGCTGGAGGTGAGTAGGGGACACCCTTGACCACCCACACCTTCTTTTCCTAAGCATTGCCTACTTCTTCTCGTCTCACCTTGCAGCCCCTTCATGGGAACTTCCCCTAGTGTGTGGCCTAGTCCCATGGAAATTGGTCAGCAAGTGCTGTCAACAGTGGGGATAGTTTGTCCAGGCAGCCCCTGGTAGAGTCTAGACAGTAAGAGACATAGATCAGCAAGAGACCCTGGGACAGACCAAAGGTCCTGACATCTCAGTGTGCCCTTTATGTTCTCAGCAATACAGTCTGGAGAAAGAGGGGCTAAGGCTATGTGAAGGGCAGATTGACTCTGACCAGAAGGGACTGTGAGCCTGGTCACTGCAGAGGCAGGAGATGATTTCTCCAGGCTGTCCCCTTCGGCCCCTCCAACCCCTCCAATCTGTGGTGATGGGACAGACGTTGCTGGGCCTCCCTAGGGTTATATTCCACAGGAATGGAGGCACCAAAAGCATCACAACCAGCCCTGGTCACTCCCCAGAATCCCTCTTTCCTCAGGAGATGGGTCTTAATGGGTTACTGCTCTCAGTGCTGAGCAAGGACTCATGGGTAGCTGGTGAAGGTGACCCTGGCTTCACACTAGCAGGCAGCACCACTGGGGTCTTAGCACAGAGTGACACAGAGACCATAAAGCAGGATTAGCCCTGTAGGTGAAGATCCACCCCCAGCCCAGACAGTGGGCCGTCTGACCCTCTCTTTAGGGACATGGCCTCCTCTTGCCGGCTCAGTCCAGATTTCCGGATTCCACTGCCTTCTAGGAGGAGTCCTGAGGTGGAAACAGTATGAAGCTCTGACCAGCTCTGACTCAGAACTGTGTGCACTTGGCCAGGCTGATGGCTTGGGACTGCACTGTCCTAGGGGGCAAGGGTCCCACAGTTGGGCTAGCTACAATGTCCGGCCAGTCACAGTCAGGGTCACAGTCATCCAGAGGCCAGCCAGGCTTTTTTTCCTCCCACAGCTGCAGTATTCAGCCCGCCCCCCAGGAATCCAGAATTGATACTGCCCTCTTCCTCCGACAGCAGGACTGAAGCGGGGCTGGGTCCCTGCAGATCCTGAGGAGACTCATCCTGACCCACATGTGACCTCTACAAGCTCCCTGAGAGTTGAACAGATCTCACCTCTCAGGGCTCCTAGAACATGCCACGGTGCTCCCCTGGGCATAGCAAGTCCAGGCCTCTCGGCACCAGGCCAACACCTCACTGCAAACTATTCCACGCACAACTGCAGGCCACAGACAAGCTCACAAGCCCTTGGCACTCATAGCCCTTCCTTGGGCTCCCTTTTCCTCCTGACTCTGAAGTCTTGACGGCCTCGGTCTTTTGAAAACCATACAAGTTGGGACTGTTTGTTGTCCCTGAAGCAGGAAAGTCTCCCTTGCTGGTGACCTCTTGACGATCTCTGTCCACAGGCCAGCCGCTGGCAGCTCTTCCTGGACCTGCACTGCTGCCCTTGTGGGTTTCCCTGACCCCCTGCTGGTTCTCCTTCCACCACAGAGAACACTTAAAAGCACAGCCTGACCCTCCAGGGTCCCTAGGCCCAGGCTCAGACTCTAGCCTTTCCTCTCACTTCCTTCCCATGGCCTGGGGGCTTTGTCTACATGCTGACCAAGTGTCCAGCACAAGCCTCAGTTATGTCTCTGCTTAACCACACAGCCACCACTGCAGGGCAGAGATCATCCTTTTCTCATCACCTTCTGGTTCCTCCCAAGTCCCCTAACTTGGTGACAGGCCCTCTTATTTTCTGTCTGCTCCCTCTCGCCCCAGCGCTCTCCTGATCTGCTAAATGTGATGACCAGAATGAGAAATGACTTCCTGTTCTAATTTGTTTTCTGTTGCTGTGATAAAACACCACGATCGAAAACCTAGGGAAAGTCAGGGGAAGAAATTGTTTACTTGGCTCATAAGTCTGGATTACAGTCTATCATTGAGAGAAAGGAGGACAGGAACTTGAAGCAGAATCCATGGAGTAATGTTGCTTGCTGGTTTGTTTGCAGACTGATGCTTGGCTGGCTTTGTTATATATCCCAGGACTACCTGCCTAGAGAATGGTGCCACCCACAATGGGATGGGCTCTCCTACATCATTTAACAATCAAGACAATCCCCCATAGACATGCCCACAGGCCAATCTGATCTAGACAGTCCCTCAATTGAGATACCTTTCTCACCTGACTCCAGGCTGTGTCAAGTTGACAGTTAAAGCTAACTAAGGCATTCCCCCAAAGAGATAATGTCTACACAGGACTCTAGGATTTGGAACCCTTGAAAGGAGAGCCTAACCTCTAGGTAATAAGCCCTAAGCATCAGGCCACAGTAGGGAAAGTCTGGGTCCCTGAACTCAGACAGGACCAGCTAGAGAACTCCAAGTACGCTCCCTAAATCAACCCCAAGGCACACACTCCTGTTTCTGCACCTCCTTTCTCAGACCAGCCACCTGCTGTGGAGGCCCGCCTGAGCTGGATTTTGAGATATTTTATATCTTGTGCAGCCACAAATTATCTACCACAAAAGCTTCCCATGGACAGACTGGAGTCCATGTTCTCAGTAGGGAGATGTGTGCAGCCCGAACTATTGCCTAGTCTTAGATCACTTTCATACCCCAAAGATAGGGTGAGGTCTCTTGGGTACCATTAGCACCACCCTCCAAGCTCCAGCAAAAGCAAATCTCCCTTCTATCTCTGTCATTCTACTATTATTAATTTACATACTCTCAGCACTTTAATTTTTTTTTTTGAGACAGGGTCTCTCTGTGAAGCTCTGGCTATCCTGAAACTCTATGTAGACAAGGCTGGCTTCGAACTCACAGAGAACTGCCTGCCTCTGCCTCTCAAGTGCTCTGGGATCAAAGGCTTGCACCTGACTTTCCTCAGCACTTTAAAATAAAGTGTTGAATACGTGGTCTTTCACACCGGGCCTCCCTCTTTCATTAACAAAACATTTAAGGACTTTGTTTTGAGACGGGGGTCTTACTTTATAGTCCTGGTTGGCATGGAACTTATGGAGATCCTCTTGCCTCTGTCTTCTAGGTTACAGGCATGTGTCACCATACCTGACTCAGCATTTTCAAGGCTCATCAGAGCTATAGTACGTATCATGGCTTCCTTGATTTTAATGGTTCCGTTACACTCTGCAGTCTGGACAATGTCATGTTGATACATTTGCCACTTGATGGGTATTTTGTTTTGAGATAGGATTTCTATGTGTAGCCCTTGCTGTCCTGGAACTCGATCTGTAGACCAGGCTTGCCTTGAACTCAGAGATCTGCCTGCCTCTGCTTCCCTAGTGCTGGGATTAAAGGCATGCACCACCACCACCCAGCATATTATTTTATTTTTAGATGTACATTAGATTCTCTAAGGGAATAGAACTGATAGAATGAGTATATATTAATATATATTAAAAGGGAATTTATTAGAATGACTTACAAGCTGTGGTCCAGATATTCCAACAACAGCAGTCTCCCAGTGGAAAGGCAAGAATCTGGTAGTTGTCTAGTTCATGAGATTGGATGTCTCTGCAGCCCCAATCTGGTGCTGGAGTCCTGGAAGGTTTCTGAAGAGATGCTGGTCTTTGATATATGCTGGAATCATGAAAAAGTAGGTTCTAACATCAGCAAAGGAATGCTTACCAACAAGACAGGTGAACATGCCAGTGACAGTGAGGGAAAACAGAAAAGAAAAAAAAAAAAGCAAGTTTCCTTCATGTTCTTTTATATGGGCTGCCACCAGGAGGTGTGGCCCAGATTTAGGGTGGGTCTCCCTATCCTCAAATGATCCAATCAAGTAAATTCTTCATGGGAATGTTCAACTTCTTGAGTTTTAGTTGATTCCAGATGTAGTCAAGTTAACAGCCAAGATTGGTCATTATAAAAGTGTATGGGTGCTTTGTCTTCATGTATGTGCATCATGTGCATGCAGTGCCCACGGAGGCCAGAAGAGGGCATTAGAACCTTTGGAGCTGAATCTACAGGTCACTGTAAGCCACTGGCTGTGGATGCTGGGATGCAGACTCAGGCTCCCATGATTGAGCAGCAAGCTCTCTGAACTGCTAAGCCACCTCACCAGTCCTGGTTCCACTTTTTGGCTATGATAACAAATGCTGGCACAAAAGTACATGGATCCATTGTTGTACGGATGTGTTTTCACTGACCTTGGATGTAAAAACACAAGTGTAGCTAGAGTTTTCCTGCCTTGCCCACAGTCAGGACAAATCTTTGTCACCTGCCAGTCCCACAGCCGCTCAGACCCAACCAAGTAAACACAGAGACTTATATTGCTTACAAACTGTATGGCCGTGGCAGGCTTCTTGCTAACTGTTCTTATATCTTAAATAAATCCATTTCCATAAATCTATACCTTGCCACGTGGCTTGTGGCTTACTGGCATCTTCACATGCTGCTTGTCCTGGCAGCGGCTGGCAGTGACCCCTTTTGCCTTCCTGATCTTTCTTTTCTCCTCTCTGTTAGTCCTGCCTATACTTGCTGCCTAGCCATGGCCAATCAGTGTTTTATTTATTGACCAATCAGAGCAACTTGACATACAGACCATACCCCAGCACAGCCAAGTGCAGACCATCTCAGACACCTGCACTACTCAGGCCCGTGGTCCTAATCATCCTCTATGCAGACCTGCTGGGTAAAGCCATGAGGAACCCAAGAATGGGCTCCCACAGGACAAACAGAACATCCCACCAGCACACAAGTTTCTACATATGGGTAAATACATGGATGAAATTTCCTGGTCATCAATCCCCTCAAGACAAATTCAGATTTCCTTTGGGGGATTTCAGAGGATTTATGACAACAGAGACTTTCCTCTTCTGACAGGGCAAAGGTAGCTATTGGTTGCAACAACAGCCAGTTGTCACAGGTTCCTTTTAAAAAGAAATCTTGTCCTTGAAAGGATCCCATCCTCTTCCATTCCTATCACACACATACAGAATTACAGAGAGCATGGCAAACAGATACTGGAAGTTCAGCCCATTTTGTGGTCTCTATTTACCATTTGGGTGGAGAAGTGAAACACTCTGGGTACTGGGTGCTTATATGCCTAGAGGGTATTACTGAATTTAGAGTCACTGCCTGAGTCCCAACAAGCCAGACTTGGCTACCCATCCTTCATAAGCTAGTTAAAAGAGTCAAGTAAAGGGGCTAGAGACATGGCTCAGTGGTTAGAACAGCTGCTCTTGCAGAGGACCCATTTGATTCTGAGCACCCCGTCAGACAGCTCACAACAACCCGTAACTACAACCCCAGAGACTCCTGTGCGCATACCATGAAAGAGACAGAGACAGAGAGAGCACACGCATACACAGACACATTTACACATAAATAATATGAAAACAAATCTTTTTCAAGAGACAAATTAATAAGCAGAAAGGAGGAGATTTATCCAACATGGTTACATTGGGAAAAGGGACAGAGAGATCCAGAGATGCCCTGCCCCAAGTCCATCTTCAGGGTCCTGATGTGAGGCTGAGGTTTAGAGGATGCTGGTATGCATAACTAAGCAGTCCTGATCCATGTGTGGGGCCCTTGGCCCACCATTCTCTCAGCTCCTAAATCTTTCCTACAAGGTCCTTTGACAAGGTGTACACCTTTCTTCAGGAAACAAAACCCTCTTCTGGTTGTTCTACCAATTCAATCTTTTCTTCTCCCAGCGTATTTCTGGGGAAATTCTAATTTCTCAGGTCCATTGTCTCAGTAGTCTGCTAGCCAAAGAAAGGAGCATGACAGATTCACAAATATGGTTTTCAATTCCCTTTTCCTCAACAAATCGGAGCAATCTCCTGCTAATACAATGCTTGGACTTCCCCTTTTAGTACAAATATCGTGTTAGTTACTTTTCTCATTGTTGTGGCAGAATATCTGTCAAAGCCAACTTAAGGAAGAGTTTTTTTTGCCTCTGGGTTTGAGGCTCCTGGCGGGGAAGGCAAGATGGCAGACGGCATGATGGTGAGGCAGCTGGTCACATCCATTCACAGTCAGGAAGCAGAGATATGAATGCTGGTGCTCAGCTCCCTTTCTCTTTTTTTATACAGCCTGAGACCAAGCCCATGGAACGGTGCTTCTGTTTTTTCTTTTGCTGTTTGTGTGTTTGGTCATAGAAAGGAAACTGCTGTCTAACACAAGGTCACTAAGACCTATTTCTCCTTCTTCTTCTTCTTCTTCTTCTTCTTCTTCTTCTTCTTCTTCTTCTTCTTCTTCTTCTTCTTCTTCTTCCTCTTCTTCTCCTCCTCCTCCTCCTCCTCCTCCTCCTCCTTCCTTCTTCTCCTTCTCCTTCTTCTTCAATAGAATTTCATCCTAGCTGTCCTAGAACTTGCTCTTTAGACGAGGCTGACCTCAAACTCACAGGGATCCACCTGCCTCTGCCTCCAAGTGCTGGGATTAAAGATGTTCACCATCACCGCCAGACTTAAGATTTTTATGTAATTAATTTTTAATTATTTTTTGTGTATAGGTGTTTTGCCTCCATGCATGTCTGCACATTATATGCATGCCCAATGCCAATGGAAGCCAAATGAAGGCCTCAGATCCCCTGAAATTGGAGTTACAGGTGAGCTGCCATGTGGGTGCTGTGAACTGAACCCAATTCCCCTTGAAGAGCAGCCAGTGCTCTTAACCAGTGAGTCATCTCTCTATCCCCTAGGTCTCATTTTGATCATAATGTTGGCAGATGTGATATTCAATAGATTTACCTTGGTTTTTCTGTATACAAGGATGGCTATACCAGAGCCATGTGCTAGGAAGACTCTTCTCTCCACTGAGTTGTCTTGTCCTCTCATTTAAAATCAAAGATCTATTTCTAGAATTTCAATTCTATTTATTCCATTGATCTCCATTGCTACCATGTTCGTTAATTTTTGGTTTTTTGGGTTTTTTTTGTTTGTTTGTTTGTTTTTGTTAACCTGATACAAGTTAGAGTCACATGGGAAGAGGAAACCTCAACTGAGAAAAAGCCTTCATCAAATTGGCCTGTAGGCAAGTCTGTGAGGCATTTTCTTTATTAATTATGGATATGGGAGGGCTCAGATAATGGATGGTGCCACACCTGAGCAAGTGGTCCTGGGTTGTATTAAAAAAAAAAAAACAAAAAAAAAACTAAGCAAGCCATGAGAAGCAAGTCAATAAGCAGCATTTCTCCATGGCCTCTGCTTCAGTTCCTGTCTTGGCTTCCTTCATGATGGACTATGATTGGAATGTATAAGCCAAATAATAAACTTCTTCCTCCCCATGCTGACTAGTTTTATGTCAACTTAACACAAGCTAAAGTCATCTGAGAGGGGGGAACCTCAATTAAGAAAATGCCTCCTTAAGATCAGGCTGTTAGGCAAGCCTGTAAGGCATTTTTTCAATTAGTGATATGGAAGGGCTGGGGACATCCTCAGGCTGTGGATTCTATAAAAAAAAAAAAAAAAAAAAAAAAAAAAAAAGCAGGCTGAGGAAGTCACGAAGAGCAAGCCAGTAAGCAGCACCCGACATCTCTGCATCAGCTCCTGCCTTCAGGCTTCTGTTCTGTTTTGAGTTCCTGTCCTAACTTCTTTTGATGATTAACAGTTATATGGAAGCATAAGCCAAAGAAACCCCTTCCTCTCCAAGCTGCTTGGGTCATGATGTTTCATCACAGCAACAGTAATCCTAACTAAGACACTTCCCAAGTTGTGTTTGGCCTTGGTATTATCAAAGCAATAGAAAGCAGACTAAGATAGCTATACTTACACTGTTTCTCTGTCTCCCCACTTTTGGAGACAAGGTCTCATGTAGCCCAGGCTGGCTTTGAACTCCTGACTCTCCTGCCTTCACCCTTTAAATGCCAGGAGTACAACCATGTTCTACCATGTTCTACTACGCCTGACATTAGAACCATACTCTCCTGACTACTATAGCTCTGTAGTGAGAATCAGGAAGTATAAACCCTCTGCCTCTGTTCTTTCTCAAGGTTGTTTTGGCTATTCTGAGTCCCTTGCCTTTCCCTGTGAATTTAGGGTCAGAGGCTGGCAAGATGGTTCAGTGGGTAAAGGTACTTGCTGCCAAGCTTGGTGACTTAAGTTCAATCCACAGGATCCACATATTGGAAGGAGAGACTCTAGTTGTTCTGACTTCCACACACCTGCTATAGCATGTATGTAGGCACACAAGTGTGTATTTGAGCATAATACACACAGAATAAATACATAGAATGTAAATTTTTTTTTGGTTTTTTGAGACAGGGTTTCTCTGTGTAGCTTTGCACCTTTCCTGGAACTTGCTTTGTAGACCAGGCTAGCTTTGAACTCACAGAGATCCGCCTGTCTCTGCCTCCCAAGTGCTGGGATTAAAGGCGTGCGCCACCACCGCCCGGCCAATAGAATGTAATTTTTAACAAAAATTTTAAAAAGAAAATAGCCTTGAATCTAGAATCAGCATGTAAAAAGCCAGACAAATTCTTTAATGTTACTACCTGAATGATAAGTTTGTCTTTGACCCATGAAGGGAGATCCCCTCATAAGGTTAGATCCTAGTTCCTTCCAAGTCTGCAGGTCTCACACATGTCCCGTAGCGACTCCATTCCTTGATGTTTTGTTCTTTCTGCTGCTATTCTAAATGAAATTGCCACTTAGACTCCATCTTGGATGTTCACTACTAGTCTATACATCTGTTTGTCTTTTGCATATTGATTTTATATCTGCCGCATTGTTAAACATCTTTACTCATCCAAGTGTTAATTTTCTTCTTGCTGTGCCTAAAATACCTGACAAAGCGATTTAAGGAAGAAAAGATGTATTCAGGCTCACAGTTCAAGGGTACATCCCATAATATCAGGGAAGGCATGGGCATAGGGATCTGAGGCAACCCATCACATTATACCAACAATCAGGAAACAGAGAGATGAACACTGGTGCTCAGCATACTTTCTGCTTTTCATCACTCTAGGACCCCAGCTCACATTTAGGGTGGGTCTTCCCTCTTTAGTCAACCCAGTCTAGAAACTCCTTCACAGACAAGCCTGTAGGTATGTCTCATAGGGAACTTTAAGCATTTACCAGCACGCTGTCCTTTTCCATGGTACTAGGTCCTTTTCTAACGGTGCTGTTTCCATCTTGCCCAATCATCCTGCCTAGAACCCTGGGGAGAAATGCTGAGACTGTCTTGTTTGTTTCATCTTGTCTTGTCTCTGACCTTTCCGGGTGAGGAGACTCCAGGCTTCCTTGAGAGGACACAGGCTCAGGACTTTTATAAATCTCCAGTCCTTCCTCTGTCTAGAGGGCAGCTCCCCTTCTATTGCTGGTGAATGAGGTACTCTAAGAGGAGAGTGTGGAGCTTAGAGAGTAGAGGGCTGCATTTCCTGTCTCTATGGAGATGCTCACAAGAGTTTTGTCTGGCACTGCTCTGGTTGTTTTTGGATGCTGAGCTCTTTTAATACACAGCTGTCTTGCTCCCTGACCTGCATATGAATCTCTAGCAAGCAGAAATGGCAGTGGCCAACCTCCTCACTTGAGCAAGCGCTGCAGAAACAGCCCATTTGGGTAGTCGTCATGAATTTCAGGAAACCGAGAGAGTGGCTGGGCAACAACCTCCCCCTACCTCCTGCCAAACACACACAGCAGGAGCCCTCTGTGGAGTGAGTCACAAGACCCTGGGACTGGGCCAAACAGGACTTGACCTTGAGTTTCCCATAGGCCAGGCCCTGCTCCAAATGACAAGGACATTTTGCCCTTACCCACCTAGAGACACTCTGCCGCATCTCTGTCACACTGGGGAAACTGAGCAGCCAATACCAAGTCACACTGGCAGGAGAATTTTGAGACAAGCCCTGGCTATGAAGGCCTGCTCTTCCCACCTTCCCACACCCGCTGGCCAGGCGAAAGCAGGGAGAAACCTCCCATCCCAGGGTTAGGCTCCCTCATTTCCTACCACAGCTCATCTGCCTTCCCTCACTGATGTCTTAGAGCCAAGAAAAGAGAGATAGTCAGGCTGAGCTAACCCAGGGGCCCTTCTCTGATGCACTCTCTGGGTACCTACCTGACACATGTCCTACCAAGCTGGCCTGTTGGTCTCCCCATGTCCTCATAGCCAAGCTGGCAGGATGTTAGGCAGGGAACTTAGATGTGGTGCTCACAGGTGCAGGCCCTGCAAGGTGGCCCCATAAACGCTTGCCAACAGTCCTCTCAGCAAGTCTCCTAGAGCCTATGAGGTAGCTCCCCACCCACCCCCATCAACTGGAACAGAATGCGCCTAAGTCAGCCTTCCACCTAACCCAGACCTGTCTTTCTCCTGCCTACATCTTCTCCTGGGCCCAAGAGAGCTTCCTTTCTGTGCATTGACCTGGAATGGCTCTCTCAGCCCACAAGGCTTCTCAGGTATGAGAGTCTGGACCCATCTTTCAGCTCCTCTAAGACCCACAGTGCAGGTCTACTACTATTGTGTGACATTTCCCTAAGGAAATGCAACATGAACATCAGTTCATAAACATGAACATGTACATGAACATAAACATTCACTTCAGAAAAGGAACTGACAGCAGACCAAAGAAAGATTCCACAAAAGTCCAACTTGGTAAACCAAGCAGTTCATTGGGCTACTTACAGGAGTATGGATGAGGCGTTACTTACAGGATCAGAGAAAACTCAAAGGCAGCTGTATCACCAAAAACCCCAGCATGGATGATGGCTCCCAAAAGCTGGAATCCTGGAGCTCTAGCACCTCAACAAAGGTCAGAGCATAGGCTCTCTTCCTGTTTACATGTCCTTGGGGAAGAAGGGACCTTGTAAGTGTCAGGAACTTCTGAGACTTGTTAGTTGTTCACTTCCTAGTCTTAATACCTTCCCTCCAGAATGTGATGTTTTAATTTGAAGGAAACTGATCTACAAAAAACTACCCACTGTGATTGGTCAAGCATCCTGGAAACTCTCTTCTTGGCATTGATGTGACCAGAGCCTAAGGGCCCCAAAGGGAGTGGCTGTGGCTTCTAGGCTGCCCATAGCCAGTTCTTGGAGAAGTTCCTGGCACACAATGGAACTCACTAAAAACCTGATGTACTACACAGTACATAGACAAAACAGCTGGCCCTGCATGACCTTCAATTTGCATCCCCCATTTTGGGCATGAGGTGTCCCCATCACTGGAGAGAGTGAAGAGCTGATGAGAGAGCAGGTGCCCATCTCTGCACATGCAAGGACTGTTCTTTCCTCCTTTAAACAAAAAGAATCCTTACAGACTCCCTTGTGGGGACTCAAATGACTTTTATTGTGATGTCACTTCAGCATTGGTGACTTGAGTTACTTCTAATGTAACAAAACTTCAGCCTATAGGAACTATATAAAAGGTATAATCCTTTACTGTAGCAGCTATACTAACCTGTTACAAAGCCAAAACAAATGCACAAATTAACCCTCAAGACACCTACTAGCCCTAGCAGAGTAGGTGATTCCAGAAGAGTAGCTCCCCACAGGAAGCTACTGGCCAACCATAAGGTGTACATGTAAGTTATACACAGTTCAAATTTTAGTTCTTTAGACTCCTGGGCATGGTGGCCCACACCTCTAATCGCAGCACTCGGGAAGCAGAGGCAGGCAGAGCTCTATAAGTTCCCAGAAAGCCAGGACTACTTAGCAAGACTGTCTCAAAATTAAAATTATATATATTCCTTTGTAAACAAACTTCCAGTGCCCTGTAGCCAGAGGGGTGCCAGGGGTGAGCCTCATAGGGAACATGTCCTTTTTTTGTTTTGTTTTGGTTTTTGGTTTTTCAAGACAAGGTTTCTCTGTGTAGCTTTTGGAGCCTGTCCTGGAACTCACTCTGTAGACCAGGCTGGCCTCGAACTCACAGAGATTCACCTGCCTCTGCCTCCTGAGTACTGGGATTAAAAGGCATGCACCACCGCCTGGCAGGGAACATGCCCTTAACTGCTCAAAGTTTTAAGAACAGGGAGTGAACTGGAAAAAGCTGGGTCTTGGGAACTGGCCCTTCCACGGTCTCCAGTGTGTCCCTGCTGATGAAACAGCCAGGCTGTCCTCCAGTTCAGGAAGGAGGTGCCAAAAAGTTTCACTGGAACATCATCTATGGTGACAGCAGCCATTCCTCAGCTGGGAAGGGAGCCCTCCCCGAATCTTTTCTCACTTCCTTATAGCCCTAACTTTTAGGGAGCCAGTCAGAGGATAGAGGATGGACTCTTGGAAGGCACAGCCAGGGCAGAAAGAATATAGTATTTGAAGGTGCCCCTGAGGGTGCTCCAGCTACAAGATTTGCTATGGACACTGGGTACACTAGTGACCTTCCCAAACGCACTTTCCAAAACTGCAGCCAGGGACTCTTATCTGTGGGACTTGGGATTAGCCAGGGAATACATAGAATTCCATCCTAGACCTTCAGACCTATCCAAGTTGCTGCCTAAGAGATACATACACAGAGCATGCTAACTTTTAAGACCCTTTCCTGTCGAGACACCTCCACTGAGGAACCCTCGGGGAAAGTCCAAGGCGCCTGAGTAAAGGGAAGTAAGTGGGGGTTCTTTGCGGGGGGAGGTATCTTGTGGCCAGTCCTCGGTCTTGACCCAGCAGCGTGCCCCCGGGGGTTAGGAGTCCTCAGGAAGCTTGGGGAATATCCTGCGCAACACAGAGCAAGGAGACCGTGAGAACCATCTGCACTGAGTTCTCGAACGGTTACTCTGGGACTGAGGTGGCAACACCCAAGCACCCCTAGACCAGGCACCCCCGCAGGCGGGAGGCGGGGCCTGGGGAGGAGCGTCCTCGGGGCGGGGCCTCGAAGGGGCGGGACCTAGCGGTCTATAAAGAGTGCGGAGCTCCGCGCGCGCCCGGTCCAAGCGAGCGCGCCCCTGCTTCTAAGCGGTAGCGACTCTCGCGTTTCCTGCTAGGCCTCCAGCCCTTCTCTACCCCGCGTCTCGTTCTTCATATCCCAGTCCACCGGCCCGCCAGCGCCCCTGGCCACCTGCCAGCCCCGGACCCCAGTCCTGCGTCCCCAGACCGCCCGCTCCAGAACCAGCCCAAGCTCCGCAGGCCGAGCGCCGCCATGGGGGTGGAGGGTTGCACCAAATGCATCAAATACCTGCTCTTCGTCTTCAATTTCGTCTTCTGGGTGAGCAGCCACTGGGAACTGGGGACGGGGCGAACCCTCGGCTGCCAGGCTGGGTAGTGCGCTAGGCCCAGCTGAGAGGGCGCAGCGCGGCCGTGAAGTTGCGGCGCCACCTGTGGGCTCCGTGCGCCGGCCGGGGGCCTGGCGCCCCTTTCCAACCGGGCTAGGGCCTGGAGCTGAGCTTCCGGGCCTCTCTGCTCGAGGGTCTTCTGGGGCCGGGGAATCAGGGGATCGCTGGCCTGTCGCCTCTGAATGCTGGGGACCGGTGCAAGGGTCTGCGGGCTAGAGCCACGTAACTCGGAGCCTTCAACTGTGGAGGGGGGTGTAAGCATCCTCGTGAACGCTGTTTTGGGGACCATCCTGCTTAGCGAGCACTGAGGGGGTTCGAGAAGGGCGGGATCTTGGCGCCCCGCCCCCATGAGCTCATCGTAGCCACCGCCCCTGGATGGGCGGCCTCGAAGTGGTGGGGGCACACTCCGTACTTGCCTTGGAGATGTCCACCCCAATATTACACCACCCTTGCTTGCTCTCCAGCTTGGTATTGCCACCCTGGGATGCTCGAGCTCCGGGCCTAGAAAAGAACGGGGTGGCCCGCGTGCTGCTGCGCAGCATGCCCCAGTTCCTGCCCACCCCACCCCCCAGCTGCCCCTCCTCCTTGTCTGTCGTCTCCCGCACAGATTACAGCCCTGGCCTGGCCCTTAAGGTTCTGTGGAGGCTTTTGAGAGGAAGGGGGTATGCAGTTTTGAGTTGGCACAGGCCAGGGTAGTGCAAAGATCTGGGGTCTGTACAAACCGGGGGCTTGAAGATCTTTTCAGACATACGGGGTCTGAGCTGGGCAGTCCACTTCGGAAAGAAGCGCACACCCATTTGGTCACCTTGGAATGGAGACTTGGGTATAGGAGGGTCTCCAGGGGCCCCTTGGTGCCGACTGTCTTCACTGCTGGGGAGCGACCGTTGGTGGTGTGTGCTTGTTTCCATTTCCTGACTGGGTTGAGAATGAGGAGGGGTAGAGTCTAACAGACCTGCCTGCAGAGACTTGAGTGAGCAGTGCTGGCCACTCCACTGGTCAGTGTTGCCACCCCCTCCCCCCTGCAGTGCACAGACTGCTGTTCCCTCCATCCTCCTTTTTCACAGGAAGAAATGAGGTTATGCCCAAACAGTCTCTGAAGTTGAAGCTGGGAGGGCGAACTTTGAAGAGGGCCCCTAGAGTGAGTGTGTAGGACAGGGGACACCTGTTTTCTGTCTTGGATTGCTGAAGATCCATGGGCGGGTCAGGGCGGGGTAGGGTGGGGTAGGGATCAGTAAGATGTTGGGGATGGGCAGAGACTGGACTGAACTCAGCTGGGACTATGCTGCATGGCCTGCTGAGGAGACCCCGGTTCTCAGTCACAGTGACCCCAGGGAACACCATGGGTGATGGAGTTAAGCTTGCTCTGTCTGGGCATGCCCTGGGGGTTAAATGCACACTCAAGGAGTCCCTCTGCTGGCCCTTAAGCCCCAGATGTGGAATATCAGGGACCTGCTGGGTATTTCTTTTTGACCCACCCACCTGATCAAGCTGGTAGCCCCTCAGGCTCCCTGGAGGCTGGGGTTCGATGAGGCTGATTGTTTCCCAGGCAGCTGGGGTGGAGTCCCAACACATCCCTGGGGGGTATTCTCTGTTGAGGCTCCAGGAAAACAGTTCTGAAGCCTCTCCCTGCTCCCAGGGGCCTGCTTACTGACTGCAGAACAGTGAAAACCATGTCCTTTCACAATCTCATGGATCTCTCCTCCCCACCCATGTTGGCCCCCACAGTGGGCAGGGATATGGAGCAGAGCCAGGCCACAACTGGTGAACACCTCCCTGGCAGAGGGGCTTCCTCTGTGCCCCGTGTGGCAAGGCTTGTCCTGTGGCTGGGAGTTTCCTGATGCCATGAGGTCAAACCTTTGGGGAGCCCCAGCCCACTGCTCTGGTCCTCAGCCTCCACTTCCTCCCTCTAAAGTGGGAGTTCTGGGGGTCCCGGTCCCCTGGGACTGTGGGCAGACTAGCTCATGCACTCTGGAGTGGAGCAAGAGGCTTGGCAATGGAGAAGGCGTAGGAAATGGATGCTGGGCACAGTGTCCAACAGGGAGCTGGGCCAAGGAGAACTGAGTAATGGTGTAAAAAGTGCCCGGGGAGGGGGCTGAGGAGGCCTGTGGGCCCATGGTGGGTATGGAGGCTCTAGAAGTGAGATTTGGTGACAGTAATGTCTCGATGGGCACTTTTTAAATGTCCAGTTGAATGATTAAAGTGGCTTTTCTGTGGGAGGGGACATCCCGGCACCCTAGCCTGCCTGCTCATGCTCCCATGCCCAGCAAGCCTCCTGGGGCTGAGACCCACACTTGACCTGTCTTGTCCAGAGCCTACTTTGGGACCAGCAGAGTTCTGGACTCCCAAGATACACGAGACAAGACATAAACCTGAAGTGAGCAGATTCGGCAGAGGCTGTGTAAGATGCTCTTAGAAGCAGGGTAGATACCTGTCCTCTGGGACAGGTCTAGGGTAGAGAGACCTGTCTCCTGACTCCTGCTGGGAGTAGGGCAGGAGAGCAGGGCATGGTGTCCCTGTTTATCACCCTGCCAGCCTATGTCCTGGGGTGGGTCTTGTAGGAGCCTCATATGATAACGTCCCTACTAGTGTAGTCGGGTAAGGGGAGAAGGCTACCCCTGGTCCTCACTGGGATAGGAGCTGTGTTCTTTGCACAGAACTAGCCACTCCTCCAGCCTAAGGCTGCCAGTGGCCCCCTTCAGTGGCCCAGGCAGCCAGACCCACCACAAAAGGCTGATTACAGCCTCTTAACTGGCATTTAATTCTCCAGACTGCACATGACTGTCTGCCACCTAGCTGTCTGCTGTCTTCCTTCCGGCAGAGGGGCCGCAATCCCTGTGGGCTCAGGGTGGAATGAGGACTTCCTGTGCCTCGCTTCACCAGTGGGAGAGCAGACTTCCCCTTGTTCCCCCAGGCTGTCAGCTTGCCCAGCTTTGGGAAAGACAATCAGTGGGCTGGGCTGCCTGAGAAGGGGAAGTCTGTGGTCGGTCCCTGGGCTGGCTTCAAAGAAGGATGGATGTCTGCGTGGAGGGCACAGAGCTGGAGTAATGAAGTGGGAAGCCCTCTGGCAGCCTCTGCTCTGGTTCCCATACACCGCCACCTCATAATAAGAGCCCTCACCCGATTCTTTCTGGACCCTTCAGGCTTTCTCTCGGCACTTCCCTCCTAGTTCGTCTCGCTTCCTCAAATGGAGCTTCTTTGCTGCTTCATGTGGCGCGCCAACCCCTGCCAACCTTGATTCCAGCACCCAGAGTCCCGCCAAGGGGAGGAACCTCAGTCACAAAATCAATAGGCTTAGAGTCCAGGTGCCCCAGGGAGGTAGTAGGAAGTCGTGCTTGCACCCAGGCCTGGCCTTTGGAGAGGGCGTAGGCGGGGGTAGGGTGGGGCGGGGTTGTGGAGAAGTCCAGGTACCAGTGGCTCTGGCCATGACACCAGGGAACCAGATAGGACATGCTGTGAGTGCTGGGTGTCTCTGAGGCCCTATAGGTACCCATTTTGTTCCTAGGACTCTTGCTAGAGTCCCAGATGTGCTGAGAACTGGCCTTTGGTGGCCTTCAGCTGTTCTGTAGGATGTAGTATGACCTGGCATACCAGTAGCCTTCCAGGAACCTCTTGACTGACTATGACTCCCCAGTACCTCCCCCTACAATACACACACACACACACACACACACACACACACACACACACACACACGAGAGAGAGAGAGAGAGAGAGAGAGAGAGAGAGAGAGAGAGAGAGAGACAGAGACAGAGACAGAGACAGAGAGACAGAGAGAGGACACTTCTGTATCCAATCTAAGCTACTTTGGCCAGCTATAGGGCAAAGGCTGTGTCATTCAGAACCATTTGGGATCCTCTGGCTGGGCTCTATGTTTTGGAGAGCTGTTCATAAGGGATTGGCCAGGGATCAGCTGGTGGTGGGCATCCTGAGCTGGCTCCAAAGTAACTACAAGGGGTGTTAGGAGAGGGCACTTGCTTCCTGCATGTGAAGTCTGGGGAGGGCTGCAGGGCTGGGAGTGCAGGGAGGTACGTGAAAACCCGAGTGCCCAGGATCTTATAGCCCCAAAGCACCTTGAGTTTGTAATCCAGGAAAGAGCCCGGGAGCCAGGCAGTTTGGGCAGAAGATGTTGGGTGATAGCCCCCCCCCCCCCCCCCCCCCGCCAGTTCCCTGTGCTTCCTTGGTGCTGTCTCACAGCTCACTCCACACTTTATGTCAGCTTGGGTCGTCAGCACTTTCTCAGGGTGGGTCTGTGGCACTCTGTGACTTGTTTACCTGTGGTCAGGCATCAATGTCGGCTCTGTGCTGGAGCTTACCAGGAAGGTCCCAGGGGTATTTAAAGGTGTCTGGTGAGGCAGGTGCAGGAATGAGGAAGCCCAGCCCAGGCCACCTGTCCTCCTGAAATACCATCCCTGAGCTCTGGAGTGGGACCCAGTGTGGCAGGGTTGTGTGGCAAGCACAAACTGTAGCTGCCACCCACCCGCTAGTGCTTAAATTCACCCTCTCACTTTTCTTGATTGAAAGTCCTTATCCTGAGGGCATGGCCTGGCCTTAGCCCCTGGGAACAGTCTTCCTCTGTACTCTAGAGACCATGATAACAGCTCACCCAAAGTAGCACTCCGCTGGGCAGCTATCTGACCCTTGCCAGTGATAAGGAGACTGAGGTTTCCAGGCAACTAGCTGCCACATGAGGAGGAAGTGGGATGGGGTAGAACCATACCCCCACTCGGCCACCATGTGCCATAGTCCAAGTGTGCCAGCCCCACAACCTTGCATGGGACATGGTTGGGACAGAGGGCCATGCCTGGCTTGGAGCAGATGGAAACTTCTTGGTGCTGCTGGTGGTAACACACGAGCTACATAGAACTCTTCTACCCACTCTTCGGTCCCCTGCCTTCCTTTGTCCTTCCAGGTACCAGGGCCACCTGAGCTTTCTCTGAAGCAAACAGCCTGGCCTCTCTGCTGCCCCTACTGTAGTCACCTCTGGCAGATCACTGTGGCCATCTGGGTCCACACACACTCCCTGCAGGGTCTCACAAGACCCTAGCCTTCCAAGCCAGGCGGCGGTGGCGCACGCCTTTAATCCCAGCACTTGGGAGGCAGAGGCAGGCGGATCTCTTGTGACTTCGAGGCCAGTCTAGGCTACAGAGTGAGTTCCAGGGAAGGCTCCAAAGCTACATAGAGAAACCCTGTCTCAAACAAACAAACAAACAAACAAAAAAACCTGGCCTTCCTAGAGGAGAGCGTGGGGTGGGTGGGGAAGGCTCCTGCCAGCTTCTGTCTGAGGAGCCTTATAGCCTGGACCTGAACCGGCAGAGCTGAGATAGGCCAGCCTAATCTCCTGTACCTCACGACAGCAGTGTATCCTCCCGTGGCCATGCCTTGGCCCTTTATACCCCGCCCCCTCCCCAGCCTGTCAGTTGGGCCCCAGAGCTAGGCTTTTGCTTTGCCACCTATTTTTAGATGTCAGGACAGTGGCTTCCTGAAGTGAGGGGCCTTGTGAAAGGAACCGTACTTCCTGGCCAAGGCAAGGATTCCTGCCCCTCTCTCCAGCTTCCTTCCTGAGCTTCCTTTGGTGAACTGCAAGTCTTTACCTCCTAGGAAGGCCTGAGCAGGATCCTGTATCTCTCAAAGAGGAATCTGGCCTTCTCCTCTTCTTCCATGCCCTGACGAGGCCCTGTCCCCCTGTGGTGCCTGAGCGCACGACGTCAACTCGCAGGGGCCCAGGTCGGAAGAGCAGCACCTAAGTCGCCTCCCTCCATCAGCCTCTCCACCTCACCTGTGCCCCAGCTCCTAAAAATAACCAGTCTGAGTATCTTTACTCTGGCTTATCCCAGCTGCCCAGGGAAGCCTTCTTCCCCCCACTGCCTTTGATCTTCACAACCTCTGCCTTCGCCGGGGAGGTTCTTAGACCCTCAGAAACTTCCAGTTGCTTAGGCGGGTGGGCACTTTCTGGTTCACCTTCCGCTGTGCACCATGTACCTAGGAGGTGTTGAACAAGCCTCACCCCTGTCTGCCTCTGCCTTTGATTCTTCTCCTGAGGCACAGAGGGTCACTTAAAGGAACAAGCTGAGGTTACAGTCAGCCTTCTGGAGCATGTCGGGTATCTGGGGTAACCATTCAGACCTACCAGACTGGTGACGGGAGCTCTGTCCCTTCCTGGAGGGGTGCATATGTGTAGCAGTAGGAAAGCTCCAGAGACGCCCCCATCTGAGGTCTGGCCAAGGGCTGGCCGTGGGCAGTTAGCACAGAGTAGAATGCTGTCCCAGGCCTGTTCTCTTTCAGTCACTTCTGGGAAACCGCAAAACCAGCCGGGCAGGGACCCAGCGTGCTTGGCAGCTCCTCGTCTTGTTAAAGTTTGAGTCTGTTATGTGTTAGCCCTCAAGAAGGAGGAAACAACATAATCCTGTATAGAGTCATGAATGCAACCTTCTGTGCTGTGGAAGGAGCTCCAGGAACCTGGACATGCCACCTGGCACTTCCTACCCCCACCTCTAAGCAGAAGGTCTCTTAGGCCACAGAAGCAGGTGGACCCACCTGGAGAAGAGAAGCTTAGGGCAGAGGTGGCTTAGGCCCCTGAGTAGATGCATGAAGAAATCCTAGATCCTAATGTTGGTAGTTCCTTGTGGATCACCTCCTCAGCTCTGTCAAGAGCTAAACACAGTGAGATATGTTGCAGCCTGTGTGTATTCCTCCCCCTGTTTACAAATGAAGATAAGAATGGAGGAGGCTGAGATGGGCCTGAGGTCCCCAGCTCAGATATGACACAGCTAGAGGCTCCGGCCACCCTTAGCCTTACCTGTGCTCGGCCCAATGGCACCGCTCCAAAGTTCCATTGACACTGAACTGTTTTGTTTTTTGGTTGTTTTTTTTTTTTTTTTTTTTTTTTTTTTTTTTTTTTTTTTTTTTATGGGTGCCCAAGTTTTTGCAGATCATTCTAAACTTATGGTTCTATAGACAAGATGTGTGCCAGTCTGATTGCTGCTAATCACTGGGACACCCCACAGGCCTGGGGAATGTACTTTAGCATAGCCTCTGATCCAGGGACTGGACTGAAGCTGGGGTTAAATAATAGCTTTCTGGAGCTGTGACTGACATATAACAGAGTCAGCATGTATACCCCGTGAAACTGTTAGCACCATCAGGAGAGTGGATGTGCCCCAGAGCATCCTCGGGTCCTTTGTGGTCCCTTCTCTTCCTTCTCACCCCAGATCTTCTGCTGGGTTATCACTGCACTATCTTGAACAGACTTTGAGTTCTACTTTGATATGAACAGAGTCGGAAGGCACGAGCTGCTTCCTCCTCTCTGTGCCCCCTTCTCTCAGCATAATTGAACTGCCCTCCCTGCTATCTTGTGGGTCTGTCCTTTCCCCGGAGGCTCTGGCATGTGATGGCCATTCATCGGTCAGGAGACATATGGACTGCTCTGGGTTGGGCTGTAACAGGGGAAGTTTGGGGAGACATGAGTGTAAAGCTTGAGGTGCTAGGCTGGCTGTGGTGAGTAGGAGGCGCCAGCTAACTTTCTCAGAAACGACAAGCTGCTCGCCAGTGCGGCAGCACCACCCCACCCAGCCCTGCCACACCGGTAGCAATTTGGGATTAGTGGGTAGATTGGTAATCTCCTGTGGCTCTTTGGTGCTTCATGATGTAAGAATGGTAGCCTCACTCCGTCCTTGGGTGCCCTATCTCTGTGTACGTATATCTCGTGAAACATGGGTGGTTAGCTTTCTTACCATAGCGTCTTGGAAGTTCCTTGTCTGTTTGGTCATGTTAGATAACATTTTGAAGCTGGGGGTCCTTTCCAGCCTCTTACTACTTGAAGACCCCTGTCCCACCTTCCTAGGCCCCTTAATTTTCCCAGCACTTCCTCTACCTCTCCCCAGAGCAGGGGGTGGAGGGTCACATTGCTGGAGGCAGCCAGCCCAATGACTAGCATTTCTTCCTCTCCCCTCCCCCCTCTCCCACTCAACTCTGATTACCTCTGAGACAGTAAGCTGAGTGGTCAAGTCCCCCATTCCCCTCTGTCTCGACTACCCCTACCCCTCCTACCCCAGTTTGGCCTCTTTTCTGGTTGAAGGTTGACTTTTCTGGAGTTAGCTTCCTGACCCTACCTCTTCCATAAAACATGCCTGTAAGTGGTGGCCTGGCCAGACACCCACATTAGTAGGCTTTGGGGCTGGGCTGAATATCATCCCTCACCCACTTCTGCCCCCCAGCTCACAGTAGAGAAGTCTGAGTTGGGCATGGTTGCATGCTCACCTGTTTTATAGGTAAGTACACAGACCGAGGAAGGCAAGGTGACCCACCAGCTACCCCTCAGCTTCTGTAACTGTCAGGGTTTGTCACCATGGGGTCTTTTTACCACAGAGGGAAGCATGGGGAGAAGGCATGCCACCTAGTCCTTCTGCCCTGGAACATCTCAGAGTGACCTCTGGTCCAGTTCCCAAACAAAATACATAACGTTTCAAAGCTGCAAAGGAAGCCAGGTTACCAGGGCAACTCAGGCCGGTCACCTCCTCCACTCAAGCCAGCTCAGGAGGAGTGCTGCCTGTTGGAGGCAGGCCCTACCCTCCTGCCTCTGCTGCCCAGGCTGAAGGCTAGACTCTGAAGGGTGTATAAGCACAGAGCTGTCCCTGTAAGGTTCTGGAAGTTCTGGGGGTCCCCAGCATCACTAGGACCTTAGCACAGGAGGGTACTCTAAGGGTCCCAGCCTCCATGCCATGTGTGAGTTGGGCAACAGGTGCACAGTGTGGCCTTGATTGCTGTTCCAGAGGCCCTGTTCTCTCAGGCTCTGGTAGAGGTTGAGGGCTCATCCCCCCTTGACCAGAGTGTGAAAACTAATTAAAACTTATAGAGGAAGCTAAGAAACCACAGGGCTCGTGGGGTACGAGTCCAAAGTGATGGTGCTCTGCAGAAAGTGCCCCCAGCTTCCTCTCTGAGAGTTAGGCAGAGGACAGGATCCTAGGGTAGAAGGAAGTAGGTGGGTCCCATAGGTGCTCTTTCCAGAACCAGCCTGCTTGGGGATTCCAGGGAGCTTTCTTGAACTTGTGTTCTGGCCTGGATCCCCAAAGCAGGAAGTGGCCCACCTGGTGCTTTTGATCAGGCCCAGGTTTTGGTTTCTGTTTCCTGTGTGTTCTGGGCAGAGTCATTGACTCTACGAGAAGAGGATGCTTAGTAATGGGGAAGAGACTGCCTCTCCCTTGGTCTGTCCTGAGAGCTACCTCCTGCTTCCAGATGCTTCTATTATAGCGCTTCACACGAAGCCATGGTAGGTGGTGCCCTGCTGCTTCCCCCTGTGGGGCCCGGTGACATCACATTGTCACCCCTCTCCTCCTGGCAAGGAGAACTTGGTGTTCCTGACACAGGGTTCTTCCCAGTACCCTGCCCATGGCAGTCCCTAAACAATCTCAGGACTGTTGGGACAGGGCACCAGAGGAGAGCCCACCAGCATCCGGAATGGCTAGGCCTCACTGTGGCCTCTAGCCACACTTCTCAGATAAAAAAAGTGCATAGTTGGTCAATCTAGAACTTGAGATCAGTAGAAAAAGATTTTTATTTTATTTTATTTTTTAGGAGACAAGGTCTCATATAGCCCAAGCTGATCTCAAACTCAACTTGATCTTCAAGTCCTGATCCTCCTGCCTCTATCTCTCAAGGTCTGGGATGACAGGCATGTGCCACCAAACCTGGTATATGTGGTACTGGGATGGAACCCAGGGTTCCCTATGTGGTAAAGCATTCGATAATTATCAATGGAGCCACATTTTCATCCCAAACCTTCTTATATGTGTCATGCAGTGTTGGGGGGGTACAACTGAACTCTGTTCTGTAGTCACAGTTCAGAGGAGCTGGTGGGGTCCAGGGCCCCCAGTGGACAGTAGCTCAGACAATGAATGGACAGAACCTTGGTCCTGGTTGGGGGTCTGTCCCCACAACTAGAAATGATGGCTCTGCATGATAATTTTAGTAGGATTCTATCGCCCCACAGTGCTCTGGCCTCTGTGTGACATTGTTCTTGATTTTTTTTTTTTCCTAGCTGGCTGGAGGCGTGATCCTAGGTGTGGCTCTGTGGTTGCGTCATGACCCGCAGACCACCAGCCTGCTCTACCTGGAACTAGGAGACAGACCAGCACCCAGCACCTTCTATGTGGGTGAGTAACAAGGAGGCAGGGGCTAGTCACACGCCGAGAACAGTCAGGGAGGGCTTCCAGGATGAGGCTGGTGGGTGGGGCATTAGAACTGGCAGTGGCCTAAGTCTAGTATGTGCTGGGCAGGGAGGCTGCCCACAAGAGGGGCTCTTGAGACGAGAGAGTTAAATTGAGTATAGTGCTGCTGGGGACTTGACAGATCTGAGACTAGGCTAGGCAGAAGGAAAGCAGCTGGGTGGGGCAGGAGCCTTGTGAGACCTTGCTTATTTTAACATGGACATTTCTGGTGAACCTCCCTGGGCAGGGTGGGGCTGGATGCCTGGGCTAGCAACAGCTGAGGCCCTAGGTCCTGAGTTGGGGAGGGCTGGAGACTGGGCGGTCAGTAGATGACTCAGATGCCCGCCTCCACCCCCCAGCACACAGGCCAGACTGCTACACCTGCCTTATTAGGCCGCCTGTGGGGGATTGAACGCCCTCCCTCCCTCCCAAGCAGGGAAAGCAGGAAGAGGGCTGTTGTGCTATGCTGTGTTATACTATGCTATGTTATGCTATGCTGTGCTGTACTCAGGGAGGCAACTCTCCTGCTTTCTCCCTGAAAAGGGGGACTTGGCACCCTTGGAACTCAAGAAGTGTTTGGAGATGCCTCTGCCCTTTCAAAGCTCCTAGCTCTCATCAAGGATCTGAGGTGGATTCTCCCTCTTGTGTGGAGCCTAGAAGAGGCTTGGTAGACATGCTTGAAGGCTGAGGGGGTGGGTGTTGGGAGGTCAGAAACAGCCAGTATTCTTCCTTTCTACCCAAGTGTTCCAGGGCAGCCAAAGGCTGTCGTCACCCCATGGTTGACTGTTTTTCCTTCCTCCTTGTACCCTCCCTGCAGCCTCCCCATAGGTAAAGTGGTCAGGCTTGGGGTCCAGGCAGTGTGGGCAGGGGCAGAACCTGGTCTCCTTTGAGGAAAGCCATTAGGAATAGCAGTTTTCAGGTCTGGGTGTTAGTGGGCAATGTCCCACACTAGCTATCCCTCCTTGGATCTGGTGCCTTCAGAAGAGGAGGAGGCTGCTCACCAGTTCATACAGAGACCGCAGCCTGTTGTGTAGCAACCAGTATGAGCATCTTCACAAGGGTAATCTGGGCATCAGAGACAGGAGTCCTGGCCTGTGAAGGACTCTTTCCTGGCTCTGGGCCTTCCGCAAGGTGAATGCTGAGAGGCTATGCCAAAGCTCCCGCTTTGCACTGATGTGGCAGGAGAGGCTGGGTACCCTGCAGAGCCCAGATAGGGTGGCCTAGGAAGCAGATAGGTCTCTGCCCTCATGTTTCACCATAGTCTACATCTGGCCCAGCTCCAGAGATGCTCCGCCACCTGCCTTCCTGTGGTCATGACCTCCTGGGCACTGAGGAAATAGCCTTGGGCACTGGTCTGTGTGGCAGGTTCGGCCCTGGGCAGCAAGGCCCATGGCCTATGGGTGGGAACTACTCTGACTGCCATCTCCCTGCCCATTCTGAATTGGCTTTTCTGGATGCCCCTGCTGCCCCTGAACTGAGCCCTGCTAGGAGCAGATGTGGCCCTGACAAAGGCACTTTGTCTAGTGCTTAGGAGAGTTGGTTCAGGGGCTTGCTTAGCTATTGGAATGGGGGTGGATGCCCAGGGCTCCCAGTGCTGGGTGAGTGTGAAGGCAAAGACAGGCTATGCCAATACCCAGCTCCAGACACCTCATCTCAGGCACACTGGTGTATAACCGTTCTGCTCACCTAACTAAGGATGGGAACCTGTGGGTGGGGTGGCTGGATGGCTGACAGAAGATAGGGGCAGCTTGAGCAGAGCACCCAACACTTGTCACATATACGGGCTGGGCTGTGAATTTACAGGGGAGCACTTCAGACAACACCCCAGAGCCTTCAGATAGGTCATATGCTAGGTCTAGGAGGGTCTGTAGGCAGTCCAGCGAAAGTTCCTGTGTGTTAGGTGCCCTGTGTGCATCCCCCTGATGAGCCTGATGTAGTGACAGAGCCTACTTCATCTTGAGGTTGAGGTTTCAGGGCCTGAGTTCCAGGGGTCTGGTTGAAATCGCTCTGCCTGTCTGGAGGCAGAGGGGGAGCCAGTTGCTAGGCAGCCCTGGTAGGAGGCTTTCCCTGGACCAGATGTGTTTAGTGAGGTCAAGGGAAGTCAGGCCCACAATCTGGCCTGTTTCTAAGCCTGGCAGTAGGTCCTGGCCATGGCGCCTTTGCCCCTAGACTGGCCAGCCAGCGGACAATGGGCCTGGCTTTGTACAAGGAAGCTTGAACTGCTTGGTAGTGTTGCTGTGGAGACTGGGGGATGGGCTGCGTTTGCTGAGGGACCAAGAGATGGACGGCTGTGCAGAGACACAGTGGTCTTTCCCAGGGGCTGAGTGGTACTGAGGGCACTGAAACAGGGACATGACCCAGCTGGTGCCTCATGCATGGGTCACAATGCTCCCCTGTAAATTCACAGCCCAGCCTGTATATGTGACAAGTGTTGCGTGTTCTGTTCAAGCTGCCCCTATCTTCTGTCTGCCATCCAGCCACCCCAACCATAGGTTCCCATCCTTAGAGTTAGGTGAGCAGAACGGTTATACACCAGTGTGCCTGAGATGAGGTGTCTGGAGTTGGTTGCTGGCATAGCCTGTCTTTGCCTTCACACTCACCCAGCACTGGGAGTCCTGGACATCCACCCTCAGGCCAATAGCTGATACCCAAGCTGCTTCCCCATCTCATGCACTGAGATGGGTAGTCTATCTCAGCCCTCTACAGTGAGTGCTGAGGGTTCCTTTTCTGAGAAGCATGGCGGGGTGGGGTGAGGTGAGGAAGGGGGAGCCGGCTACAGGGCAGAGCATAGCTGTGAAGTGCAGATCACCTGTGTTCTCTGGGCACTGAACTTCTGTTTTGTCCTCTGGTGGCAGTGGCAGCTCCTCCAGGAGGCGGACACTGAGGCTCAAAAAGCTCACATTGCCAAACTCTGCCTATTGTGGGTGAGACGCTCCTGTCTCAGGTAGTGATGCATGCAGCCTGCTCATTCAGTTCTTCCCCTCCCCAGGCATCTACATTCTCATTGCTGTGGGAGCCGTGATGATGTTTGTGGGCTTCCTGGGGTGCTATGGGGCCATCCAGGAGTCCCAGTGCCTGCTGGGGACGGTAAGTAGGAAGAGCTGTGGAGCTGGGAGTAGGGTTTCTGGCAACCTCTGTCTTCCCCAAGGTTTTGGTCTTTCTGTTTGCTTCATTTCCATTGAGTCTGACTCTGAAGACTCCTATTGACAGAGGGAGTTTCTCTTTAGAAAAGCATAAACTCCAGAGGGGTGCCTCATCCCTAAAGCTAGCCTTAGTGCTCCTGGCCACAGTAGCTACTGGTGGAGCTGAGTCCTAGATATGTCTTCTAGAGCCTGGCCAGCCAGTATCAAAAGCTGGGGAACCTGAAGCCATTCTTCATATTTTAACCTGCCCATGAATGTAGGATAAAGGGGGTAAGGAAATGGAGGTCAATCAAGGTTGTAGGGCATATTGCTGCATGTGCCTCCCTGAAGGCTGTGGACACTTGGGTTTGTTAACTGCATCTCCTGTACCAGCCACTTCCTACAAAGCAGGGACCAGGGTGAGGCCATGAGAACTTGGACATCTCAGTGCTAAGCTGCATCAGGCTCTGTCTTTTATGGTTCTGTGTGGCTCATTCTTAATCAGGACATGGTTGGTGGATATGTTCAACCCCCTTGGCACATTGTTGTTGGTCATGTGGGCACCTGTAGATGGCCAGCCTTGGTCTTGCTGGTCAAGGCTCTGACCTCTTCTTTCCCCTAGTTCTTCACCTGCCTTGTGATCCTGTTTGCCTGTGAGGTGGCTGCTGGCATCTGGGGTTTCGTAAACAAAGACCAGGTGAGCCTGGGTTCACTGAGGAGGGAAATATGCCCTTTGCCCAGGCAACAGGTGTGGACTTCTCTGAGCCCATGGGTTATAGGGTGCTTCTTGAATTTCTGGTGCCTGCTGGTAGGAGGGCCTTGGGAACTCAACAAAAGAGGTGGCATCAGGTTGAGCACATACATCAGGGGAAGCTGAGTGCTCTTGATGGTGGTCCCCATGCTGCATGTGACTATGATTCTCCCCCAGATCGCCAAGGACGTGAAGCAGTTCTATGACCAGGCCCTTCAACAGGCTGTGGTGGATGATGATGCCAACAATGCCAAGGCTGTGGTGAAGACCTTCCACGAGACGGTACAGCTAGGCTGGAGCAGGGAGGGCAGGTTGTGGGAGTCCTGGTGTGTATGATTTGTGGGAATGAGTCCTGTCTGTTCCCAGACCTCAGCAACTGGACAGGGCCTGGCTAAGTGTCTCCTCTGATTTGTAGGTCCGCAGGTAGGAACCTAATGGGCCTCATTTGCCCAAGGGTTTGGAAGAACAGGGCTCTTGAGCAGTGTGATAAACAGGGCAGGCCAGCTCCCAAGAGTATTTGGGGGTGACAGTGTTTCACGTACCTGACCTTTCCCTTGTCTCCTGAAACTAAGCTGACAATGATGCTCTTGCTCTTTGCAGCTCAACTGCTGTGGCTCCAACCAACTCACTGCACTGACCACCTCTGTGCTGAAGAACAGCCTGTGTCCCACTGGCACCACCCCATTTAACTCCCTCCTGAAGGTGACATGGAGTGGGGGTGGGCATCATATCCTGGGTAGTAGGTAGGGTGAATGTGGCCAACCAGTAAGATCAGCACTTCAGGCAGAACCTCAGAAAGGCTCACAGAACATCTCAAATAGTGGGGCACTGGATCCTGATAGCCTGGATTATCCCCCACAATATTCTGGGAAACTGCCCTCTTGAGTGGCCCCTTATACATACTGGTAAGCCTAGGGTACTAGTGAGGTCAGAAACTACCCAGTGATAGAGAAGGCGAGCAGGTCCATGTGTTTTAAGTTTATTTTTGGATGGAAGATAAGCTGTGGGACATAAGCCCCACCGAGTAGGGTGATGGCTGTGACTTAGCCACTGACTGTTACTACCCTCTGGCCATTCCTGCAGGAGGATTGCCATCAGAAAATCGATGAGCTCTTCTCTGGGAAGTTGTACCTCATCGGTATTGCAGCCATCGTGGTAGCTGTCATCATGGTGAGCCCACGGCCTGTTTGGTGGGTGGGTATGTCCCTCCCCCAAGGTCCTAGGTGCTGACAATGTCCCTCCCTCCCGCAGATCTTCGAGATGATTCTGAGCATGGTGCTGTGCTGTGGCATCCGGAACAGCTCCGTGTACTGAGGCCCTGCACTTTGTACCACAGGGACTCTGCAGTGCCCCGTCCCTGAGTGACCAGAGGCCACCTTGGGGGCCATGGCCTGTGTATATATTTCTGTATTACTCTGCTACACTTAGCCTTTTTACTTTGAGGGGTTTTTTTTGTTGTTCTGAACTTTTCCTGTTACCTTTTGGGGGCTGACATCACACATAGGTGGTGTGAGTGTGTGTGTGTGTATGTGGGGAGGGGGATGTAAGGGTGGAGCTGGCCCTGGCTTGCAGGGCCCTGTACTTCTGGGACCCCTGGGGAGCTCTGCCTGCTGAGCCAAGCCTTCTCCACAGCTACTTGCCCAGAGGCTATATAGCTGAGCTAGAGGGCCATGTCCACCCACTCTGCCCACTGTGGGTCACATCACTCACATCTTTTTAATCCTTGTCCCTTTCCTGCCCCCACTTCAAGAGCTGGGTTTGTAAGCACTCTTATGCCTTCAATGCACCTGTTCTTTCTAACGTGTCACCTTCAACTGTAATTACATCTTCAAACAGTCATTTAATAAAGGAGGAGAAAATCAGGCATGCTAATGGGACTGCCAGACCTCTTCCTGTGCCAGTCGTGTCAGAGACTGGGCTCAGCTCTGAACTTCGCCAGGCACAGAGCGAGCAGGTCCAAGAGAGGCTGTAGAACACAGTGGGTGGGAAAGGTTGGGACCCTGGGAGCCTCCATGTGAGTACTCCCCTGTTTCTACCTCTCTGCTGACCTTATACCAGCCTTGACCTCATTTCCACTCATCTGTTGGACATGCCCAGTCATGCTGAGCCGGGTAGGAGGTGCCACACAGCAGAAAAATGAGGCAGAAGGCTGGGGATAGGCTACAAAAATACACATCCCGCTTTTGAGGGACAACACAGTAAAGGTTAGACCACGGCTCCATCCCAAGTATCTAGGTGCTTGGAAATGTTCTACGGAGCTGGGTGGCTCTAGCCTGTGTCTCAAGGGGTAATGGGCAAATGGCAGCCTCGTGAACTGAGGGTCAGGCTAAGCAACCTCCTGGACACCAGCAACTCCCACCACTGTCTTTTTCCCTTTGACACTCCTGTCTACACCACCACCACCACCCACCCACCCACCCCCCGCTGCTGGCATATTTAATTGGCCTCTAGAGGAAAAAAAGCCTGGCTGGGATTCAGGTCCCAGCTCCTAGCAGCCTCCCAGTAGGCTGACTGTCAGAGAACCCCAAGTTTGTACTAGGGCGTTCTAGTCTCGACTGCCCCCTACCTCCGTGCAGCACGTTCCCTGCTTGGGTTGGCTGCTGGTCTGAGCAACCCTTTCTAAGGGGTGAAGCCCGTGGGCACCTGGCCAAGGCTGTAGGGAAGCCTGCAGCGCGGCTTCAAGGACATAGGGAAGGAGGGGAGCATGCAGCAGCCCAGTGGACCCTCAGACCCTGGTCCCCAGGGATCCAAAAGGACAGCCCCAGGGCTGGAGGGGGGTTGTGTGAGGCCTTGAATAGTGAGTGGGGTCAGTGTCCAAGCACGGACAGGCAGAGCCCGGGGGAGCGGCCTCGAATCTCTGTAATCCCCACCAACCCATCCAGCACCCCAGGGCCGACCACGTCTCTAGATGCCACGAGTCGACTAGGACCTTAGTCCCGCCCCGCTCTAGGAAACCAACCGAGCACAATACCGGCGCCACTTCCGCCCAGGAAACTGGTTAGCGCCCGCAGTGCGTGATGACGCACATCCTTCCCATGATGAACCCGGCTCAGGCGGCTTCCGACAGGTGGCTCTGGAGGCCTCAACCCTTTGCGATTGGTAGTTAGTCCCGGAGTATTATGGGAATCGAGGCCCTTTGGCCCCGCCTCTTCCCCTTTCGTCAATTCCGGGTAGATTTCCGTGTCCGCTCCGGTCTTCCGTGATAGCGCATACGTAAAGTTACACCTCCCGGCAGGCATTAGGCATTGGCCCATTGCCTTCTGGGAGTTGTAGTTCCTTGGGCGTTAAAGTCGCGACATTCAGCCTGCCGGAGACTCGGTTTCCCAGAAAGCCCAGCAAGAGTGGGAGGGAACCACGGCCTGAACCCCGCGGAACCGGCGGTACTGTGCGGGAAAAGCCGCTGGGTTTTGCAGCGTGCACGGAAATTGGAACAGTGAGCGCCGGCCTCCTTAGGACCGCTCAACTACGAGTTCCCTGACAGCCCTCCCTCCGGACCCGAGTGGCGTCTGCGGTAGCGGTGTGTACCCGGAGAGGCTGCGTTCTGCTGAGAGCCGGTGATGGGACGAGGGGCTGGTCGAGAGCCTCTGTCTCCAGCGTCTCCTAGCGCGCATCCTTTATATGCCCACACTATTCCGATCTCATGGTTTGACTCTCTCCTTAACTCTATCTAGCCTGAAGCTCCACATCTGTGCGCGCGAGGACGCACTTTAGCCACCCAGCTTCGCGAGTCCTCCGCCCGCCTGCGTGACCAGCCAGCGCCGGGCTGTGAGCAGAGGCGCCCGGCACATAGTGGAGGTGAAAAGGGACCCTGGGAGGACAGGGAGGGGCGCGTCCTAAGTACACCCCTCACGGCGGAACCTGGGCTGCTTCGTTACAGGTGGAGAAGGGTTCCAGGTCGGCATGGCGGAGGCGGAGGCTGGCTTGGAGGCTGAGGTACCCACCGAGGATGACACCCTGCCTTCTGACACCGTCTGCCTCAGCGATTCGGACTCGGACCTCAGCTTACCTAGTGGTGCGGAGGTACCAGTGTTGTCCCCGGAGAGGCTTTCAGGGGAAGCTCAGGAGGACTCCGGCCCTGATGACCCACCTTCGTCCCCCACTGGCATCTCCACCCCGGCAGCCCAGCCATTCCTCCTCCGCGGCATGAGCTCCACCTTCTCTCAGCGCAGCCACAGCATCTTTGACTGTCTGGAGAGTGCAGCCCGGCAGGTACCGCCCTCTGCGCCCCAAACCAGTGTGACTGACAATGGCAGCTTCAAAAGGCCCGTGGCTCCCCCAAGTCAGACTCCAGCGAGGAACCTGAGCAGAGTGCATGAGAGTACCGGCCCAACCAGGGTACCTCCTGTGCCCGATTATGTGTCCCATCCTGAGCGTTGGACCAAGTACAGCCTGGAAGATGTGGCCGAAGGCAGCGAGCAGAGCAACCGTGCCGCTGCTCTGGCCTTCCTGGGCTCTCGAAGCCAGGCATCCCCCACAGACTATGTACCCTCCTTCAACCAGGACCCCTCTAGCTGTGGGAAGGGGAGAGTGGTCTTTACCAAGCCAGTCCGAGGTAGTGAGGCCAGGGCTGAGAGGAAGAGGGTCCTCAAGAAGGGGAATGTGTCAAGTACTGGGAGTGAGACCTCTGTGGAGCTGGCTCATCTGGCCGGGCCCGAGGCTGAGGAGTGGAGTGGCCACCAGGGACTGCAGGAGGTAGTGATACCTTCAGGAGCTGACCATCCTGGGTCCCCATCAGACCCAGCAGGGGTGGAGGTTGTTGGTTTCCATGGTAGCAAGAAGCGGAGCCGAGAACACTTCCGGAACAGGGACAGTAACCCCGAGGGGCCAGGGTCTGAGAGGGGCCCCTCAGTTTGACTGTGGTGCCGTCACCCCACCTCCTCACCCCCCCACCTCCTCGCCTGCCTAGGTGGGAAGCTGTGGGCTGTTTGTAGGAGGCTTGTGTGTGCAGCAGCTCTGGCTGGGACTGTGGGAATTGTGGGACCTTGGAGGCCTTTGTGCCCCAGTGTCTTGGGGTGAACAATAAAGGTTTGGGGTATTTCTTGGATTTTGTGGATTTTTCTGGGCCCCACCCAAGGTCCATCCAAACAGTCCTTGGCAACTAACTGTAGGACTCCGTCTACACCAGCCTCACCTTGCCCTCCCCACTCCAGTGGGAACTTCTGTGAAGGTTTGCCATGGTCATTTACATTTGCCACTGGTGAGCCTACCCAGAAGCACTGGGCTCATAGCCATGTCCAGCCTTGTGGTAATGGATGAACATAATCTGCACCCCAGAAACCAGCACTAGGCCTGTGCAGACCACAGTTTTAGGAAGAGACTAGGTTGATCCAGCAAGGGAGGTTGGGCAGGTGTCCACCCAAACTAAAGATATAACTGGTGTCCTGGGTGTCCATCTTCAGGACTTGTGACCTCTGTGTAGGACCCCACTGATACTATAGATTGATGCTAGGTCATTTAGCCGAAGCTAAGCCCAGGAGGAAGAGAAGGATGCGGGGAAGACACATGAGTGAGTACTTCATGTGGAAGCCAAGGTCTTGGACCGAGCTAGCTACCCTGGCCTGCTAAGTACCAGGTCTGTCCTAGCCTCTGTAGTCCCTATTCCAGGGCTTGAGTGTCCCCCAAAATGGAGGGATCAGCCTGGATGGTCATAATTTGAGGAGCAATGGAAGCAACCGAGATGTCATTCGATAGGTCAGGTAACTCCATGCTCCCCAGGTGTTTGCCATGCATGTTCAGCCATCCCTGTGGGCCGGTGCAGCGGAGTCAAAATGGCCTGCAGGGTTTATAGTAGCGTAGGGTACCTTTGAACGGTCTCTTGGGGTTACTGTCAGTGGTTACACAGATAATGCTGTGGGGGCAGAAGTGGGGGCAGGGGGACTGATGGTTACCAGCCCTCTAGAAGCTGGTCAGCTGATAAAGAGTGGATCTTTGAGGGCAGAAAGAAACCACTAGTGTTTAAGAGGAACTAGTGTTTCTTAGGAACTCAGGGTAGGATGGAGGCCTAGACCCAAGTAGTTCAGCCTGGGCAGATGGTGTCCTGTGTAGGACTTGGCTAGTTCCTGCTGTCCAGTCCAAGCCAGTGAGAGCTCTAGGTAGGACTGAAAGAACTTCCGTACTGGAGAGGACGCCGCTGGGGCTCCCAGGTAGGTGCCAGGAGACATGAGTTTCATTTTCACTGGGAGGGATGTCCAAGAAGTGGTCTGTGGCAAGGCCTAGAAGACCCTTCCTGGGGGTTGCTGGGAGTAGGGGAAGGTTGATGTGTCGCAGAAGCCCGGGATGGCAAGGTCTGGGGCTCTAGGACAGGTGGTCCCTCCATGTCAGGTGTCTGAGGGTGGCAAGCCAGCCTCTGGGTACTCCCTGTCCCTAGTAGAGGCTGGCTGACTCCTGCGACCACAGTTCTGGGAGCCTGGGGGCAAGGAATGGAGAAAGGACCCTCAGCTATGGAGGCCCAGCTGGGGCAGGGAAGGACAAGGCAGCAGAGAGACAAGGGCCAGGCCATGGAAAGTGATAAGGCCTCTGCAGGAGGACCTGCTAGGCACCTGTGTGCCTCAGGAGCAGTGGCCCGCAAGGGCAGCAGGCACCTCCAGCACAGATGGGAAAGGCTGGACCTGATGCACAGCCTACAGCCCTGCCCTTGCCCTAATCCAGTGAATGAGGAGGAGCCCCTGCCCCCCTCATTCCCATGGCCTGAACAACACTTACTTGAGTGGGTGCCACCTGGAGCCACTGTGTCAGCCATGGAGGACAGGAGGAGCATACAGTAGTTGGCCTGGAAGGAGCCAAGGGAGGTGCTGGACTTTGGGCACAGGGTCCCTCCCGAATGTCTCCCCTCCTGCCAGGGCTACTGCTGCCCCAGAACTCCTCACTCTGGACCAGGTTCCCCCATGGTACATAAGGGATGGTGACAGGATGTGGTGGTGAACCTAGGTTTTGTTGGACCAGTTCTAGAAGAACAATGGGTCTCTAAAGTGACTTGGGGCACAGACAAGCATAGGCCAACATATGCTTTGGCCCTGAGGTCTCCCCTCCGCTCTGTCCAGACCCTAATGCTGCCCATCAGGATGCTAGTGTAGGGCTGCGGTAGTTCCCATAGGACCAGAAGGATGGCCCCATCTCAGGAAGAAGAATGGACAGTGGGTTGCTGGCTTGCCTGTGATTCCAGACACTGGATCCTCTTTTCTTGCTCTCTCAGCCCGGTGATGTATTTGGCAATCAAGTCCACTCTGGAAAGCAGAACCGGCCGCAGATGTGGCACCTCCACGACAGGCCACAAGGGGGAGCCTGCCTGCCTGCCCTAACGGCTTTCTCAGGGCCTCAGTCAGCTGTGGCTTCTTCTTGTTCTACTCTCCTTCCAGTCTTGATCTGGGGCCTGTCTATGGATGTGGAACACTACTCTACCTACCCTCCCAGAGATTGAGGTCCTGTCCCTGCTTGGGATAGACCACCTAGCAAGAGGAGAAAAAGTAGGGAGTCCCCATAAGCGTTAAGGAACAGCCCCTCCACCACCTAGCATCGACTGGGGGAGTGGATCTTCAGACTTGAGAGAGGATGAGGAGAGAGTCCCATTGCAGAAATGGGACTAATAATGCCTAATTATAGGCTTTACACACACACACACACACACACACACACACACACACACACACACACACACACACACGTGCGCACACACTCCCCCTGGAGCAAGAGGCTGGAGTGCTGGGTCTCGTGACCCAGCCACGTTTCCCCAGCTCAGAGGTCCTATTACTGGCACTAAGGAGTTTCACCCAGCTTTAAGGCAGTTCAGAAAACCCCACCCATTACTGCAAAAGCTAGATATTTCCCCACCTCCACATGCTTGTACTGGGGAGCCCCTCCCAGACTTATTTCCCCTCATAACACCCAGCTGACTAAGGACAACCCAGCCCCACTGCATCTGAGTCCACCTGCCTCCAGGCAGGGCACTTTCTACATCTCTGGGCAGCCCATGAACGGGAATGATGGCACCTGCCAGCCTGAGCCCCCTGTGCCCACCGTCTGGGGTCCCACAGGCTGCCCCACCTGTGTGCCGTTTTCCTCAGCACCTCCCCCTCGCTGTCCCTCCTCCGTTTCTCCATGGCACTCATGAAGTTCTCCTTCTGAACTGTTTCCCAGGTAATGATCTTCTGGTCCAAGGGGTCAGGCAAGTCTCTTTCTGGTAAGTGGGGAGACAGCAGCAAGCCTTGTGTGGGCCCCTAGGGCAGAGCCCAGGCCCAGGCTGTGGCAAGGGACTGGGGCAGATGCCGCCAGGCAGGGCATAGTGCAAATGGCAGAAATAAGCCCCGTGGAGGGATCTGGGGCTGCAAGGAGACAGGAGGGCCCTGTGGCTGTCTAGTATGGGCCTGGGGCTTTGGCTAGCCTGGACAGAGCCTAGATGAGAAACCCCAGTCCCTTCTGTGAGTCTTCTCTGGCAGCTAGGACCCTTGGGAGCAGGGGCATCCATCCAGCCTGTGGCCTCACCCAGGTGCTGACGCTTGTGCTGGACTTCTTTCCTGAAGACCCTCTTGAGCACCAGACTCAGGTGGCTGAGCAGGATGAAGGGCGGGGCCAGGGCCGGTCGCCCGTGGTATTCAACGATGAGGTGGTAGCGCTGAAACTTCCAGAACATGTCGGCATTGCCTTGGACCACTTGGAATGTGTAGCTACAGGATACATGGCCAAACCCTTGCCTCATAAGCTGCTCTCCCTGCTCATAGAAGCATTCTAGCTCAACCCGGCACCACCTCCCATGCCAGATGCCACCCCATCCTGTATCCCACTTCCCTTCTCTCACCCCTCCACCTCCCACACCCTATATGCCATCCTCCATTGCATCCAGGGGGCAGCTGGCCTGTCCTAGGAGCCCTTTCAGAGATGGAGGCTAACATAGCCTTAACTGTCACCTTGACGGTCTACAGTCACCTGAGAACCACAAGTGAGGGACTGCCAAGATCAAATTGTCCCGTGAGCATGCCTGGGGCGGGGATTATATTGACTATTAATTGATGGAGGAGGGCCCAACCCATTGTGGGCCGCACCATCCCTTGTGCAAGAGGTCTAGGGCTGTGTCTAGCTAAACACGAGCCTGAGTGAGCCAGCAAACAGCATTCCTCTGTGGTTCCTGCTTTGAACTCCTGCCCCGACTTCCCTCAGGGATGGACTGTGATCTGGGCATGTAAGATGAAATAAACCGTGCCTTCCCCTAAGTTGCTTTCAGGCAGTTTTATCACAGCAATGGAAGAGAGACTAAGACAGGGACCCAGCAGCCCTCAGTCTCAGACTCAGGGATTCTGCAGTGGAGGCATACTCACTGCAGGTTTTTACACAGTCCTGAGCCCCCAGCCCTGTAGGCTCACCCTCCTTCCTAGCAGGATAGACATTAGCTAAACATGAGCCTGAGTCCTGGGGTGTTGGCCCCCTACTGCAGAGCCAGCCCAATGGACACAGCAGCGAAAGGGACTAGGTCCTTTCTACTAGGGACACAGGTCCTATCTCTGCCGGCACCCTGAAACCAGCCCCACTGAGAGGAGGGAGCATGGATGTAGTGAGGGCGGGTGGCCAGGAGAGGAGGAGGTTACCTGAACATGGCGATCAGCAGGTTCATAAGTAGCACATTAGTGACCAGCAGGAAGGTGACCAGCAGGAGAATGACCACCCAGTTGGCATAGAGATTGGGGCAGGCAGCCGAGCTTTCCAGCAGTAGAGGGTGAAGGGAACAGTTCACACGGGCCTCTGCAAGGCAAGCAGACGTCTTCAGACTGGGAGTGTGGTTCCAGCTGAGGCCATCAGGCTCACATGGGGCTGGCCGTGTGAACCACAAAGTACCAAAAGTCCCATTGTGGAAGCCAGCAGGTGGACTCCTTATCATCTGCCCTCTCTGCTGGGATTCCAGGAAAGGTCACAGGCCATGGAGGCAAAAAGAGTCCTGGAACCCACTTCTGTCTGCCATTGCATGGAACAATTCCTCCACCTACCCCAGAAAGGCTTACTGCCCATGCCTTTCCCACCCAGGGCTCCCAGTTGAGAGTGAGGCTGCTTGCCTTCTAGACATCTCTGCCCACTCTGGGAGTTTCCAAGGCCCTGGGCATCCCCCAAGGGCTCTGGGTCACAACACTAGCCCCTTTGAGCCGTCAGCTCCTTCATTTATGCTTATCCCCTGCAGGTCCCCACCCTGGCCATGCCTGGCCAAGTCTGCCGGGCAGCACAGGCTGAGGTCGCCATCCTGACTCCTGTCTTCTCCAGGCTGTGTGCTAGGGCACGACTGTCGTGTAAGTAGGTGTGAACATATGCGCATGTGTACATTTCCTATTCCTGTTCTTCCAGATCTCTGTGTTACAAGTGATACTCTAGGGAGGCTGCTTGGGGGTGCATTTTTGGTATATGGGACTTTCAAGGTCTACCTGTGTGTACTGGTGTTTCTCTGACCCTGTCTCCCTTTCTAGGACAAATTCCTGCCTTGCGGCCCCAGTGAGTTATTCTGATCGGTCAACCCATGGGTGAGTAATGGAGTGTTGTATTGTATGGAGGGGTGCATCAGCCATCTGAGAGTGCCAGATCCCATCCTGTCCTGTCCAAGGCTGCATTAGCAGCCACCCCCGCCCCCCAGCCTATGAATCTGCTCCTAATGCTGTTCCCCCACTCTCTTCCCTCCTCTTGGTATCCCAGATGGGTGGCCAAGCCCTCCTTTGTGAAGCCATAAATCTACACCTGCCTGAGGTCTGAGAAGGCCCACACGGCCTAGTTGAATGCAAATTTGGCCCTGGAGCCCAGAGCTCAGTGGAAGGATGGGCAAGTGTGGTGTGGAGGGAATGGAAGGGAAGGGAAAGGAAGTGAAGAGAAGGACTTCTGTGTCTCTTTACTCCAAAAACTGGGCCAGAATTACCCAGGCCTTAGTTTCCCTCTGAGCACAGGCATGTTAGAGAATACCAGTCCGCTCTCAGCACAGTAGACACAGTGTGAGGGGAAGGGCACTGGAGAACCTAGTGAGGGGGTTGGCAAGACTGTTCCATGACTCGCTAGGGCTGCCACATCCCCAGTGGTTCTGCTGACCCTGCAGTGGCCTCCGTGCCTAGACTGAGGACTTTCTATCCCACTGCCCTTCTAGGCTGCCAGTGGCCTGAACCTCTTCCCCAATGCCCGTGGAAGAGAGACCAGAGTTATAGCTACTAGGGAACTGAGACCCCAGAGCTGCTGGGGTGAGGCATTCAACTTCCTCTTCCTGCCCCCAGGGATTGGGGCCATGAGGCCATATGGTGAGGGGGGAGGAAAGAGGCAGGCGATATCTGCTTAAGCTAATGGCCTAGAAAAGCGATGTCTCAGGTTGAGCAAACACCGAAGGCACTGGGGTGAGGAGAAAAAAACAACCTAGGGTATGACTTGGAAACACCCCAATTAGAAGTTAATTTCCAGCCCTTCTGTTCCTGGAGGCCTGGGCTTGCTCCAGTCTTACTGTCCTCTATTGACAAATATTCATCGAGCGTCATGATTGCTGACCTGGCCTCATTATTGGCCTCCCCCAGGATGGCTAGGGTCAGGTCTCTACTGACTATCCAAGCTGCATGGCCCCATGGTTGGATAACCCTAAATCCCTTGAGACTAGCATGAACACTGACCCTTATGCCTCAATCTGCACCCCATCTCTAAGCCTGTGCATGCTCAATAGTGCCATGTGGAGCTGCTGTCCTGAGCCCCCATTCTCTAGGCCCCTTTGTCTGTCTAATGAGCCGGATCCTTCTGTTTGCCCAACTTAGCCATCTTAGGTCTTCACAGGTCCCCATTCTGGCTCCAGGTTTTTCATTCCTCTACCACCCACAGGCCCCCTGCTGTAAGTTCCCAGCTGCACCCACTTGTCATGCAGTCCTAGGATCTCCATCAGCCCTAGACAGGTGCAGGGCCTAGCTTGAGGGGACACCCATGATTACAGACAAGCCACACACCATTGACACCAACAGGCAACACACACAAGTTGGATGGATCCTTAATGAAAGCAAGGTCCAGTTGGAAATGGTGAGCAGATGGACCACAGGGAAACTGCAGCCAGGTGAAGAAGCAACGTGCAGTGGCCAGGGTGGCCTGGGTTCTTCATGCTGTGCTCATAGTGTCTGCCTGTCCTCTGCCCCTCACAAGACCCCCTCAAGGGCCAGCCCAGCCCTAGACCCCCTCAGACAGAAATCCAGCGCTGGCTATTTGGCACCTCTATGGCCTATTTTCCAGTCAGGGAAAAGATGGGGGCTCCATGGCCACTTGTGTCTTGCCCTGCTTCTGGATCCCAGCCTGTGGCCTAGACTTAGGATGTCATTGTCTCAGGCATTTCCAGCCAGGGCCTTGGTGACACAGAAATGAGACCACATATCCTGGAGCCCACCAGCCCACCAGCCCACCTTCCTGGCTCAACACAAACCATCAATCTCGTCCAGAGGGATTTGCCCAAAGATCTGCAGGTAAGGCCGGTAGAGCACACGGCGGAAAATCCACTCCAGACGGCCGTCGTGGGGGTGCAGCAGGGCCTGAGTCGTCACACCGTAGGCCACAAGCCACACGCTCAGGAAAAAGAGGAAGAAGAAGACATCCTTCATCTGCAGGGGGATGAGGGTCATAGTCACGGATGGGCTCATTTTCCTCCATGTGGGAGTCCAGAGAGCTTACCCTCACCTAGGGCTGGAGTTCCTGGGTTCTCACCTCAGCCAAGGATTAGGGTGTCAGGGTTCTCACCACCACCTTGGTTGGGGTTTCAGTACTTACCCCCATCCAGGGTTGGAGGTCCCAGGATTCTCACCACTACCAGGGTTGGGATATCACAGGGCTCATCACCACTCAAGGTCAAGGTCCAAGGGGGCTCACCCCTAACATAAGTTAGGGTTCCGGGGGCTCACCTCCACCCAGGGCTAGGGTCCTATCTACCCAAACCTGGAGGTATAGGGGTCACCCCTTTAGTTGGACACAGTGGTAGCTCACTCTCATCCAGAGTTAAAGTCCAGGGCCCTTACCATTCGAGTCAGTGTTCTTTTGGGCTCCTCAGCTATCCAGAACTGGGGTCCCAGGGGACTCACCCTCAATAGGTTTAGGGTCCCGAGGACTCACCATCCACTGGGTCAAAATGCCCCATCTATCCAAGGCTGGGGGCCCAGTGCCTCACCCCCCTCAAGGGTCAGGGTCCCACAGACCCACCATCCGCTCTACAATGATGATCTTAGGACCCAGCTGCTTGTGAATGGCAAAGATGTGGATGAGCCGAAGTGTGAACACCATGAAATCAATGGCCAGAACAGTGCGTCCAGCCTCAAACACCGAGGGCAGCATCCTGGAGAGAGACAAAGGCTAGGTAGGGCTGTTGGTACCCACGGAGGGCCAGAGGCTTTCCCCAAGACACAGTATGCTAGCTAAATGGCCAAAAGGCAGGTTCCAGGACCATGCTAGGATTTCAGAGAGCTGAGTGGGTCCCCTAGGGCCTGCCCACCAGCCCATCTGAGGCTACAGACCTACAGGTGACACCAACAATGAACAGGAAGATGGCCACCATGTCACACTTGTTCCAGTTGTCCTCTACATACAGAGTGAACTTCTTCACCAGGTGTGTGTCCTCATCTGTAAAGAAGCCCTGACAGAGGGAGGAAGTCTGGTTATAGCAGCCAGGTCCACCTTGCTGAGACCAGGGTAGAATCTGCATGTGTCAGGGCTCAGTTTGTCAAGCTGATCAGAACTAATTGGTGACTAGGACCCAGTGTATGGCTAGGACTGAGAGTATCAGTTGAAGAGATTTCAGGACTAGGTCTGGGACAAAAAGTGAGGTCAAGCTGAATCTGGAGTCAGGACTGTCTGTGACTAAAACTCAGGGTCAATTTATATTGCATGTCTGGACTTAGCCAGTGACTCAGGTCAGGGTTCAGACTCTGACTAGGGAATCATGATCATGACCAAGCTGGAACAGGGATCGGAGCTCAGGATGGAGCTGAAATCAGCTCTGTTTGTGATCGTGATCAGGGCTCTGACTGTGACCAACATCAAGACCCTGTGATGACCCTTGATCAAGATAAGGGCTTGGTCTGGAGCTGGGATTGGGGCTCAGTCTGTGACCAGGACCATGACGCAGTAGACTGGGTTGACAAGAAGGCCACACAGTGGTCTTGTTCTATAGATGAAAAGTCTTAGCCCCCCCCCTCCCAGAGCAGGCCCCACCTGGAGCTACATCTAACATAGCCTGAGTTGCAGAGCCCAGGAGTAGGCCATGCTGTCCACTGACCTGTCGGATTTCCTCCAGGACCAGTGTGAACACCCAGAAATAGAGGGTAACCTCAGACCCAGATGGCCCCTGGGGAGGTGGCTTGAAGTCTACCAGCAGGACATAGGTGAACAGGAAGAGGAATGCAAAGTACATGACCACATTCCCCAGGAACACAGTCACAGGAGCTCCCCAGAACTTCCTCCACCGTGTGAGCAGGAAGGCGGCCTGTGGGCCTAGATCGCCTGGAGCCCTTGGTGTCTCTGTCAGCTTCTCCAATCTGTGTGGGTATGGAGGAGGTCACCATGGTGAAGAGGCACCTAACCACGGTACCCGCAAGGGAGCATGCCTCTGTCTACCTGTGTCTAGCCACTGGCCACTGCTGAGTGATAGTCCTTACTCTCTCCATCCTTCCCAGCCTCCTCCATTCTTTTTAAACTTCATGCTCCCCAGCCTTCTCTATCATTCTGGGCCTCACTCTGTCCCTTCTATAGTCCCCTCCATTTTTCCTACCCTCTGTCTTTCTGGGCCCATTCTGTCTTCCCCACTTTCCTTGCTCCTCCTGTCTTTCCTCACTCCATCCTTCCTGGCCCCCTCTATCCATTTCACCACCCTGCCACCCCTTACTGGCCGCCCTGGTTGCACAGGAAGCTCTTTTCCACATCCAAGCTGTCCAGCTCCTGCAGATCTTCCAGGTCCATCCTCTGCGGGACATCCTCACTGCAACACAGGCAAGGATATCCGAAGCACACAGAGAAGGAAGTACTAGGCCCACCGAGAAGAAGGAGGACTCACATAGTCAACTGGACATTGGGCTATGAGAAGTGGGAACAGTGAGAGACTCTGGCACCTGCATAAACCGACCTGAAGGTGATGAGGTTGGTATAGATGAGCGCTGGGCAGGTGAAGGCACCCAGCAGCCGTAGGATGGGTGTGCCTGTGGCCATGTCTCCCCACCAGATCTTGGTCAGGAATGCCTAGAATAAAGTCACATGTTCTGGATGCCTATCACCACACTTTCACTCACACAGGGCCGTGTGCCTGAGATGCTCTTCCCAGACCCCTCTCAAGCCTCCTCCTGGAGCATCCGCTCTGGCAGGAGGTCAGACTCTCCAGGAGCATGTGTTCGACTGCTTGCAGCCCGCCTTCCTTCCCTCCTTTTTTGCCCTTCTTTAGGGCAATCTCATTTAACTCAAGATAACTATGAACTGCATAGCTGAAGACGGCCTTGAACTCCTGATCCTCCTGTTTCCACCTCCCTAGTGATGAGATTGCCGTCACAGACCACTACAGCTGATTTATTCAGTTCTGGGGATTGAACCCAGGGCTTCATGCATGCTGTACACTCTATTAAATAAGCCACATCCCCAGGCCTGTTGTAACCTTTCAAGAACAGAATTATGGGTTGGGGTTAAGGACAACCAAACTGAGAACAGGTGTTGCTGGGTCTAAGAACCAAGCTAGAAAAGCATGAAGTAAGCTGGAACCCAGCCACTCTTCCTGGTCCCTCCCCTATGTAGCTTGGGCATGGGCTGGAAGCTGTAGACTGGGACATTATTAGCTAAGATACCTCAGTGTCCTGGGTGGGTAACCTGGGCCCTGCCAACCCTTCTTATCCTCAAGCCATCCTTAGGCTGATCAGCCACTCACTTGCACACCATCATGGGCAAAGAAGGCCTTGGCATCAGCTTCAGTGGCCAGGTGCAAGCAAGTGGTCCTGCTCCAGCTGTGGTTCCTGCGCACCAGCAGGGCAAAGGCACGGTCCTCACTGTTGCTGTAGCACTCAGAGAAAAGATCTGTGCACGAAGCCAGCTGCTAGGATGGGGTGCTGAAGCCTGGTTCCTGGGTCCCCGTCCTCTTCAGCATACATCCTGCATCTGCTTTCTAGGGTCCAGCCAGGCCTTCCATGCTACAGGGCCCCTGAGAGTTCCTGCCTGGCCCCAGGGCCCTTCCTTTCCCTCTTAGTACTGTGAAGGCCTCAATTGACACAAAGGACTTCCACTCTGTGGTAGGGACCAGTACATGACTATCATGTACTGTAACATCTCCACCTCCCTGTTAGGACTTTTTGACTAACCTCCACCCCCAGGAGGAACTGCCCTGAGTTCTGCTCTACACTGGAGGCCATGGGGGTCACCCTGAGCCACTTGCTGAAGACAGCCAATCCCTTGTCTACAGGGGAGCAGAAGGAGAGACCTTCAACCTTCGACTCACCCAGGGCCAGCTGTTCATACTTGGCCTCACGCATGGTCCGGGCCACCTCTGCTTCTTTCTCCAGGTGAGACATTTCCTTTATGATCTTGCAAGCAGCCAGAGCAGCAGCCACACCCTCCTGGCCCTGGAAGATGGAGAGACAGGGTCTTAGAAGGTGGCCCAACTGTCCCAATATTTCCCAATCTGCTTCTTAGGAGCTGTGGACTGAGGTGGCTACTCACCATGGCCCAGAAGTATGTGGCCATCTCATAACGGTTCTGCAGCACAGCCCAGAGGAATAGGTCCCTCCAAGGGTCCTCACTCTTCCGATTGAGGTCTGGTAGCCACTTCTGGCCTGTGGGCCGCCTCTCCTGCAGAACAGGGCATCAACATTCAGCCTTCCCAGCACACCCCGGCCCAACTTAGCTCTACTCACCTCCAACCTGCGCCCATCCTGGTAGAAGCCACGGCAGGCATCGTGCAGGAAATCCTTGAGTACACGGGAGACCTCATGGAGTGAGAAAGCGGGCAGTCCAACAGGCAGCTCCCGGGCCTGCTGGGCACCCAAGCCAGCCAGTGTCAGCCGGCCCTCCTCATGCTTACGCTGTAGCAGTTCAAAGAGGAGGCTCTTGGGGGACACAGAGTGGTAAAGCTGCTGCAGCCGCCCATAGGTCAAGAACTCGGCCATGTCAGCACCGCTGTCCACAAAGAGGCGCACGAAGTCAGGCTTGTTGCTCACTAGGGCATCAGTCATCACCTCTTCCAGATCGCAGGACTAGATTCACCCGGTAGGGGAGGAAATCAGCACAGTAAGAGGGAGGAAGAGGAACTGGACATCCTCCCCTGGGCACCCCAACCTGTGCCCTAAAGCTGGGGCAGGCATGGGTCAGCAGAGTATGCTGGCCTCAGGAGCTGGGGATAGGAAAGGTCTGATGAGTTGACAGTAAGAGTGTCAGGACTCCCACACCCCAGCCTGGACTTTGGGGGTTCCCTAGCATCATTTTGATCTCCCCAGGGCAACAGCTGGGGCAGAGTGGGCCCAGATGACACCCCTGAGACCCCACGTCCTCGGGCCTTAGTGCATTCCATGCCTGGTGTTCCCAAATCAGTTCTGGGTAGGGGGGCACCTTCCATTCCACGTCTCCACTGAAGATCTCGCTCTTGGCAATGTCCACACGGTCCCAGGCCACAGCCAGCTTGAGCTCGTCTAGGTAGTCTTGGGCCTCTTGGCTGTGGCTCTTGCAGGCTGTGGGTGGGAGTGAGTCCCACAGAGACGGAGGGGAGGGATTGGAACTCTGTAAGGACTTGACGGGGATTGGCAGCTGCTTCTGAACAGCAGCAAGAGGCACAGGACTTAACACTCAGGGACGACAGCCCAGAACCCCCTGGATAGATCTCGTGAGGCAGAAGCATGTTTTCAGGAGTATAGCACCTTGGCCAACATTTCCTTGCCCAGGAGCGGGGCAGGGTGGTACATTCCCATGCAGGCACGTTTCTTCCCTGGGGATGGCTGCACACTTTCACTGGAGGTCACAGTTACCCCTAAACCCCAGAATTAAGAGCACCAGGCTTTTGCCTCCATGAGACTGTGACTCACTGAAAGCCACATGTGGTCCTGTATATGGCTCCCTGGGCCTCACTGTCTTGTGAAGGGGAATGGCTAAATCCAGAGCTGCCCTTTTGTAGACCAGACTGACCTTGAACTTGTTATATAGCCAAAGATGACCTTGAACTGCTGATCCTCCTGCCTACCAAGTGTAAGCTACCACATCTGATTTATGTGGTGCTGAAATTGAACCTAGGGCCTTGTATATGCTAGGCAAACTTTTTTTCTTTTTGAGACAGGGTTTCACTGTGTATCCCTTGCTTCCTGGACCTTACTCTGTAGACCAGCCTTGCCTGGGACTCACAGAGATCTGCCTGCCTCTGCTTCCCAAGTGTTGGGATTAAAGACATGAGCTATCATCACCCTGCTCAAATATTGTACCAACTGAGCCATCCTCACTCCCAGGTGCCCCAGGTCCTCTTGGAGTGGCCCCTTACTCAGGTATGCCCCACCCTTTCCCCAACACTGCCTCTCCCAGCTTCCAGCCTGTGTTCTAGGCCAGCCCCACTGCCCCGACAAGCCTGGGTTGAAATCCAACATCTCCATCAGTGTCCAAGTGGACAGACCCAAGGTATATCTACACAGTAAATGTTAGAACTCAGCCTTGGAAAGTCAGGACTTCCTGGCTCCGGCTGCCATGGGGATGGGTCTGTGGGACATTGCGCTTCATGAGGAAAACTGGGTACAAACAATATATGTTGTAATTCCGTTCATGTACAGTGGCCCCAAAGCTCACATCCATAGACAAAAAGCAGGTAGGGGACCAGGACCTGGGGACAAGGTGAAGTTGCTAAGGCTGTTTGGGAGGGAGTAATAGAAACATTCCAGAATGAGTGCTGGTTACAATGCCCTGAGGCTAGATTCTAAGCCCCTGATAGAAAGGCCTCGAGAATTTGTGAGTCATCTTTCCTACCTGGGAAGGGCTGACAGGCATCCACTGTGAACACTGCTGAATCCTGCTGCCTCTGAGGGCAGGTCTACTTGGCTCACCTTTCACAAGCGCCTTGAGGATGACAGTGTCCAGGTCCTCGGAACCCTCCTGCTCGAAGTCGTACACAGTGAGTAGGTGGGGGTGTGCAGCAATGTTCTGTAGCTAAGACCAGGAAGAAGCCTTGAGGTCTGAATGGAGCCTGGAAAGGTCCTCAGATGAGCCACCCTGTCCCCACTGACCTACAAGCCTAGCTCAGGAGCACCCACAGCCTGACGGGCTGGCTGGCTGCCTGGTCTCACTGTGGCACAAGGACCCAGATAATTCCAAGATGGGATGGGAAGAGAGGGCATAAGCAGGGCTTTCAAGAACATCCCCACCCGGGGGGGGGGGGGGGGGGGGGGTTGCTAGGAGGACAGAAGCAGCAAATGGCCATCGCAGCCCCCAGCAGCACCCACCAGCTCCGTCCAGTGCACAATGGCTTCCCAAGAGAAACACTCGCCGGGGAATTTCTCTCTGAACTGCTTCTCAGCCACCTGGGGCACCAGGAGATGAGGCTGGCTCACCAGGGCAGCAAGCACATCAGCGATGCCCCCAGAACCTGCCAGGATCAGCCACGGGGCAGCCTGCTCCACTGCCCTGGAGATCCTCTGGGGAGGCAGAGTGACATTCAGATGCATGTTTAAGAAGTGCCTCAGTCCTTCACATCACCCTGGGAAACCACCACATCCTCCCTGGCTCCAGTCAGGCCTTCCTCCCCCCTGCCCTTACCTCCAGGGTTCTGGGGTCACCGTTGACCAGCAGGCAAAGGACAGGTATCTGGATGTTGCTGGTGCCTGTGGGCATAGCAGCTATAAGGCAACTTGATGCTCAGAAAGTCAGAAACTCAGGTCCTCCTCATTAGGTGGGGCAACCACCCCCAACTTTGGACCCCTCCCCCCCCACCCCAGCTACCATGTTTCTGACACACCCTGCCAAAAAGCTTCCTTCCCCCCCTTTTTTTTTCTTGTTTTTTGTTTTGTTTTGTTTTTTGAGACAGGGTTTCTCTGTGTAACAGTCCTGGCTGTTCTGGAACTCGCCTTGTAGACCAGGCTGGCCTTGAACTCACAGAGATTTGCCTGCCTCTGCTTTCCAAGTGCTGGGATTAAAGGCATGTACTATCACCACCTGGCTCTTCCTTCCTTTTTTTTTTTTTTTTTAAACAAAACAACAGGGTTGACGGAGCCCAGTCTGGACTTGGTTTTGAATGTAGTTTAGGATGGTCCCTCTGCTTTCATCTCCAGAGTGCTGGGATTATAGGCATGTGCCAGAGTACCTGGTTTATTCCATGCTGCAGATTGAACCCAGAGCTTTGTGTGCAACAGCCAAGCACTCTACTAACTGAGCTACATCCCCAGCCCATGGTGGCTTTTTCCCCTCTCTCTTTCAAACCAAGGGTGAACCAAGGCATTGTACCAAATCCCTGAGGCTCAACACTTTAACTGTATGTCTGTACTGTCCAGGGCTGGCATGTGACAAGTAAGTACAAAGGAACTTGAGAGAAATGAAGCCTTGTGGCACCCACCACATCCCAAGGGCAGCCATGCTATGGCCAGATAGCTACTCTACCAGCATAGGACAGAGTCGATCTGCATCACAAGAGACACACTGGGCCAACAAAGGGGTAGTAGCTGGTGGGAGCAGCCCCACGCTGCCGGGGTCCTATGTGATACCTTTGTGGTGTCAGACACAGGTCTGTTTCCACTGTTAACGTGGACTGGCTTCACCGAAGAATTGCATGGTTCTTTGTTAATATATTATTCACACACGTTCTAAGCAATGATATAGTAGTTTATAAATATTGTTTGTCCGTTAATATTTTCCCAGTCCATCTCTCTTATACGCCCTTCACTAGTCACAGTTGTACCCATTGCTTCAGGCATTTCTGCTCCCTGGTGGCAGTGGAGGGGACTGTGCCTCTTGGAAGGCTTATTGGCTAGCAGAGTCTGCAGCTAGAACAATGCCAATTAAAACAGTGGCAGCTGCCTTGCTATCTGGCCAGGAGGTGGCTGCGTCGCCAGGGCCGTACTGCCCAGCTGTGCCACTCTCCCATCCCACCCCAACAGCTCTTCTTCCCAGGCTTTGTATGCTCAGGCATGTGGCAGGGGGAGGGGGTGCTTCCTGGAGGGTCCTTTCCCACTCTCCATGAAGTTCTTGCTGGTGTGTATCATATCACCATGTCCATGTCCCCAAGATGCTGCTCTGTGCAGCTGGAGAGAGCCTTACCCCCATAGCCTGTCCTCTGCTGAGAGATGTGCTTCTCCAGGCTCAGCCGTAGCTCCGCCAGTCCGTCCCCACTCCCGTGGGTGCTCGGCTCCACCAGGATGAAGTGGGAGAGATTGCTGTCCAGCGGGCAGAGTGGTCCCTGGATGCTGCCCTCATCTGCAGGGTAGTGGATGGGGGTATCCTCCTGTGCCAAGTATTTGGGAAGACATGGGGAGGTGGAGACCTCAGGAGCAGCTTTGGCTGGGCCTTGCTAGGCTGTGCACGCCATGCTGGAGCCCTGGGCAAGGCTTCAGCAAGGCCTCAGAGTCCCCACCCCTTAGGCAGAGGGAGGCTGGACTGCTGGGCCGGGGGGCCTCCCTGGAATGAGTGAACCATGGAAACAGCTGGGGCCAGGGCTGTGCAAGCTCCACCTTCTAGACTCTTCTGGGCTGGGGTCCAGACTTCACCTCAGTGGGGCCTCCTGGGCTTCTTATTGGTTATGCCTTACACAGTCCACAGAGTGGGGGATGTGAACAAATACCAGAGAGCAGAAGCCACCTGGACAGGGTTTTGCAGGACTTGAGGACAGCCTTCTAGCCAGGCTGGGCCCAGAGTGCTATCAGTCTAGCTCCCTAGAGGGATGCCGCAGGTTGCCACCCTTATTCCTGAGTGATGCTGCCACCTGCTGGGGAGTGCTGAGGCCCGAGGAAACAATGTCTTTCTTCCCACTGAAGCCTATCCTTGTCCCCCACCTCTCAATGCTTTCAGACCCTCTGCGGGTAACATAGTCCTTCAGCCTGTCCATAGCTTCCTCTACCTACCCAAGCTTACTGAGCCCTAGCAGCCATGGACCCATGAACCTGTCACTCACCTGGACACCATCTAGAAGCTGACGGTGAAGGATACGGTCCAGAGAGGTCATTCCAATGGCCACTACACGGACCTTGGTGGATGTGCTAGCCAGAGAGTGATCACGTACAGCCTGCCCAACGTGGCGGGCCAGGCCTACACGGAGGGCGCTCGTCAGGATCCAGGCACCTATGGGAGTTGGGAGAGAAAGGTCCTGGAGTCCTAACAGCTGGCTGGCCCAACTCCATCCCCTAGTCATATCTACAGTCAGAGACCCGGGACTCAGGTAATGGGAAATGCTTTTTTTCACCTTCCCCCAGACAGGGTCTTTTTAATGTTGTCAAGCCTGTAACTTGAAGTAATTCCCCTCCCTGCCTCAGTGTTTCATGTACTAGGAGTACAGTATGCACCACCATGCCCAGCTACAGGGACCACTTTGAAGCTGATGGGGAGACTAAGGCTCCGGGAGGATGTGCATGGGGTAGATAGTGACCTTTCCCAAGATTTGTCATAGATGCTGCCTTGTAGCCTGTTCTGGGAAAGGATTCCATGACGAAGTTCCCACTTGCATCTGACTGCAAATTGTTCCTTTATTATTATCACTTCTGCAGTGAGAGGCTCAGAACCTCCAACCCTCTTGACGGGTGTATGTTTGTGTGTGCAGAACACCTGTGTGGGGACGTGCTCATGTGCTGGCCAGAGGTACCATTCATCTTGTCTGTGTAAGGTCGTCTCCGACCAACCTGGAACTCACTGATTTGGCAAGTCTGGCCTGCCAGCAAGCAAGGGATTTTCTTGTCTATTTCCCTATGCGTTAGGATTTCAAGTACACGCCTCCATGCCCAACTTTCTGTATGGGTGCTGGAGACTAATCTCAGCTCTTTACTGGGACATCAGCCTGTGCTGGTTAGTTTTAATTTATTTTTTAAGTGATGTAAGTGGGGCTGGAGAGATGGCTCAGTGGTTAAGAGCACTTGACTGCCCTTCCAGAGGTCCTGAGTTCAACTCCCAGCAACCACATGGTGGCTCACAACCATCTGTAATAGGATCAGATTCCTTCTTCTGGTGTATACATAAAATACAAGAATAAATATATCTTTTTAAACATGGTATAAGTGTATTCAGTATGTGCGTAAGAGTGAAGTTGCCTGAGAAAAGGTGCTGAATCTCCCTGGAGCTAGAATTATGTGCAGTTTCAAGTTGCCTGACTTGGGTGCTGGGAACAGAGCTCCAGTCTCCTGGAAGAGCAGTACATGCTCTCAACTGCTGAGCATCTCTCTGACCCCTGTGCTGCTCAGGTGCTAACCATCAACTTGACACAACCCAGAGTCACCTGGGAAGAGAATCTTAATCTAGATCAGCTTGGCCAGTGGGTATGTCTGTGGTGGGTGTGTCTGTGGTGGGTTGTCTTGGTTGTTAAGTCATGTAGGAAGATCCCACACACTGAGGGCGGCACCATCTCCTAGGTGCTGAATTGCATAAAAGGAGAAAGCTTGATGAGAACAAGTAAAGATGTGTTTATTCTCGCTGCTCTTGGCTGTGGATGGGATGTGACTATCTGCCTCGACTCTCTGCCTTCGTGTCTCTGACATGATGAGCTGTGACACGGAATTGTAAGGCAAATGAACCCTTTCCTTCCCTGAGTTGCTTGTGGTCAGGGTATTTATCGCAGCAGAAATGAAAGCAGAGCATTCCCTGAACCCGTATGTTTTCAAAATAAAGCCCCAGGGATTTGATTCTGACATCTACCAGTCTCCAGGTGCTCCCCAAGGGTGGTGTGTGGGGACACACCCCAGGTGCTCCTTGGTGAACTGATGCCAGTGGGAGGCCATGGCCTGAGTGGAGCGGATAGCTCTCAGGGAGGACCAGCTTCTGCACACCACGGAGCAGCTTGCGACCGCCTTTAAGTTCACCTGCACCGCATCCCCGTGACCTGCTCCCATGGCCTCCCTAGGCACCACCAAAGGGGACTGAGGAGGAGAAATGTCACCAAGGAATGCCTCCCCGCCCCCACCAGCGGCAAGCAGGGCAGCAGGCCAGACAGGCCCAGCCCAGGGCGAGCCTTACCTGTGCTCTGAGCTGCTTTTACCAGCCCCTTGCGCAGGACGTCCCGAAGCCAAGACTTCATAGCAAAAGGCCGCTCCTCACCCACCAGGGACACCACCAGGTTGGGGGCTGGCAGGTGCCACTCGGTGAGCAGGAGTTCAAAAAGCATAGAGGGGGCCACGCTGCTGGGCACCTTCACAAACTGCAGGATGGGGGCAGGTGGATTCAGGGTCGAGGGACAGGTAGGCAGCACTAGGGTGGGGGATTCCGGGCCTATGGTAATGTTAGATTGGAGGGAGTTCTTGAAGGATTCTGGGCATGGGATAGGGCAGGCCATAGGAGGGCAGGCCTTAGACCCCTCTTGGGGTAAGGCCTCTGTGTGGTATTGCCATTGCAGTGTATCTTCCCCTCGTGAGCCGGGGTCTCTGCACTCAGATCATAAGGAATGGCCCCAGGGTGAGGGACTTTGAGGAGGAAGTAAGACTTGGGGATTCCAGGCATGGTGGATGTCACCCAGGTGCATGCTGCCCCTACCTTGCCTCGCTTCTTCCTGGACCCTCCGAAGTCAATCTCTCCCCGGCATAGGACTGGCTCCCACCCATCATCAGTATCTGGGGGGCTTCCAGGGCAGGAGCTCTGGGCAGTTTGCATGGTGGCTTCTCTATGAGACAGATGATGGAACCCAGAGAGTGGAGTAGCCACCCTCTTCCCCACTTGACAAGGAAGACTTATCCCAGCTGACATGAGGTGGCTGTCCACCAGCTGACCCCACCTGCCGTGGCTCTACCACCTTCCTCACAGTAGCTGTGATTAGAGTCAGGCTCATTCCCCACTGGGGACAGGGGCATGGCAAACCCACCTGCCTACCTCTGTTCCCCACACTTACCGAACTCTGGGTGTCTGGACTCCAATATGCCTGTCACGGTTCTCCAGAGGTTTTTGCAGGGAATGTCCTAGAAAGCCCCAAACACTAGGTAAGGAATTCAGTTTTCCAACCCAAGGGAGCCACAGCCTAGACTGCCCCAGACAAGGTTTGAGGACATCCTGGTTTGCACCTGAGTAGGTAGGTAAGAAGGCAGGTGACCTAGTTCAGATGCAAAGGGGTTGGGAGGACAAAGCGGAGAAAAGGAGGGACCTTTGTGGACCGGGAAGTTCAGGGAGGGGAGGCCAGGGAAGGAAGGCAGAGATGAAGGCTAGAATGGGAGGTGGGGACAGATGGCAGAAAGGGAAGTCAGGAAGGGAAGTCTGTGCAGGGTAGCAGGTGAAGAGGGCAATGGGAAGAACACGGGGGCAGGGAGGGGAGCCTTGTCCTGGCTCCCCTGCCCTCAGAGGCAGAGCCAGGACCCCACCAGGCTCTTCCCCTTCAAGTTCCCACCTTGGCAAACAGAGGATGAAGAGGCTGCCTATAGCATCTCTCACCCTGGTGGGGATCAGGTCTCCTCCCACCCACCCACCTACCTGGCCAGACCAAGCTCCTTAGCTCCACCCTTCACTGTAGTGACTTGAGTGGAGCGGCCTGTGCGATATTCATGTGTCTCCTATAGGTCTCCTGTGTTTCTCTGGTGATTTCCCAAAATCTCTAGGGCACAGCATGGCCCTGCCCTCATCATGCCTTGGCTCCTACATCTGCCCTCCTGAAAACAGGTGTCCAGCCAAGGAGGAAGAACACAGCCTGTCTGACTTGGGACAGCTCTCTACACACCCATGTGTGTAGACCATGATTCCCAGGTCTGCATGGTTGTCCCATGTGCCCAGCTTTGGGGTGCCTGCATGACAGCACTTCATTCAGATCCTGCACATTTTGGAGGGAGATGCCTGTATATATTGGGGACAGGGTGGTATAAGATATAAGGAGGGTTTATTCCCGGCCTCCTGTGGAAAATCTGGACAGGGGCTGAGGCCAAGGTCCTTCCCACATGCCTCTGGAGCCAGCATGGTTATGGTGCTTCCCCCAGAGAAAATGTCCCTCAAGAGACACATCTGACCCCTAACCCCTGGTACTGTGCACATGACCTGCTATAGAAATCTGATCTTTGCAGATGTGAACTAAAGATTACCTGTGGTGAAGATGCTGTAGATGACTGACTCATTAGAATGTCCTGGTTGTGGAAGCTGAAATGCTATGGAGCCAGGGGCCAAGTGATCTCGGTCTATCTTTAGCCATTTACTGCCCACATTTATTGTCTGACCTAACATCCATCTACCAGGCAAAACCTTTAGACTGTCTTCTCAGCAGACCCTAAACTTCCACCAACCCGAAAGCCAAACATGTCATCAGAGAGCATCTGAGGCCTACAGCAGAGATCCCCCACGTGGCTGCTGTAACCTACCTACCTGGTCTTCTCACCAATGCATTTGATAAATGTCTCGGCTTACTATTGTCGTTTGTCCTGTGACTACAAAGATTATTGTAACTATGGCCAGAGTGGAACATGTCCTTTGGAGCCTCATTGGCTATAGCCACTCATATCTGCTCAGTATAAACTAAACTAACTCTTACTGCTTCCGGTGCAGGAGCACTGTTTCATGTTGCTGTAGGCGTAATTGGGATATCCTAAGCTGTTGCATGGACTAAGATGGACTCTTCACCCAAGGTGGGTGTGGGGAAGATTTGGAGGTTGGACCCTCAGAGGTGGCAGAGGTGGGAAGGCTCCTCCTGTAACCTGTCTGGCTTGGGCAGACAGGAACTTCTTGGATCTGCTCTAAATGCTGTGGCAGGGTTGCTTTTTTTTTTTTTTTAAATTACACTTATCACTCATGATATTCATTACTTACACTCATGATATTAATCACATTTGTGGTATTCATAGATTACATTTGCAGTATTCATTCAATTATATATAACTATATATATAACCTAACTGAGGCACACTCCTGAAGTGTTAGGGACAGAAACCCCAAATCCAGGCATGGACAGGCTGTGGCCTTCCCCAGAACTCTGAGGACATATATATAATTTTAAATGTCGAATGTCATTTATTGAAGGGGGTGGGAGGTCTTAATTACAGGCTTACAGCACAATGGGAGGACCCCGGAGGGCAGAAGTTCGCTACTGATGTTTTACAATCTTGCATCTAAGCTGTTAACGCCCATTATTCAGGATACACAGATAAGGAACTTCCCTTAAGCATTCAGGAAGGTGGAATCTGGCAGGGAATTAGCATTGGGACGATATCAAGGTTAAGGTCCGCAAGCAAGGCAACAGTTACTCAAAATGGGGGCCAGGGCCCTGCAGGTCTCCCTTTTATTAAAAAATGAGCTTCTGACTCGGGTTGCGTGGGACGTCAGCAGGTCACCTTACCCGTCATAGAGACGCCTGCCCAAGTATGGCAGGGGTTTTTGTAGCCTCCCTCACCTGGTGTGCTGGTTAATTTTTTTCTGTCAACTTGACATAAGCTAAAGTTATCTGGGAGGAGAGAACCTTAACTGAGAAAATGTCTACATCAGATGCCCTGTAGGCGAGTCTGTGGGACATTTTTTTAATTAACGATGAATATGGGAGGGTCTAGCTCACCGCAGGCAGTAGCACCCCTGGGCAAGGGGTCCTGAGTTCTATAAGAAAATCAGCTGAGTAAGCCATGAGGAGCAAGCCAGTAAGCAGTATTCCTCTATGGACTTTGCTTCAGTTCCTGCCTCTGCGTTCCTGCCTTGAGTTCCTGCCCTGACTTCCCTTCATGATGGACTGCAAACGGCAAACTGAAATAAACCCTTTCTTCTCCAAGTTGCTTTTGGACATGTGTTTATCACAGCATCAGAAAGCAGACTAGGATACCTGGGCTTCACTTTGGGCCTCCAGACCAAGAGTGGCTTGTCATCCTGGCTTTCCAGTGTATGGCCCTGTAGGAAGGCAGCCTCATTGGGTCAATGTATAGCCATAGAAAAAGTTCCCTCCCTTGTACCTGGTTCATGTAGCCAGGCACAGCTCCTTGGTTCCTTGGGTCCCCTGCAGCCCATCCTGCCCCAGTTATGGGAAATGTAAATACTCCCCACCCACAGCAGGAGCTCACACCCAGAGCCTGTGGAGGGCAGGATTTGAATAAGCCCTTCCAGCCACAGAACAAACACCCTATAGTTTTCCTGTGAGGATCTGGCTGGGGTCACAGGCATGCCCCTGTATGCTGGAACAAGGACCATAAGCTGGGAGACCTGACCTAACTGAGGCACACTCCTGAAGTGTTAGGGACAGAAACCCCAAATCCAGGCATGGACAGGCTGTGGCCTTCCCCAGAACTCTGAGGACATCTTCTCTGGTCTTTCAGTTCCTGGAGGTTCCAGGCATCTCTTGGTTTGTGGCCACAGGACTGCAATCCCTGCCTCTGTGGTCACAGAATTGTGCCTGTGCATGTCTGTTGTCTCCTCTTCCTGTAAGGACCCCATCACTGGGCCAGGGTTCCTACCTTCCCTCTATCCCATCTGCAAAGACTGTTTCCAGACAAAGTTACTGTCTTAGGGTCCATGCGGGTACCATGCCACCACAGTAAGCTCCACTATTGGAAACAGAGTTTCCTCAGCCATATCTGGACATGCACTATGCAGTAAGAGAGGTGACCCAAGCTGTATGTGTACCCTGGCTTTGGGAGCCATGTTTGTTCCTGGTCTTTGGGCTGAGGATGGGACCTCCCACTCTTCTCCTCACTTAGTCTGTGGTGGGAAGGTCATGGACAGCCTCTTTTGGCCCAGGAGAGGAGTTCTCTGGGGCTCCCTGAGTCCCTGGGTGTTTCTTTCCCAAGGACTAGGCCCTAGATAGAGTCTTCCAATATGGGGCTCAACAAGGCACCCCCACCCATGGGCAGTGTATTGGACCTGCCAACCAGGTCACCTTGCCTTGCTTCAGGATAGACTGGATGAGTGGTCTGGGCCCCTGGATACCATGGGAGGCAGACACAACACTCAAGAACTGCCAGGCCTTGCTCCCCCCACCAAGCATTTGGGCAGGTGCCAAGTACCAGGCAAATGTGGCCACCAAGAGGGAAGGCATGCAAATAGGATTTGCATGTGCAGGTGTCTGGGTCTTAAACAACCCCCTCTTTATTGGTGGTTTTTTTTTGGGGGGGGCTGCATAACTCTGGCCATTATCTTATGCCAGAACTCAGAGAGACAAAAACTAAACACTTAATCCCAGGGCAGTGGAGATCTTGGGGGCTCTTACAAGCTGAGGTCGTCATAGAAACAGCCTGAACTAAATGCGCTTTTCACCCCCTAACATGGGAAGAGCCTAGGGCATGATGGAGCTGGCACCCAGATCTTGGGGTCCTAACTCTATTTGTCCCCAAATTATCTGTGCCAGCTCACAGTGATATGTAGGTAAAACCACAATGATAAGAAGGGGCAGAAAGGTCACCACATACAGGCATGAAATATCATGGCTCCTCTCATCTCCTCAGTGAGGACACCTGGCATTCCTGACAGACCAGGACATGGACACAGCTATGAGGGGCTGCCTTCTTCTCTCCCCTTCCCCCCTTGCCCAGCCCCTGAGCCCTGACTGGCTTTCTGGCAGATGTAATTCCCAAGTCTGAGACTCACAGTTTGGATTATCTTCCACCCTGATCCTCCCAAACAATGGGGTCGCCCCTTCCCTTGCCCATGGTAGACTGCTCCTCTGATGCTACAGGAAAGAGGGGCTCCATCCCTGATAGAGCTGAGGAAAGAAGAGCACAAGGCAGGAATATGGCTAGAACACGGCTCCTACTTGCCCTTCCTACCTGCCCCACAGAGGTGCTGGGCACTTCTCTGACCCCACTCTCTGTACAAGCTGGCTCTGGTGTGAGCTTACCTGCCTGTTCCTTCCAGACTCCTGGCATGTGGCTGCTGGTGCCGAATGGTGGAGCCACTCACCTACTGCAGGCTGTGTCCCCCTTTGCTCCCCCCACATACCACACCTGGCACCTGGCAGCCAATGGTGTCCCAGAAAGCTGGGTGTGAGTGGACATTGGGTACCACCCAGCCATCAAGAGCAGGATTGGTGCCATTGGTCTGAGAGCACACCTGAGCTGGCAAGGAAGCTGTGCTCACTGCTAAGAGGGCATGAATGGTGTATGGGTCCTGTCCCTTCCATCCATGGGCTCAGCCTGGTGTGGGCAATGAAGTCTGGGTGACTGAACTCTAACATGAGGTCAGATGGGAATTCTGCTTCATTTCTCACAAAGTCCCAATTTCTCTAGTTGAGGAAACAAGGATTGTATCAAGACTATGTGACCCATGCAAGGATGTCTAGCAAGCTGTCCCAAGGAGGACAGGCAGGCAGAAGAACTGTCCCCCCAGGCCCCGGGAGGTCTGGAGGTGTCTGCCCTGCTCTGTGGTATGCCATCCTCCTGGAGAATCCCATGGTGCGGGTGAGCTGAGTACTATCTCCTTACCAGTCAGTTAGTGCCTTGGGGGCTGCGTGAGGACTGCCTCTAATCAGGGCTCAGGACTGATGCTTGTAGGACAGACCATACTTTCTGTGGTTGCTCTCCTGTTGATCCATCCAGCTCCTTCAACACTCTGAGTCCCAGTTTCTCTGACTGTAGACAGAGATCCTTGAGCCCCGTTTCCAGGCAGCTGTGGTTAACTGGGGAGGAAGGACCCTCCTGACAGTGTTTCTGTGAGCCCTTCCCTTCAGAGACCCTAGGACCTGGTCCTCATCCCCCTGCCAAGAGCTCCATAGGGTTGGGGGTTGGGCAGCAGCCAAGGACCCAACATTAACCACCAGAGGGCGCCAGGACCATAGGCCGAGGCAGGACAAAGGTCTGGTTTTGCCCTGAGTGAGAGGGCCACAGTTACTTGCCCATTTGGACCGGCATGTTCCTTAGCACGCCTATAGTGTTACTCTGACACAAGCCAGGTTCATTTAAGGTCCTTCTGGAATTACGGGCTGGGCTGGGGCCAGAAGCTCAGGACTAGCTCCAGACACTTAGGCTCTACAGGGCAGGGACCACAAGCCCTCAGGTCTGGAAAGCTAGAGGGTCCAGAACCAGAGGAGGGGACATCTTGGGGGGCGGGGCAAGGTGGAAGGGCCAGCCCTCAGCCTTGCACAAGGCCAGAGTCGATTGGATTCTGGAGGTCCAGCCTGAGTCCATGACCACCCAGCAACCCAGGGCCTGGCCTTCCTCTGGCTCCCACTGTGTCTGGGGTGTATGGAGAATAGATACACAACCCTTCCTCCATCTGGTGCTGCCCCTTTACCTCCACCTTTTGGTCACTTGAAGGGTTGCAGTAAACATTCCCTAGCCCTTCCCGGGCCCATAGCATGTTGTGGTTCTCCTTACCCACAACCTTCCACGGCCCCCTATTATTACCCTAATAATCAAACCCAGAGAGGCCCTGGCGCTTTTGCTTCTGCTGCCTTGAAGCACTGTAGAGTGTCTCCTAGAGGCTCCTTGTCACCACAGGCTCCTTCCTCTGTGCTGCAGAGACCCCTCCACGCAGGACCACACCAGGACAGGGCACCTCCCTTGTGGCTCCTCCTCCCAAGCACCCTGGCCATATTGCTCAGTGTTGCCTTGCCATCTGAAATGGTGTTTTGTTTCCTCATTTGCCCACTGGCAGCTGCTTCCCCCACAGGACTGTTGGACACTGGGCGGTCACAGCCAACCCCAAGTGCAGAATATGACTGTACACAGAACATGTGCTCAAAGGAAGCTGTGCGTTTAGACAAGTGCGTGCCTGGGCATGTGCATATGCATGAGTCACATGGAGGCCTAGGTGGGGTCTGGGGAGGCAGCCACTTAGTGGGAAACAGCTTGCCAGCTGTTCCAGGACCCTGGGCAGATAGACACTGGGACAAGGCTCAGCTGCCTCACATGCTCCCAGCTGTGAGTCCTGTGACAAGGGGAAAGAGAATCAAGGTGCCATGGGGGAGGGACATCCAAATCGCCCTCAGCAACTGCTTCCCCACATTGCTCACTATGGCTTAGCTGGTAGCCGCTTCTGTCTCTCTTGTGGTTGCTCTGGCTGGTGCCAGGAGGATACTTCCTCTTGGGTGAGGCTGTGTCCCAGAGGGCAAGGCTCTAGCAAGGGCTGCTCCCACCCAGTTTGTGTCCGCGGGGTAGCAGTTTTCCTCCCCACTACCGACTGCACAGCCTCACTAGCTGCCTGCCATGCCCACCTGATCAGAAGTCAAGTCCAGCATCCACGAGAGCCAGTGTTCTTACATAGCCTGAGCTGTCTCTGAGGCTGACACTTAGATCTAGGCTGGAGCAGAAGAGGCCAAAGTCCTAGCCTCCCCAGCCTGCAGAACTCTGCAACCCAAAGGCCCCCAGCATATTTTGGGGGAAGGAAACCGCCTCCCAGGGCCTTGCCCCACCTTGTCTCTAGACTCGGTCCTGTCTCAAGCTCTCTGAATGCCCTCTGTGGCGCAGAAGCACTCTGCTTCCCTAGAAATTCTGCAGCTCTAGCTCTGGCACTTAGGGAACCTAGACCTCTCCTTCCCACAGCAATTCTAAGGTCACCTCATGGCCTTAGTACCTTCTTGGCTCAGGATTTTTGTCCAGTTTGCTGGACTCTCGTCTGTGGTCTCTAACACAAAGACAGGGTTTGGGAAGGCAGGGACAGAGGGTAGCAGGCCTTAGGCCCGAGCTCTGTCTTATCAGCCTGGTCCTGGTCCTAGCCCTATCCCACAGATGTACACCAAAGCCAGAGTAGCTGAGGGACCAACTCAGGGCTCCTGCCAGGCCTCATGGCCCCTAACCTCTCCTCCTACCATCTGGTGGCAGTCCCAGCCCTTACAAGAGCTTGTCAGTCATACAGCAGACCTGGAAGTACAGGATAGCACAATGGGGTGGTTGAGCCAACTTCAGCAACCGGAGCATGCCTCAGTTATAGAAGCTAATGGCTGCCTGACTCCATGGCCTGCACCGGGATTCTGTGCACACATCTGTGCCCCAGGTGCATGCTGTGTAGACATGTACTTGTATGCTTCTATGTAAGCAGAGCAGGTACAGGATTGGTAGTCAGGCTCTGCTACACAGATCTGTACTTGTTCCGGGCCCTGTAAGGAAATGTAATTAAATGGCCATGAGCATTTCCTGGGAGCGAGTGAGGGTACACCAAGATGAGTATGCCTAGGATAGCACCCAGGATGTCTTGAGGACATCACTCACCTGTTAATCACCCATCCACCCAAGTATCTTGTTTTATAATCTGTGTGTATGTGTGTATATGTGCGCGCATGCACATGTTTTTGTGTATGAGCACAGATGTGTGCATGCCACAGAGTATGTACAGATGACAGAGAACAACCTTGGATGTCAGTCCTTGTGAGACAAGGTCTCTTCTTTGCCACCACACACACACACACACACACACACACACACACACACACACACGAGGCTGGCTGGGCCCTGTGCTTCCTGGGAATCTCTTGTCTTCACCGCCTATCTCATTGTAGGAGCACTGGGATTACAGACACACACTATCATGTCTGGTTTTCCGTGGACTCTGAACTCATCTTTGTGTTTGTGTGTTTTACCCAGTGAGCCAGGTTCCCTGACTCTACCCAAGCATCTGACACTCTCCGCCTTCTGCCCATGCTTCCACCCACCCAACCCTTCAGGTACATTAATCTATGTATCACCAACTGTGGTGGTATTGTGTTCCCCAAAATATTGTGCACCCTAATAAATTTACCTGGAGTCAGAGACAGAACAGCCACAATATTAAACATAGAGCATAGGCAGTGGTAGCACACGACTTTAATCCTAGCATTCTAGAGGCAGAAATCCCTTTGTTCCAGGATACAGCCAGGCATGGTGACTCACGCCTTTAATCCCAGAAAGGGAGCCATTAATCCCAGGGAGTGAGGCAGAAAGCAGAAAGATATATAAGGCATGAGGACCAGAAACTAGAAGCATTTGGCCTGGTTAAGCATTCAGGTTTTGAGCAGCAGTTCAGCTGAGACCCATTCTGGATGAGGACTCAGAGGCCTCCAGTCTAAGGAAACAAGACCAACTGAGGATCCGGCGAGGTGAGATAGCTGTGGCTTGTTCTGGTTCTCTGATCTTCCAGTTCATCCCAATACCTGGCTCAGGTTTGATTTAATTAATAAGACTTTTTAAGATTCCTGCTACAACCATCCATCCATATAGCCATCTGAGTTAAGCAACTTTCTCCAGAGGAACAGAACTCATAGAATATATACAGATTATTAATAAGATTTATTGTATTGCTTACATGATAGGGACCAAGTAGTCTAATAACGGCCATCTGTGTGCTGGAGAGGCTGAAAACCTAGTGTCCACTCAGCCCACTCAGCCAGTCAGTCATCTCAGTAGTCTCAATCTGTTCTAATCAGGCTTGGAAGGTCCCAGGAGAATCATCGGTGTTCAGTCCATGCTGGAAAGCCAAAGAAGCTGGAGTCCAAAGTCAATAGAAGACAGCATCAGCAGTGATGCACACACTTGCTCAGGAGGAAGAAGCAAGGGAAGGTGGACGTTTTTCTTAGCACCTCTTTATACCAGGATCACTTTTTGTGTGGGCCTTCCCCGATCTTAATCCTCCCTAGAAACACCCTCTTAGATACACCCAGAGACAGTTCTCCAAGGTGATTCTAAATCCTGTCAAGACTAATCAGGCCATTCACTCACTGATCCATCCATTCATCCATCCATCGATCCATCCAAGCATCTACCCATTCATCCCATTCATCTATCTTGTTATCCATCTGCTTTAGTTGGGTTTTTTTTTTTATTGATGTGAAGAGACACCATGGCCATAACAACTCTTATAAAGGAAAACATTTAATTGAGGTGGCAGCTTATAGTTTCAAATGTTTAGTTCATTATTGTCATGGTGGGAAGCATGGTGGCTGGCATGTAAGCAGACATGGTGCTGGAGAAGGAGCCAAGAGTTTTAATGGATCAGCAGGGAGCAGGAAGAAAGAGTGTCACTGGGCCTAGCTTGAGCTTCTGGAAACTCAAAGCCCACCCATCGTGACAAAATTCCCCCAACAAGGCTATACCTACTCCAACGAGGCCACACCTCCTAACAGTGCTACTCCCTATGGGCCTATGGGGGCCATTTTTATTCAAATCACCACACCATCTATCCACCTACCCATTCATCTATCAAATCTACCACTCATTACCATCCATCATTCATCTAATTATCCATCTATCCTTACATCCACCCACTTATGCCTCTATCTCTCTAGTTATTACCATCTGTCTATCCACTCATCCACCTATCCACTAGCTATTCATCCATTTACCCATTTATATATCTATCTACCCAGATAACACCATTCATCCATCCATCCAATCAGCTGGCCACCCATCCATTCACTTACTCATCCATTCATGCAAATTCTTACATACTATCCACTTACCATCAACATCCAAGCACCCATCTGTCTATGCAGCCACCCACTCATTTCTCTCCAGTCACTCACTCACATTCAGCAGGCTCTCTGTGCCTGGACTCAGTGAGGTGAATCAACTCCCTGTCACACAATGCCCACACATGGGAATGTTGGCAGCTGCTTCACAGTCTCTGGGTCACATAAGGGCCAGGGCTGGTCAGAGCACTCGAGTGGCATGTGAGATTCTCATGTGCTTCCTCCCGGCATCTGTGTGTCTCACAGACGAGATCTTCACCTCCTGAAGCTGAGGCCTTGCTGTCCATTGCTCCAGCCTTCCCCACGGTGTAACTAGCAAGGTTAGAATTACAGTAGGTACCTAGTAAATGCTGTTGGCAGCTGAATCATTCCTGCCTCCTCTTCTGTCCCTCAGTTGCCTTGCCCTTGTTCTGGGCTCCGCCCTTATGTGGGGCCATGGGGCTTCCCATGGTGAGCCCTTCCAGCTGTGTTGTCCAGTTTGTATCACCAATGAGGACAAGAGTTTTGCCTGGGACTGCCCACCATGGCATTGAATTTGGCTAGGGATATCCGACATATTTCTATCAGTCAAAGCTTGATGTCTTAGCAGATGCCCAGGATGGAGCACTGTTGGGCTAGAGGTATCTGGGAGGCTACCAGTCAAAGGATCCTGAGTGTGGCGGGCTGTGTTTTTGAACAGGCCACTACCACAGACTTCTGGGACTGCTCTCCATGACATCCACTTAGAAGGAGAGAAGTGGATTCTGAGGCAGATAGGGGTAGCTCCCTGAAAGAGGACCCTTCAGTATTTGCTAAACTGACTCTCCCAGCATAAGGCATGTGCCAACAGTCCTCAATTTTTTAAAGATCTTTCCTTGGATTTGGAAGATCAGTGCTGACTCCAGAACAATGTATAGAAGGGCTTTCCATGTCTACGCTGGGCCTCAGAGGTATAGGTGAGTTTCTGGAGACCCCAGGCAGCTTTACCAGAAGGCTCATCTAAAGGTAAGCACTATGGTAAGTCTCTGGTACCTCACCACTGACTTGGTGCTGGTGAGCGAATGAGGGGGTGCAGTTTGCCGAGAAAGTCTGCTCACCAAGTGACTCTCATATGGCCTGGTTAAATTGGGTATAGCTGTGGCCCTGTGGGGTGGCTCCTACCTCCTTATCGGGCTGCTCCCCTCTGAGCACACCCTTCCCACTGTGCTCTTAGGAGCCTGTCCTTGCAGCAGTCACAAAAGGCTATTTACGTGTGTCCAACACACATGTGCACTGCACATTTACACGTGACCCTCAGTATTCCCAGCTGGTTCCCAGTTTGGCATCTTGGAAGAGGCGAGTGTGGGTGGGTGTGGCCTGTGAGTAAGGGGTGGTAGAATGACACCATGCCAGCTCCTACCACTCTGCCCTCATGCTCCTGCACTCTCCTGGTCTCAGTGAGGCCCAGACCAATTCTCAGGGCTCCATGAGAGAGAGGAACACCCAGGAAGACCCCATTTTTTTGACTCTACATATGCGTAAAGACCAGCTCATGGGGCAACTTTCTCCATGAACGTGTGCTTGGATTGTCTGTCCAGCCTTCGCCCACAAGGCAAAACACAGTGGGTCCTTGGTACACCCAGTGAAATGACGTCAGATACAGCGTGAGTGGGAGGACAAGACATCAAGCCTGGAGGACTCTGGACAAGCCCAATCTTGCCTTTGCCCTACTGTGGCCCCAGAGTCCCTACATGGGAGGGAATAGTGCTGGGTCTTAACCAGTAGCACCACCTCAGTGCTTGCCTAGAGAAGGTCCTAGGTCCCCCTTCCCAGGCCTGAGAGCAAGCTGATTGACATGATGGATCTTTATGCGCTCAGATGAGGAGAGGACACCCCAGGACACTGCCTGTGAGGTGCAGGACAGATGGAAGATCAGCCCCACTGCTGGGTGTCCCATCCACAAGGGTAGTCCCAGGCCAGGAGGACCCACAGAGAGACAACAGTGACTCGCAGTGGTAAGCACCTGTTACTTATGCCTTTCCCTTGGCCATCCATCCATTTAGCATTGAGTGTCTACTGAATGCAGAGAGCTTTAACAGCAATTCTTCCCCAAGTGAAGAGTCCTGTGGGGACACCTTGAGCCCTCAGTGAGTGTTCTAGTTCGATTTATGTTTTTGTGATACAACACCCTGAAAAGAACCAACTTAGGGCAGGAGAGGCTTTATTTCACCTACCAAGTCACAGTTCACTGTTGGGGGAACTCAGTGTAGGAGGAACTCAAGCAGGTACTTGAGGCAGGGACCATGGAGGAACACAACTAGCTGGCTCAGTCACAGGCTCATACATAGCCCAGGATCATCTGCCCAGGGAATGGTACCATCATCATGAGCTAGGTCTTTCTATATCAATCAACCATCAAGAGAATCCGCTTAGGCCAATCTGGTCTAGGCAATTGGTCAATTAAGGCTTTGTATGTCAGATGATTCTAGGTTGTGCCAAGTCTGCTCACTACTTTACTCACCTCTACATGATGGCTCTATGGCAGCGCATACAAGACTTTGGGGATGAATGAATGGGAAATGAATCTGAAGAAAGATAACATCTGGGAAGTCTTTGGAAGTCTGACTGTCCCAGCATCCCTTGGCTGATAGACTCTGGTCCTCACAGAAGACATCAGCCCTAGTTTTCCTATCCTCATGACAGCCTCAGCGGCACCTCCTGTTGTTACCCTCTGACCTCACCAGATGCACAAGGAATGAGTGGGTGATGGGAGATGGATTGGCAGAAAGTCCTTAGAAAGTCAGCAAGTAGAATGGTGGGCACCGGGTTTCCATAACATCTCAAGGCTTGGAGATAGGTAGTGAGAAGGGGCTCTTCCAGGATGCAGCCTGGTGGGGTGTGTGCGCCCCCTCGATGACTGTGGGAGTGGGAGGTGCTTCCTTGGTAGAGGAAGAATTCTGTAGAGAGCAGGTGGTGCCCCGGAATCCCACATCCAGAGGCTCAGTCCTCCATGGCCTAAGCAATCTGCTCATTCTCTACCTCAAGAGATTTTTCTCTTCTTGGCTGATGGGCCCCTCAGGGGTGCTCACCCACCTCCACAGTAGCCATGGACTTGATCCCACCCTGCTACCACCCATAGGCAGGGCCTTTTGTGTTTCCTGATCTGGGGCCACCAGCCTTTACTTTCTCAGCTTTAGCCTCACCCTGAGCCCAGCCCATCTTAGCTCTGTGCTCACCGGTACACCTGGAGTCCATCATCCTTGGTTCCCACCCTGCTCAGCCACTGCCCCCTATTCTCTGGCCAGCTTTTTGGAGAGGACAAGGACCTCATAGCAGCTCCCTTCGAGCCTCGCTTCTGCCTCAGTGTCCTCCAGAACAGATTCCTTGTTCAGGGCAGGACAGGCATCCCCAAGACCCTTAAATAAAAACAAAACCTTTAAGTGTTGTGTGTGCAAATGCAAACACAAAGTGCAAATGTGTGTGGAGGTCAGAGGATAAGTGTGTGGGGGGTATATGTGTGTGTGTGTGTGTGTGTGTTTGTGTGTGTGTGTGTCTGTTCTCTCCTTCCTTGTGAATCACAGGGATCCAACTCAGACTGTCAGACTCAGTGGCAAGCAACTTTACTCACTGAGCCATCTCAAAGGTCCTAAGAGAGTATTCTTCTCTTTCTCCGTCTTGCCCCAGGACAGACCTGGGCAGTTATTAGTATAATTGAAAAATATGGAAATGTACATGAAAATAAAGAGCTCAGTATAATGCGTGCATTCAGTATAGCTCCAACAATCCCCAATTCAGAGGCAGTCTGGTTTAATCTGCACCTGACTCCCTATCCTCTTCCTGTTGATTGCTGCAAAGCAGTTTCCCTGCGTCACATACTCCTAGCCACACATTCTTCCGTGTGTACCTCTGGCAGGCATGGCCTCCTCGCACCCTGAAGTTGGTACAGAGAAGGCAAGGCAGGCCACATTTTACCCCACCCTCCCCTCTAATTTTCAGAACAATGAGCCAAGCAACTGTCCAAGGACAATGAGGACTTTCCAAGTCTCATTATGAACAAATTGGGTTTTAGGATATTTGGCATGCTTTAATCTGTATTTTTGTTTGTTTTTGGAGATAGGAGCTTACTCTGTAGACCAGGCTGACCTTGAACTCATGGAAATCCTCCTGCCTCAGCTTCCTGGATTCAGGGATTATAGATGTGAGTCTCTATGTGAGGCTTCCATAATTGTTTGTGCTGTTTGAATTCTTCTGCTATTACTCAGACCCTTCAAAAAATGTGTGTGTGTGTGTGTGTGTGTGTGTGTGTGTGTGTGGTGTGTATGTGTGCATAAGCATGGGTGTACATTTGTGGGAGGGCCAGAGTATGTATGTGCACAAGGGTATGTTTGTGTGAATGGAGGCCAGAAGACAAATTCCTGGTGTTGTTCCTCAGAGGCAGCCCACCTTGATTTTTGAGACAGGGTCTCTACATAGTCCTGGCTGTCCTGGAACTCACTGTGTAGACAAGGCTGTCCTTGAACTCACAGAGCTCTGCCTGCCTATGCGTCCTAATTGCTGGGATTAAAGGCATGAGCCACCATGCCAAGTTTATGCCCCACATTTTTATGTGGGTTCTGGGGATTGAACTCAAGTCCTTGGGCTTGCACAACAAGCATTTTACTGACCAAGCCACCTCCTCAGTCTGCTCCTTCCAAAGTTTTTAGTGGATATAAAGTAGTTTTGAGAGAAAATAACGGAGGAGATTATGGTACTATTTCAAAGTCACATTTAAAGATTTGTTTGTACTTCTTTGATTTTACATCTGTATCTTTTATATCTTGGTTCCTAAGGAACTCAAAAGGATTGCTTATTTGATATGTAAACATATATGTTTGATTTGTTCAGACAGTCGGCACTCCCTATCTCTAGGTTCTGCAACCCACACCAGGTGGAAGATATTTGAAAAACAAATTACATCTGGAATGGACTAGTGCAGACTCTTATTCTTTCCCCAACAGTATAATGCAGCAATACTTGAGCTGGCATTCCCATTGTGCTAGGTATTTTGAGGAATCTAGAGATGGTTTGAGCTATGCTGGAGGATATAGTAGGTTCTAAGATCAGACTATACTGTTTTATGTGAAGGACTTGAACACTGAGGATTTTTAGCCTGGGGGCATCTGGAGTGGGTCCCTGCCAATATTATTACTGATAGTTCAATTTGTGTGACTATGTTAGAGTATATAATTCAACAGACTGAAGGATACTGTATTGTGTGTGTGGTGTGTGTGGTGTTCATTCACATGTGTGTGCAGACGAATGCACCTGTGAGCATGCACAAAGGGCAGCAGAGGGTCTCTGGTGTCCTGATGTATCATTTTTTGCCTTGTTCTTTTGAGGCAGGGTCTCTTTCTTGCTCAACCTAGAGTTCAAGTTTTCCAGTTAGGCTGGAGCCAGAAGTCCCAGAGTTCCTACCCCTAACCCCTCAGTGCTGGGGTTATAGACATGCACAGGGTCACACCTAGCATTTATGTGGGTGGTGGGATCTGAACTTTGGCCTTTATGCTTGAGAGGCAAGCACTCTTAAGCACTGAGACATCTCTCTATCCATTTCTTGTCTTTTGCTAAATACAAGCCATGTTGCAGTACAAGGTTTGTGTGCTTATTTTCTCTCTCTCTCTCTCTCTCTCTCTCTCTCTCTCTCTCTCTCTCTCTCTCTCTCTCTCTCTCTCTCTCCCACTCTCTCCTACCCCAGGGTCTTATATAGCTCAGGCTGGCCTCACTATGTAGCTGAGGATGACCTTGAACTCCTGATACTTGCCTCTACCTAACTTCCAAGTATATGGATTACAGCTGTGTCTCACCATGTCCAGCTTCATTTTCTGTTTTTTTTTTTCCTCATTTGTCTTTGGGTTGGTTACTAGTGGTGGGATTTCCAGGTCAAAGGGCATATACACTTTTCCTAAGAATGCCAAGATGCCCTTCCCACCGGTGATTAGGAAAGCACCTGCCACCCTGGCCTCTCCCAAAGATTGTGCCGTCAAACATCTGGAGTTTTGCCAATCAGATAGTGGGCCACTGGTATCAGAGTGTACTTTTAATTTGCATTTTCTTGTTATGATCGAGGCTGAGCATTTTTTCTGAGGCACCAAGGCCACATGCCTCTTTCCCCGTGTGCTGGTCCTGATTCCAGCCCACTCTCCCACAGCACTGTCTGCCACAGTCTTCTCTGGCTTCAGATGCTCCTTATGTAGTAATGATATTAATCCCTTGCCTGTGGTGGTAAAACCTGTGTCCCAGCGTGTCCCTTATCTCTTACTTCCCCTGCGGTGGCTTTCCGTTTTATCTCCTGCTTCCGGATTTCACAGCACAGTGGGGCATGATTTGCTGAGTGACAGTTTCTTGAGGCAGGTGCTCTTCCTACTTTTCCCTGCCACCTCACCAGACCCAGGGCCTTGCACACGATAGGCACGCACTCTACCTCTGGCTAGCCTGGCGGTCCTCACCCTTAAGTTCTTTCTGCAGAGCCCTACTTTAACTTTTATACTAAAGTCTTTGATCCATCTATCCTAGTTTCCTTCTGGCTTTGTGGTAAACACCAGGATCAAGAACAACTTAGGTGAGGGGAGGGGTTATTTCAGTTTACTGGTAACAGCCCCATCTTCAAGGGAGGCCAGAGCAGGACCTCAATCAGGAACCCGGAAGCAGGCCGGCTCTCTATTCCACATAGCACTATCTCCCATCAAAGAACTCATTCACAGCCAAGGAAGTACAGCAGAGGGACGTGGCTTGCTTGCTTGTTATCAGGCTCATTCTTAGCCAGCTTTCTTATGTAGCTTAGGACCACCTGCCCCAGGAACGGATGCCACCCACAGTGGGCTGTGCCCTCCCACATCAATTAAGACAATCAAGACAACCCCCCTCAGACACACCCACAGGTGAATCTAATCTAGGTGGTCCTTCAATTGAGATTCCCTTCTCAGATGACTTTAGGCTGTGTCAAGTTGACAATTGACACTAACAAGGACACCACCCAAAAATCATTCTTGTGCATGGTGTGAGAGGTGGGCCTGGCTGATCCTTCATCTTCTCTACATGCCCCAACTACTGTCGATGCTTTACTGTTGTTTTGAGGTGGGTCTGATATAGCCCAGGCTGATCTTGAACTTGCTAGAGCGCCTGGGAGGATCTTGAGCTCCTGATCCTCCTGCCTCCACCTCCCGAGTGCTGGGATTATAGGTTTATATCACCACCTGGGTGCTTTAGAAGGCACACTTTTCTTCTGTGTTTGGGATATGGAGGTGCAGGTGTTGGTCACATCTGTGTGCATTGTCCTGGGATGTAGGTCCCCTTCTACCGCACACAAATTCCAGTGTAGCCCTCGTGAGGCAGCTCCCAAGAGCCAGTTGCACAAAACTTTTTACTCTGTTCCCATCCCCACTACAGTGCAACAGTCCCAGGACAAGAAGCTCCTTCATGACCCTGGGGAGGAGCAAATGTTTCTCCCTTTACTTGCCCAGGCAGCCCTGTCTACCAGCAAAACCCTCAATCTAGCCCCTGACTCGGCTAACTTTAGCCTGCTCTCACTGAGTGCCACTTATGGTGGGTCCTTATCTCCTCAATCCCACATCCTTAGTGGGCAGCGATTAGCATTTTTGCATTCGCCTCTGCCAGCAGGGACTTCTGGACACTCGAGGACACTCAGTGTTCTTCGGGCCAACACTTTCTCATCCCGTGTCCGAGAGTGTCCACGCGTATCCCAGGACGCCCTTCTTTGTGGCTCCTGCTCCCTCTCTAGGGTAGGTTCAGAGGGTGAGAAAGTGAGGGCCTGTGCTTCACCGGGTTCTTGGTGGTGGCACCTGCTAGTCCCTGAGCCCTGCAGGGAGGGCGGCCTCGGAGTGCGAGGAAGCACGTGCGCCCAGCAGGTGCGCACGGAGGGGAGCGCGGCGAGCAGCCTGGAGTGGAGTGGCATGGCGTGGCAGGTGGCCGGCTGGCTGAGCCAGGCTGCAGGTAGGCGCGTGGTGGCACCCAGGGGCGGGGCGTCCCGGGGGCGGGGCGTGCCATCCCTGGGGACCAGCCCCGCCCCCGCCCCAGGCCGAGCGGACAGCGGCCCCCCGTGGCTGGGCTGGCAGAAGCCGCTACCCGCACTGCGCCCAGCACCCTGTGCAGCCTTCACCTCATCTCCGAGGCGTGGCGCGTTCCGGGGTCCTGTCTGCCCATGGACTCGGCCTCGTCCCCGCCCAGTGCGGAGAGGAAGCGCACGGGCTGGGGCCTCCTGCTGGGCGCCCGGCGGGGCAGCGTGGGACTAGCCAAGAAGTGTCCCTTTTCGCTCGAGCTGGCTGAGGGTGGCCCGGTGGGCGGCACGCTCTACGCGCCCATCGCGCCACCCGGAGCCCCGGGACCCGCATCCCCCATGTCGCCCCCTGTGTCTCCCGCCGCGGCCCCCGCAGACCTCGGACCACGGCCGCGGGTGAGCCTTGACCCGCGCGTCTCCATCTACAGCACGCGCCGGCCGCTGCTGGCGCGCACCCACATCCAGGGCCGCGTCTACAACTTCCTCGAGCGCCCCACGGGCTGGAAGTGTTTCGTGTACCACTTCACCGTGTGAGTAACCTCCCCGCACTCTAACTCCTCTGGGCTGGTGCCGCTGCGCCCTAGCTGCGACCCTGAGGGAGGCAAGGAAAGGCTAATCACAGAAACAGAAATCAGACTGGTAGCCGGTTCCTTAAGTTCAGGGACTCTGCTGGTGGCTGAGAGGGATGTGGAGGGGGACACTTGGAACGTGGGGTACGCCAGCCCAGGAGTTCCCACACGCCAAGCTCTTGGGATGGAGGGACTGCCGTTAGGAGTTAGTCCCCACAGGAGTAATAAGCAAGCCGGGAGCTGGCCTTTTGGTGTGGGTCAGTTGTGACAAGAGACTCAGGAGCCCCCAGGAGTGACTGGGGTCTGTGTACAAACCCATCCAGGCCTTGGCGGGTGTTTCTGTCTCGGGCACTCAGAGCAGCAGGGACGTGTACAGGACAGATTGGCAGGTGCACTGGTGTTGCCCAAGATGTCCACAGGGGAGTGCCCACAGCTTCAGTAACCCAAGCTGATGAAAGTGGGCTGGATGCCCTGAGCCCAGCGGACACATTATCAGGAGTCCGCGAACAGCACCTGCTTTAGGTAATGGGAGGGAGCAGAGCTGCACCTGGCCTTCACTGCTTCCAGGTGGCTCTCATTCTCACAGGCTGCCTGAGAGGGGCAGGGCATTCCGTTTTTCAAGGGCAGGGGCACAGGAAGTCATCTCCAGGAATGGTCTGGCTGCCCTCCTTGCTGCCTCCCCCTGGCCACCTTGAGGCAGCACTTCCTGGCTGCCTGGCTTCTTGGTGCCCTGCCAGCCTCTGGCTCCGGATTCTACCCTGCCGACCCGCAGCTTTGGAAGCTCCATTAAGTGACCTCCTTGTGGCTTGTCCTGCCACCTGGGCAGGGCCCCACTGGGTGTCCAGGGTTCTGTTTACTCCTCTGAGGCACAACAAGGGCCAGGCTCACAAAGGTGTGTCTGATGCTGCTTGCCTTGCACCGGGAGACAAAGATCTTCCATGGTAGCCAGGGCAAGTCTCAGGACACCCTATCCCCACCGGCATTCTTGGTATGTCCTTAAGGCCACCCAACCCTCAACCTTGCCTCCCAAAGAGCCAGGACCCCTGAGATTTCATTGCTGGTCTTTGGGTGACAGGCTCTGCATGTGTCTGCAGTGGCAGTGGGTTTTTCTCGGGGTACAGGGAATAGTGTGCAAAGACCCCGAGGGGCCTTACCCTTGTAGGAATGTCTAGCAAACACAAGGCTTGCTGTTCCTCAGTACTTGCCTGCTGGGCCCTAAGATCCTTGGGATGAAATGGGCGGGTGCTGGAGAATCCTCTACCCTATTACCTCTTTGTCCAGGAGCTCCATTTGCCAAGGTGAGCAGCCTTCAGACACTTGCATGGTATCCTCCTGGGGATGCAGGTCGTTAGAATGAGCATCGTTAAGTTCCTGACTGTGGTAGCCTGGCCCTGGTGGAGGAAGAGGGCTTGTCCCGCCCCAGAGGAAGTCTGTGCTTACACTGTGCTTTCTTCCTGAATTGGATTGTTCAGCCCTCGGGAAGTTTGCTCAGCGGAGCTGCCTTTGCCCAACTTCCCCAGCAGCCAGGAGCCACACAGGGCTCTGGTGACTTTCTAGATTGGTGGCCCAAGGGCTTCGTTGTCAAGAAGAGGGAGTGAGATTCTGGCTGCTTAGTTGGCAGTTGATCCACCTTCCCCAGCCCTAGCACTGGCTGACCGTGGAGTTTAGTTACAAAGGGGAAGGAGTAAGCTGGGAAGGCCCTGCTGGGCACAGCAAATGGCTTGCCCAGACTCTGGGGAAAAGGAGCCTCATTTCCATCACCATCAGGAGGTAGGCAGGACCCTCTGGGTCATGCACTCTCCCGAGAGGAGACATGGCCAGCAGCTAGGAGTCTAGCCCCGTCTTCATGAAATGCATGGTGATGCTGGCTGCCCCTGGTGTGTTACTCTAAGTAGCAAATGCAGCTGGCAGTCAGCAAACTCTGCTCTTGGTAAGACGGACTCTAGACTGTACCAGGTGATGATGTTGCGGCTGGAAGGACAGACCTGCTCTTGAAAAGCAGGGAGTGAATGTGTGGGTGTGGGGGGGAAGAGTAGGAGTGAGAGCCAGTGTCCTGCAGGCTCTGGGGTATGCTTTCCCACATGCGTATAGGGAAACGGGCCCGGACATCCTGGCCCCTCCTTGGGGGACCCCTGCCTTGGCCCAAGTAGAGCAGGCTCTTCCTGTGTCTGTGCTGGCCTTCTCTGGCTGCCAGGGTCAGGACATGGCCCCCTGGCACTGCCCTTTGCTGTTTGGGTTCCCACCTCCTCACCCTAATCCTTTCCTGTGGCCCTTTGTGTCCCCGTAGAGAGGAGCTCCCTTCCTAGTTGAGGTCACAGGGGGTTAGCTGCCTTGCTGCTGGGCCTTGGCCAGGGTCAAGGGCAGATGTTCTACTCTGTCAGGCTGCTTGGAGATTTTGGCTGTGACTAACAGAGGGATTTGAGAGACACTGCCCACCTCCCTGGTTCTTGTCCCCAGCCTCTCACAGTCTTGGCTTGCTCAGTTCCCAAGAACTTTCTGCGGCTTTTGCTAGTACCTCAGGGAGTTGGTCATAAGTGGAGCTTGCATCTGCTCCTGGTGGTCAGTTGGGCAGGCCTTTTCAAATGCAGAAGCTGACTGTATTGGTTCTGACTCATGGAGTGGCTGCTGGGCAGTTGTTCAGCAGACCTAGGATGATGGAGACAGTGCTGAGGCGATGGCAAGGCTGTGTGGATGACCAAGTCTTCCCTTCTAGTCCCTGAAAGCATCTCTATTCTTTGGTCCTGGAAAAGAATACATTTTGAGGTGTCTCTTTGGGGCTTCTCCACATGCCATCCCCTCTGGGACCTGGCCCCTTGGTGTCATCCCCTGACATACCAAATATCCATACATACATCTCAACCTGTCCTCAGACGCAGCCTGGTATTTCTGTGTGCACTGTTGCTTGTATGTGGAGCCCTTCATCTTGGCTTGCCCTTAGCTGGGTGGTCACGGGCATCCTTTTTTGCCAGGGCTCTCAGCTAGGGAGGAGGAGGAACAATCCCATGAAACTCAGATCTGAGGAAGGGATGCTCTACTCTGGGGTCATGAGGCATGGGTACCTGTGCCAGGCCAAGGTGGTACTGGGAGCTACTGAGGCAGGAAAGGAGCCTATAGGGACCCATGGTGTTAAATGACCGAGGTCAGGCCCCCGCTGCTGTGGCCTGTTTCTGAGGGAGTTTGGTGCTTGGAGCCCTCTGGTGGCAAAGTAGGGTCCAGAACTCATGCTTCCTGGGTGGTGTCCCCTTTGCAAAGAGTGGTTGCTTATGGTGCACAATGCAGGATAGCATTCACAGTGGGTCTCCCTACCAAAGGAGAATTGCAGCTGCTTCAATCAGTGGTTTCTGAGTAATGAGATGCACAGGTTCTGGTCGTGACCTGCAAAAGGGCCCCGGCTCCTCACTCTTTCCTCAACACCCTTATCTAGGACATGGACCCGGTTAGTTCCACAGTCCCTCCCAGCTCTGACATCCCAGGCCAACCATGGGTGCCTGTGCACCCTGCTGTGAGGAAAGGTTGCAGAGAAGCTTCTGGTAACTCCTTTGTGGGGTGCCCAGCCCCCGCCTCTGGCAGGGGGAATGAAGGGATGAGTGCTACCAACAAGGGTCACCTGGATGCTGAACCTAAGGAATAGTTGCAGAGGGGAGGTGCCGGCTCTTTTGACCCTGTGGGGAAGCATGTGGAGTAACAGGTAGGGCAGGGGGAGGCTGTGGCCCTGCAAGGCCTCAGGGCCAGAGAGTAGGTGGTGCTAATGGGTCATCCCAGCTAAGCTCTGCTCACCCACCCCCAAGAACAAGATGTGTTCCCTTTGCTTCTTCCTGGGGGAAGTCCCTTTCTGTAGCAGAGTCCCAGACTTCTGAGGGCCACAGAGAAAAGCTGGTGGTTGCTCTATCGGCAGGGTGACTGTGGTGACCACGGGACCTGACTTTCCATGAGGCGGGACCTGACTTTCCATGAGGCGTCTGAGCACGTGAAAAGGCTGCCTCTGCAAGCCCTTTATCTTCCGCTGTGTGGCCCAGCCCCCTTCCCTGGACCTACCCAGAGGCCTCTTGAAAGGTGGAAGGGACCACAGCAGCGCCTCTGTCAAGGGCCTGTCAAGTGTGGCTACTTGCTGGGTGCAGCTGAGAACCCTGGACCTCCGAGAGGGCAGATTGCTGGCCTAAGGTCACACAATTGGACATGCCCGTGGAGCCAGGAGCTCCTGCCCCATTTACCATATGATGATCAGAACCAAGTAAGGAATGGTTGCTGTTCTTCTCGAAGGAGAGGTGAGAGTCCTTGGACAGAAGGAGCCTGTCTCCTGAGGATGCAATGGAGTCCAACCTGACACACGTCAGCCTTTAGTGCACACTCTGTCAAATGTTCAGAAGCTGCTTCCTCCAGAAAACCTCCCCAGGCAGAGAGATGCTCAGTGCCCCTGTCTGTCCCCCTGCCCTGCCTTCTCACACACGGAGAGTCCATTGGTAAAGCTGTCTTTTTTTGGTGCTAGCATGTATCTTGATGCCCCTGAGTGTTAAGAGGCCAGGCAGGCAGGCCGGCAGGCACCTGGAGCTGTCTGGCTCCTTTCAAGGACTCCTTGCTTTCTCCCTGCTGGTGTTCACCCCACCCTACAGCCTGGCCTGTGGTCGACAAGCCTGCTGCCTGGATGACTCTAAGCCCCACAGACGGGCCAGACTGATGACATCTGTCTGCAGTATTTTTATCCAGTGACATTCCTGAGCTTGGGAAAGTGGTGGGTAGAGGCAGACACTGCCAGAGGACCCTTCTGTGGCCTGGGGACAGTCCTGAGGGCCCCACCCATTACTGTTCTAATAAGCCAGGGCTTCTGTCTTGGCCACTGCCCTGGCTAAGTACAGGCAGATCTGAGATGGGAGTACATGGTGTTTGTCCACTTTCTGGCCACCTCCTGGGAAGTACCTGACTCTGGTTTATGGGAACTGAGCAGAACACACCTGGATATGGTTCCCGAAGGATCCAGGCAAAGGCAGTGTGTTCTGGAAAGGAGACTGAGCCATTTGTAGAATCCTCCTCCCCATGTGTCTGCCAGGTTACCACCTATAGCAGAAATGTGAATGTGTATGTATGTGCAAATTCACAGTGTGTGTGTGTGTGCACACGTGCACGCGTGCAAATGCACAGGTGTGTGTGTATTGACCAGAGGACAACCCTCTTCATGTGACTTATCCAGCCTTCTCACCTTCATTGGCTAGAGAGAGACTTCTTTCTCCAGTGGCTGCTCTTTCTATCTGGGCCAAAATTCAGCTGGCTGCAAAGACATGGATTGCATTCTGGGTCTCCCTACATTTCTATTGTGTTTATTTTTAAAAATCAATTAACATGTGTGCGCGTGCATGTGTGTATGCTTGTGCCTGTGCCTAAGTATATGTATGCATACCATGTACATGCAGGCAACCTTAGAGGCAAGAAGAGGACTTCAGATCTCTGGGAACTGGAATTACAGGCAGCTATGAGTTACCACGTGGGTGCTGAGAATTGAACCCCAATCCTCTTCAAGAGCAGCAAGTGCTGTTAACTGCCATCTTTTCAGCTCCATATTGTGTGTATTTTTATACCAGGTCCATGCTGCTTTGCTTATTCAAGCTATAAAATATTGTTTGTTTTTTAAGATAGGGTCTAATGTAAAGTAAGCTGACCTCAGACTCAGACTATGTAGCTAAAAAAGATGACCTTAAACTCTTGAGACTGTCACTACCTTCCAAGTGCTGGGATTAAAGATGTGCACTGAACACCCTGCAATATATAGTATCCCTCCATCTATTTAAAACCTCAGTCTCTCATATCCTTTTTGCCTCAGATTGAACCAGGGCCTTGTGCATGCTAGGCAAGCTCTCTGCCAGCTGAGTCACATCCCCAGCCTGAGGATGTTTCCAAGTTATGTATTGTGCTGTCTCTCTTTTGTTCCAGTTTCCTAGCCTTGTTCTTTTTTGATCCAATTTCCCAGGCCATTTGGGTTCTTCTGTGGCCCCATATCAATCTTAGGACTTATTTTTAGTCCTGTGGAAAAATGCTGCCGATACTCTGGTAGTAACTATATTGAATCTCTACATTGCTTTCTGCAGCAATGGGTATTTTAATAATTTCCTTTGGAGCCATGAACACGGTATGATGGTCTTCTGCATCATCAATTTCTCACGTTGTAATGTTCACTGTAGAGATATCTGCCTTTTTAGTTATACACATCCATCCTTTGTAACTAGCATGAGCAGGCTTTGTCTTGATTTTAGTCTTAGCAAGTTAGTAGTCCAGATATAGAGGGCTGATGATTTTTAAACATTCATTTTGTTCTCTGCATCTTTGTTACATTCCATGACTAGTTCTAGTGTGTGTGTGTGTGTGTGTGTGTGTGAGAGAGAGAGAGAGAGAGAGAGACAGAGACAGAGACAGAGAGACAGAGAGACAGAGAGAGACTTTGCAGTCTCCTGTTAACAGATTTTTCTTTAGGCTGCCAGCTCACAAATAATGATACAGAAACCTATTATTAATTATGAAAGCTCAGGCTATAGCTTAGGCTCATTCCTAATTATCTCTTATAACTTAAATTAACCCATTTATATTAATCTACATTCTATCATGTGGCATTACCTCTCTTCCATCTTGCTCCTGCACCTCCTGTTTCCTCTCAGAGTCTTCTGACATATCTGCCTTTCTTCTTCCCAGAGTCCTCTCTGTCCCTGGAAGTCACACCTAACCTCTTCCTGCCTAGCTATTCGCCATTCAGCTCTTTACTAAACCAATCAGAAGGTGCCTTGGCAAAGAAACATCTTTGCAGTATAAACAAATATTCCACAACAGTCTCTCATGTGGTCCATCCTGCAGGCCATTCCCTGTGGTGAGAAGGTGTTTGTTCTATGGCTGTGGGTGAGATGCTCTGTGAGTGCCTTGTAGGTCCTTTTAGTCTATAGTGTACTTTATTATCCTCATTATTATTGTTTGTGTATATATTGGTTTTTCAAGACAGGGTTTCACTCTATAGACCAGGCTGTCTTGGAACTCAGAGATCTGCCTGCCTCTACTTCCTAGGTGCTGGAATTAGAAGCGTGGGCCACCACTGGCTGGCTCTCTAGTGTACTTTAACTCCAGGGTTTCTCCATTAACTTTTTCCTGGACTGCCTTTCCATTGATACAATTTGTCCTTGATTTGTATTAGTTTGTTATTGGTACAATCTGGTAGAATCTGTTTCTCCATTGGATCTAATGGTCTTTGCTTTATAAAGTTGGGTGCAGGAATTCACCTGTTGGCTCCATCCCTTGCCATTAGAGAGTGGGCTTCTCTGTCTCTTTTCAGTCTGACAGCTGACTTTCCTGATGTAAGTGTGACTACTGCTTGCTTTTGTTTTTGTTTGCCTCAGTTGAGCCTCCCATCCCTGAATTTTCAGAATTTTCAGTCTCTGTGTTAGTTACTTTTCTCATTGCAGAGACAAAGCCCCTGAGAGAAGCCACTTCAGGAAGAAAGGATTTAGTCTGGCCAGCAGTTTGAGCTAGGGGGAGACCAGAGACATTTATTTTTGTTCAGGGTACCACATGAAGCCTTTCTTATAGGACCAATCTGTTGAAGAATTCTTTCAGTTTTGCTTGCTTTAGAAAGACTTTTATTTTTTTCTTTTCTGAAGGATAGTTTTGCTGGGTATACTATTCTTGGTAGGCAGCTTTTTTTTTTTTTTTTTTTTTTAATTCCCTTTTAGGACTCTGGCTGTACCATCCCATTCTTTTCTGACCTATAAGGCTTCTGCTGAAAAGGTTCTCCATTAATTAGTTAGTCTAATGAAGATTCCTTTACATGTAACCTGATACTTTTCTCTTGCTGTGTTTAGAATTCTCTGCCTTGTATTTTTGGTAGTTTGATGGTAATGTTCCTTGTAGAGTATCTTTTTTAAATTTTTTTTTTTTTTTTTTTGGTTTTTTGAGACAGGGTTTCTCTGTGTAGTTTTTGGTGCCTGTTCCAGACCTCACTCTGTAGACCAGACTGACCTCAAACTCACAGAGATCTGCCTGGCTCTGCCTTCGAGTGCTGGGATTAAAGGCATGTGCCACCACTGCCCGGCTTAATTTTTAATTTTATGTGTATTGATGTTTTACCTGTATGTATGTCTGTGTATGGCATGTGAGCAGTACCTGCAGAGCCAGAAGAGGATACTAGCTTCCTAGAACTGGAGTTACAGATGGTTGTGCATTGTTATGTGGGGGCTGGGAATCAAACCCAGGCTCCCTGGAAGAGCAGCCAGTGCTTTTAACCACTGACCACTCTCTCCAGCTCTGTAGAGCTTTTGGTTGTATCTATTGTAGTTCTTTGAACTTCACAGGCTTAAATGTCTGTTTCTAAAAACTGTGATGTTTTCAGTAATTGTTTTGTCGACTCTTTTATTGAGTTTCTATGTCTCTTCCCTTCTCTTCTCATTCTGAAACACCTACAATGTACCTATTTACTCACTTTCTGGTCTCCTATAGGCCTTGAAGGTTTTCTTTGCTTTTGCAGACTTTTTTGTCTGACTTTCCTTTTCGTTAGACTTGTTTTCAGATTCAGAAATTCTTCTGCTTGATCTAGTCTGCACCGAGGCTCTTAATAATGTTTTTTTTTTTTAATTTTATATGTCACATTCTTTCATCCCAGATACCACCCCAAATCTGACTCTTTACTAAATTTTTCATTCATATCACAAAGCATTTCCCCAATTTTATTAAATTGTCTTGCTATAGTCTGTATTGTATCTTATAAAATTTTCTTTAAAAAAATCACTAGTTTGAATTCTTTGTCAAGCAGTCTATCTTTTTTCTTTTCTTTGGGATGTATTGCTAGAGTTACTAGTTCCTGAGTGCTCCTTCACTTCTGTCCAGAGGCCTTTGGGATGCCGTATTCTCTGACAAGGTGATGCTCTGCTCTTGACTTTAGGTGGGCTGTGCTCTCATGCATGGCCTCTAAATGCAGCCCCTAGGAAGCACTTCCGGTGGCTATTCTTTTCCCATCTCAGGCTCCTGGCCACCTCATCTGTAGGGTACAGACTGGGGAGCAGGCCCTAGGTTTCCCCTCCATGTCTCTTGCAGGTGGGCACCCTTCTCTGTACCTTCTCTACACTGTGTTCTTGGGCAAACTGAAAGGCCACGCAGAGCACCCCTCCAGAGTACCTTCTCCTGGAACTTGCGATCAGAAAGCCACAGTCAGGGTTCATCAGCTGCCTAGAGACCCAAGCCACCTCCAACTTCTTCAGGCCTTGACCCTTATAGAGAAGCCCCTTCAGCAGCCCAGAGACCCCACCCTACCTTGGGCTAGGAGTGCTTCTTACCCATGCTGGTTGCAGCCTCTCTGAGAAGGAAAGGCCCTCCATCCCATGTTTCCTTCTCAGAAGTACCTCATCCTCCTAACAGAGAGGAGAGTGTGGGGGTACCAGGGGAAGCCCACTGGTGTCTAAGCATCCCCAAGGGGTCATGTGCTCAGAGCACCTGACCTTGGCAGAGTGTTCTACTCTATACCATCTTTGCCTGTTTCTTTGTGAAGCATATCTATGCCCTTGGCTATGATGGCTTAAAATGTGGTAAAACATGAAGATCTGGTGGTTAAAGAAGCATGCTACTGGCATGTGGCCAGGCAGACAGCCAAGGCAACAGAGCTTTACATATCCATATAAGGAAATGCAGCATCTCAAACCAGATGGACATCATGAGGGATATTCCATCATCTGACAGCCAAAGCATAGAGCAGTCAAATGGTGCTCACTGGACACACAGCATGCTGAGATCGCTTCCACGTGGGCCAGAGAACCAGTTGTGTGGAAGATCCCATGTGCACAGGACATCATGCAACTGTGCAGGGAGCAGTCCCAGGTCTTAGGGTGCGTCTTCAGTGAGAAAGCCACCATACAGCCAGGTGTGTTGGAACACATCTGTAATCCCAGTGCTTGGAGGCTGAGGTAGGAGGACTTCTACAAGTCTGAGGCCAGCCCTGGCTACACATCAATGCATTGTCTTGAACAAAACAAAACGAATAAAAATTGCCTCCAAGAGCCAGGAGAGGAGGAATGAAATCCTTGTTTTATACACTTGACTGCAGATCACATAAATATAACATATTGTGAGTAAGAAAGAAAAAAACCAAGCTCAATTAAAAGCTTCAAATGTTTTTTTAGACAGGGGCTTACTTTGTAGCTTTCTGGCTTGCCTGGAACTAAATAGGTAAGATCAGGCTGGCCTCAAACTTACAGAGATTCACTTGCCTCTGTTTCCTGAGTGCTGGGATTAAACATGTGCTACCAAGCTGAGAAAATGTATCTTAACTAGAAAAAAAAAAAAACAAAAACAAAACCAAAACCAAAAACAAAACCAGTCCCCATTGATTAAAACAAAGCAGGTGTACCAACAGGTAAATGCTGACTCTTAAGAAAGGACTAGTTTCAGGTGACATCTCTACACTGTTTTGTCTTTGGGACAAATGCACTTCTCTCAGAGACCATGCCATGGGGTGGCACCATTTCCCGGGGTTCTCTGAGGCTGCTGTTTGGAATTGTAGGTGAGAGCGAGGGCATAGTTATCATGGCAATAGGTAGAGGACATTAATCCTGAATCACCCTACACGTGAGTGACTGGTGTCAGTATTCATTCGCCATAGTTAGATTTTTCAGCTTTCCGGAAAGGCAGGAAACAAGGCTTGCTCAGCAGCTGTGAGCCCTCTTATCCCCAAATTCCCTTAACCCCAGAGATCTTGAACTCCTAACATACAGCTGAGCCTCCTGCCACAGCAGGTGCCAAGCCAAGCCTGGAGCAGGAGGCAAGGCTATGGACAGTGTATGCCAGGGCATGTCACAGGACTGGAGAAAGCCTGAAGGTGTGCCTTGTTGGCACTAACAGCCGGAGTGGGTCAGAATGCATTGTAGGCATTAAGATCTCAGTCGTGTTAGTGACTAAAGGGCAGTTTGGGAGATGAACGGATTTACCCAGATCTTACCCAGCACATACCTATCCTGCTTTCCTCTGTAGCAGTAACCAGGGGTACCAAAGCACAGAAGAGGTCCCATTTCTTTGGGGTTTACTTATGCCTAAAACCACACAGGGCTGAACTGTACCATCATGGGTCTTGGTGAGATCACAATTCAGCTTCGAGCATCTTAGCTACTACCTTTCCCAAAATCTAGATGGGTGAGACAGTCTAATATTGGTGTAGAAATGCTCCACCAGGACCCACATTGCCAGCACTACTGGAGGAGTGAATGAGCTGGAGGCAGCCTCCAGATCAAGCTTATGGGAAAGAAATACTGGGGCCAGAAGAACATGCTTTGGTGGTAAGGGTGGAGATGAAGTGCATACGTCATGATGGAAGGGACCTGTAGGGCTTTGGTGAAGAAATAACACCAAGATATATTCAGGGGAGGTGGGGAGGGTAGAGGGATTTGGAGAGTGTGTCGCATGCGCCCTTCTTGGGTCCTGATTAAACAAATTGCAAAATCCACTGTTTGAGATTACCTCTTGCTGGAGGTTATGCGCTTTTCTGCAGTGAGTGCCACCTGTTGGGTCTGTGTGTCCTGGTTCCTGCCTGCTATGGGAGCTGGCTCTGCCCAGTGGGAGAGGGTGGGGTTGCTGTGACCCTTTTGTGGCTAGCTTGCTCCCTGGGGACAGGATGTCAGGAAAATGCTGGGGTGGAGCAGATAGACTGAGGCTCATGCCCGGGGCTCTGGTGCTCCTTCATGGCAGCCCTGTAATGTCAGCAGTGAGATGGAAATGCCAGGCTTCCTGGGGAGTAGCTGGAATGACCTGTAGTGTCTATGGTTACAGAGTTAGTATAGGGCAATGCTGAACGCTGCCAGGAACTGGCCCGGTTCATGTGACCGGTTGGGTCCTTTGAGGACTATAATTAGGGAGCTAGGCAGTGCTGAGGAGAAGCCGCATGCCCACCTGTCCCAGCGAGCCAGAGAGCTGTGGGGAAGCAGGAGGCATGTAGGTAGGAATGCTGGGGCCGGAGTCAGACTAGGAAAACCAGAGGGGTGTTGGTGAGCCTTGAAGGATTTAGAGCCTCGGGCTGCCCAGGCCCTGCTGGAGGCTCTCAGGAATGTGGGGTGTGGGGAATCACACCTGACTTCAGCTGAAACCGCTTACATGTCTAGTACAGTCTGGTGTCTACCTCACACTTCTTGAAAGGGGAAAAGTGCCCAGTGCTTTTCTCAGCTTTCTATACTACAGGCCAGTAGTCCTATCTGTAAACAGCCAAGGCTGGCAGCTGCCTTCTGCACTGACCTGAAGTCCAGAGATGGTTGTCTGGAGAGTGAGCAAGGACTCCCCCTCCCCTATGCCCACCCCCCTCCTCATCCCTCCCTCCTCTCCTATGTTTCTTCTACTTCCTCTTCTCTGTTCTTCTCTCATTCCCTCCTTCTCCCCCTCCCTGTCTCTCTCCTTCCTCCTCCCCACCCCCCTCCTCCTTCTCTCCCCTTCCTTCCTCTCTCACTTCCCTCCATCTCCCTCCCTCCCGCTTCTGTGAAGCCTCCTCCCTCTGGCCCAGCCTGAAGTTTACTTGGTAACAGGCCAGGCCCTTCCCTGTTTCCAAGTAATGAGGCATGCATAGGTCTTTGAGGTGGTTTTTGTTCTGCAGGGTCACTCCTCCAGAGTCCTTAGCTCCCTCCCCAGGAACAGGCTACAATATCATGGTGCTCGGTGAGCTTGCTATTTAATCGACAGGTCCTGTAGAGGACAGCCTGGGGTGGATTGCTACCTGTTGTTGCCCACATGGCTGGCCTTCTCTTTGACTGAGGCTGCCTGCTTTCAGACAGCTCCCTCTGTACAGGTGAGAGTCTCAGGAAGGCCCATGTTCTTGTTCTGTAACCCAGCCAGGTGATTCGGGGCTGACAGAATCGGAGTACGGCTTGCCCTCCTTCTGTGGCTCAGCTGGGTGGCTGCAGTGCACAGCTGGGTTTTAGAATTGTATTAGCCAGTTGGGTGTGGTTATTTCTTCTTTGTGGGAACACGAAGGCCAGGGGTGTGTACCAAACCACACGGGGGATTTGGTGTCTTTGAATCAGACCAGACTGAACACCTGGTTACCAATGACCAACAATAGCTTCTCCTCAGCCCAGGAGCCCTGCCTGGCACCTTTACAAAACCCCCTCTGATCCCGGGAGGACTGTGGTTCACTGAGCACCCAGACAAGCCCCTCCCCAACTGCAGCAGTGGTTCACCATCTTGGGATCCTCGATGCAATACACAGTGGAGGTTTCTAGATTTTCTCAGGCAAGTGGGAAGCAGGACTCCAGTGGTAGGGGGTGTCCATCAAGTTGCCTAGTCTGCCTGGGCAGACAGGCTGGGCAGAAGGTGGGCCCAGGCAGCAAAGGCCACATTGCTTTGCCTGTGTTTCTCTGAGCAGACAGACACAATGCCCATCGCCCTGGGGAGCTCTGTGGAAGGGGACCCTCAGTGGTGCAACTGTAGGACCTGGGGTCTCAGGTGGCAATGGAGAGCAGGTAGGCTTCCTTCATGTAGAACTGGACTCGCCTCTGCTGGATCCCAGAATGCCCTCTCCTGAGTGAGTGGTAATGGCAGGGAACAGTTTAAGTTGGTTGTGGTACCATCCCAGAGCCTTCATACTGGGGGTACGTGGCCTGGGAGGTCACCTTGCTTTTTGGGCTGTTTCCTCACATGTGAACAGGGCCTGGGCCTCTGTCTTAGGGATGCTAACAGGTCATGTGATCACATGGGTTTGGATATCACAGAGTCCCACATCTTACTATATGTGGTCATTTAAAGGTCCCTCAAGGCTGCCATCTCACTGTTGATTACCTGTGTCTCTGGCATTATTTCTAAGTGGACATTATGAATTAGTCACCTCTTTGAAAGTGTTTAGAATATTCTGTATTACTCTAGAAATAGGATCTGCAATGAGGCAGTTCTCCAGAGCTTAGAGGAGGTAAGCTTTGTCAGCCACATAAATTGATCTGAAGTGGAACTGAGACACCCTTGCCACTTACCCTGTCCCTGCTAGCTTCCATGACACTGGAAGTCCATATTTCCATGCGTGCACATGTGTGTTAGGTGGGCAGGGTAATAGTCCACAAATAATGAATGACTGCTTTTGTGTGGTCCCTGCTCCCAAGTCAATCTTCTAGGTCTCAGGGAGTTGGAGTATTAGACTGCCACAAAGTGTGGAAAGAATCGTCTCCTCTTATGTCAGTGCAGAGCCAATGAAGCAGAGGCCACAGAGGATAAACAGATGTGAGAAGAAGAGCGTAGGGACAGATGAATTTGTGCATAATAGGGAGAAGTAGATGACTGGCTGGTTGGCTGGGTGGATGGATGGATGGATGGATGGATGGATGGATGGATGGATGGATGGATGGAGTAGTGGACAGACAGCTGGAAAGCTGGATAGTTGGTAAGCTGGATAAGTTGGTCAGTGGATTGTGGTGATGGTAGATGTGTAGGTAGTTTGATGGATAGCTAAGTTAATAGGTGGCTGGATTGGTGGGTGGATGGATAGGTAAATAGATATATAGAATGGTAGGTAGGTGGATGAATGAAGAGGTGAATTGATAGGATGGCAGGTGGATAGATGAGAGATAGATAAGATAATGGGTAAATGGATGGCTGAGTTGGTGGGTGTGTATATGGGTAGATGGATGGATAGTTAGGGTGGTAGTGTGTGGACTCTTGATGTAGCAGTAGGTAGATAAATGGAGATATGGGTAGATAGGGTAATGGGTTGAAACATGAATGGGTTGGTGAGTGGATGGATGGATGGATGGATGGATGGATGGATGGATGGATGGATGTCTAGGTTGATGAGTATGTAGCCTTGAAGTAGTAGGTAGATGTATGGAGAGATGAATGGATAGGGTGGTAGGCAGATGGGTGAGGGGTAGGCAGAAGGAAAAATGGATATAGCTTGTTGTATATACTGAGGACACTGGCCATCAAGCCACCCGATGTCCTGAGAATGTCCATAGGATCATGTGGCCTTGCCTTTGCAGTCAGCCAAGTTGCTGCTCTGTCAGCCATCTTGGGCCATTGTTTCCTGTTCATCCTATGCTCATGTAACCCAAGTCTGAGACCCAAAAGGTAGCCGAGTCTCCTCAACCTGGAAAGAGAAACAGTCTTACTGTGTCTTTCAGGGACTCAGGGAAGACTTGAAAGCCATTTCCCATCCTGAAGGGGGAGGTTCTAAGTATGCTTCTATGGTGGGCCATGGGCTGCCTAGCTGGTAGCCTGTGAGTGCCTGGACTCCAGGCCAGCGAAAGGGTTCTGGATCAGTGGGTGTCGATTGGTTGGCTGTGGTGTTCCTGTGAAGTGGAAAGGCTGGACTCAAGTGTGGGTTTGGATGCCAAGGACAGGGGTGTCATGCTGGAGTTATTGTCTTTCATGTATCTTTCCCCTGACCTTTACACTTGCCTACAAGTGCCTGGGGAGAGCCCTGAGTTTCAAGAAAGGCTAATCCTGGTGCCCAGCACCCCAGGCCCTTACTCGGATCTAGACTTCCTCATAAGACCCTTTCCATAAGAGAGTGGTGGATTTCCTGGGTACAAGTGGGCAGGTGGTCTCACAAGAGAATCCTGGGTATGGGTGGCCTGACCTGCAGGTGGGAGCCTGGCAGAGCCAAGGGCCAGGGTGGAGTAATAGTGACAGCAAGCTGAGAGGGAAACAAAGGGGAGGAACTGGCCAGTGGTTCCCAGGAACACCAGGGAGACCGTCCACCTGCAAAGAGAGGTCAGAAGCTGCGTCCTTGCCGTTGGGCCAGACCCGGTACCCAGAATCCTTCTGAGTGAGCTGAGCAGCCATGAAGGGTCCTGGTAGGTGAGGACTGCAGCCTGCTTTGAACCTCTAGCACTGCAGGTTTGACCGCTGGGCACAGTAGGGCTGAAGGCGGTGGAGCCAACGCAAGGGTCACTGGGAACCTTCAGGAGATATCTCAACTACCACAGAGAAAGCACGGGGCTGGTGGTGGGGCTCCAGGGTCCCAGGTTTGCCTCTGACAGAAAAGTAGGGCTGGCACTCTGTTCCAGGCTCATCCCATGACCTCAGGTGACCTGTTGACCTCCCTTTGTCCCTGGGGCACCTGATTCCTACCTCACGTGGCTAGGAGGTAAAACAGAAGGACAGGTATACAAAGGGCCTTTGAGAAGTCCCTGCCAACCTGTGCAGTAAAGATGATTTCCCGCTAAGTGTAAACTTGCCCTCTCTGTCCCAGATCAAGGTCCCTGGCTTAGCTCTTCTGAGGCGTGGTACCTCCCCAGGGAAGCGGGAATGTTCTGGCTGTCCTTGGCACAAGGACTGGGGTGGGGAGTTAGGGGGGAGATTGGGGACTCCACGTCTTCCCAGCTTTGGTTCCCAGGGCAGCCCCACCTCTGCCGTGCTTATCAAGGCCTCTCTGGCTGGCTGCCTGTGGCCTCAAAGTCATACCGCCCTGGGCAGGTGTCCTTGGGCGAGGCAACCTCTTCCAGGGTGGGGGACAAATGGCTGTTGTGTGTAGGGTACCAGGCACCTGTTGAGCAGGGCACATACTAGCTCACAGAGATTCAGGGGTACCAGGCTCACATAGGCACCTAAGTATGTTCTCAGTGTGTCTCCTAGAGGGCCTCAGTTGGAGCCAGGCAGGAACCAGCCACTGCAGGAGGCCTTGGAGGTGTCACATACATCCTGTGTGTGGCACTTCCCCAACAAGTCCCATCAGCAGATAGTTAAGAGGGCAGTGTGAGAGCAGCACCCGGGCCTCCTGACAAACTGAGCTTGCTACAGGATTAACCCAGAGCCCAGGATGACAGGCTCTGTCTGCAGGGCACTGTGGACATTGGATGTCACTGGTGGACAGACAGGTGCTCAGGGTAAGGTCAGGACATGTGGAAGAAACTTTCGGACAATTAGAGCTAAGTTTGACTGGCATGGAAAAGTGTCCCTCACTTTGGCAGATGACAGGGTGCTCACTCTGGAGCCAGGATATGTGGTCATCTAGTTTGGAAAGAACTAGAAAGGGGCATTAAGGAATCACTGTGGTGGCCTCATGTGAATTTTACAACAGGTGCATTCCTGTATTTTAGATAATAAAAGCTCACCATAATAAAAATAAGCAATAAGAAACCTGCCATAGGGTTCTGCTCCTTGCCTTCCCCTGGGGGAATGCTTCTTGCCATTTTGGGTGGAGAACTCTGTTTGAATGTACTTTGGGCCTGGAGCGGGTATTGGGGTACAAACATATGCCTAGTGAGGGGTTCCATAGGCTCTGGGCTTGAGTTCTAAGTCCTGTCCTTAGGGAAGTCTGGGGTTAGTATGAGTGATGTGGGCAGGCAGAGCTGTGGCTGGATGGAAGGAACCCAGCTTCTCTTTGGGACCAGTACTGCATGGTATGTAGTTTATACTGGAAGAATATCTATCTGGCCAAGTGACCTCTGGTGTTCTTAAAGCCCTGGGGGTGATAGGAGGAACAGCCTAGGTAGGGTAGGGCAGGGGGCCCAGGTAGCTTACAGGTAGGCTTGGGACTAGAGGACAGGTCTCATTTTAAGGTCTAAGCCCAGAGATACAAGAATTGGGAATCCACCTCTTGCCTTCTCTATTGCTGGAGGGCTTCTCTCCCCAAGCCCCGCAGTCCCACAATCCACTTATAAAATAATCACTCAGACACTTATATCACTTATAAACTGTATGGCCGTGGCAGGCTTCTTGCTAACTGTTCTTTTATCTTAAATTAACCCATTTTTATAAATCTATACCTTGCCACGTGGCTGGTGGCTTATCGGCTTCTTTACATGCTGCTTGTCCTGGCGGTGGCTACAGTGTCCCTCTCCTCAGCCTTCTGCTTCCCAGGATTCTCCTCTCTCCTTGTCCCACCTACTTCCTGCCTGGCCACCTACTTCCTGCCTGGTCACTGGCCATCAGTGTTTTATTTATATAGAACGATATCCACAGCACTTCTCTTTGTCACAGAGAGTCAGAAGACCAAGGGTGAGTTCCCAGGCAGGGATATGGCTGCTCCCTCTGTGGGCTTTGAAGGAAGGAGGGTGTTCTATACCTAGACACTAGACTTGCCACTGTTGATGTGGCCTTCACCTGAGTGACCAGCCAGGGTATAAGTTCCCCATCTGGTACTAGAGGTGGAGCAAGGATGACTGGACTGCTATTCACATCACCAGGGAGGCTACCTGGAAAACAGGACCCCAAGAAAGACACGAGGATCGCCCAATGATGGAGAAATGGCTGAGATCTACATGAACGACCTGGACATGAGTGGGAGTAATGAAGGGCGAGGGTCGAGGGAAAGAGAGCCTGTGGGAACGGGAGATCCCAGCTGGATCAAGAACAGAGAGGGAGAACAAGGAATAGGAGACCATGGTAAATGAAGACCACATGAGAAAAGGAAGAAACAAAGTGCTAGAGAGGCCCACAGAAATCCACAAAGATACCCCCACAATAGACTGCTGACAATGGTTGAGAGACAGCCGGAACTGACCTACTCTGGTGATGGGGTGGCCAAACACCCTAATTGTAGTGCCAGAAACCCCATGCAAGGACTGAGGAATCTGAATGCAGAGATCCATGGCTAGGCCCCAGATGGCGCTCCGGGAGTCTAATTAGAGAGAAAGAGGAGGGTTTATATGAGCGAGAATTGTTGAAACCAAGGTTGGATAAAGCACAGGGACAAATAGCCAAACGAATGGAAACACATGAACTATGAACCAAAGGCTGAGGGGCCCCCAACTGAATCAGGCCCTCTGAATAGGTGAGACAGTTGATTGACTTGATCTGTTTGGGAGGCATCTAGGCAGTGGTACCGGGTCCTATGCTCATTGCATGAGTTGGCTGTTTGAAACCTGGGGCTTATGCAGGGACCCTTGGCTCAGTCTGGGAGGAGGGGACTGGACCTGCCTGGACTGAGTCTACAAGATCGATCTCAGTCCTTGGGGGAGGCTTTGCCCTGGAGGAGGTGGGAATGGGGGGGAAGGGGAGGGGGCAGGAGGGGGGAGAACAAGGGAATCCGTGGCTGTTATGTAGAACTGAATGGTATTGTAAAATAAAATAAAAGGAAAAAAAAAAAGAAGCACCATATGTACAGACTTGGAAAGGAGATATCAACATATTGTAAAGTAAAAAGGAGGCTCTGGCACAGCGTGGAGAGTGCTAATATACATTTTAGGTTTGTACACCATACATAATAAAAATAGCTAATGGTGAAAAAAAAAAGTTCCCCATCTGGGTGGGAGGCCTGCGGTCCTCTCTGCAGCCAACTACTGCTCTCTGTCCAGCACATAGCAGACCATCTGAGGGTCTGATCCAGAGGGGACCTTGACCCCCACCAGGGCTGGGACACCTACAAGCCCCTTACCTATATGGTTTTTCTTAGTGAGGGCCGCAGGGCAGTGGTAGAACCTGTGGCCCTAGGGCCTGTTGGGTGGTGCAGCACCCTCTGTCTGGTGCAGCTTGGGTAGTTTTGTGCACTCCCACCCTGTCCCCTTTCACTGCCCAGGACAGTGCATTGCACAAGCACCTGTTGTAGGTGGGGCTGCTGCCCAGGTGGCTTGTCTAACTGGGACTAAAGCAGGTTCCTATGAAAGCCCAGGGAAAGTGGGAAAGCATGGGGGCTCCTCCACCCTGTGTGGATGACCTCAATACAGCTGGACTCAAGCCAAAGGCATTCCCATAATTTGAGGAAGCTGGCCTGGCCTGTGTGAGGATGAGGGCGTGAGTACAGGACCCATCCTTCTAGGACAGGGTAGCCTTGGTTTTCCTGGAGCCTCAGGTGAGTGCAGGGCAGTCTAGAGCCTCTCACATGTCTGTTTTGCATCTTGATGCCCACTGGGTAGCCTGGCACCGTGCCATGTCTGGTCACAACCCTCAATATAGGGCTGGCAGCATTCCTGAGAGCCTACAGGGAGCTGGCTTCTACCAGATGGCTCCGGATTCTGACTTGCTGGCTGTAACCTGACCCACCCCTCCCCTGGAGTTGTGTGGCTGTTGGATTGGGGAGCTCAGACTCTCTTGGGTGAGTGTGAAAGGGACCCGCCCACTTGTAGCTGGCTCAAAGGGACTCTGCAGTGTATTGAATCTTTCTGGAGCCTCTGCTTAGGACATGTCAACCTTAGCATTGCAACTGTGACCTTGGTTACTGGCCCACTTGCTCCATTTTATAGCTGGGGAGGCTGAGACCTAGAGTAGAAAGAAGCCTTCCAAGAAGAGATGACTTTGTCTAGGGTTCTCCTCTGGTGGTTATGTGTCCATATGGATGGGTGTGACTCCCTCCTAGGTCAGGCATGTTTCCTCTCTACAGAAAAGTCTGGGGGCTCAGAAGCAGAATATAATGGTCCTGTTCTCAGGGTGAGAGTGAGGGGCTGGCCAGGGTTACCATGGAGATAGCTGTAGGCTTTCTACTGTCATCTCTAGCTGGTCCTGGAGTTATGAACAGGTGGCAACAGGCACTTCTTCCTGGCCTGGGCATATCTGGGCTGAGTCACCATTCCCCAGGAGAAGCTACTCTTACCAGTCCAGAACCCTATGGTGAGCATGGTGCTACCAGCATGCTGGGTTGTGAGAATGCGGCCAGGTAGCTGAGAGGCTGGGCTCTGTTCCTGGTGATTTCTTAGCCTCTCTGTGCCTTAGCTATTAATGGAATCTGGCTTCAGGGTGGTCTAGTTTATAGAGTGAGCTTCTCCCCTGCCAAAGTGACATTGTCTGTTGTGATGAAAGTCCTGTATGGAGTCAAGCACCATTCCTGGCAGAAGCCAACAGCAGCCCTCCTCACTGGGTGAAGCTGCTTCTGGGGCCCCTATCTGTGGAGTTCATGGGAGGATTTGAATGAAGTGAATGAAGGGGTCAAGGTGCCAGCAGGTAAACACTTGCTGCACAAGTCTGGTGACCTGAGTTTGATCCTGGAAGCCATGTAAAGTTGGAAGAGAGGACCAACTCCACAGTTGTCCTTGGACCTCTATACCATGGCATGTGTTCCCTCCCTCCACATCCTACACATATACAATAGTAATGAATTTCAAAGGTAAGCACAGAGCAGGCCTTGAGAACTTAGTCTGGTGGGCACTGGGAAGCACAGGCTATGTCTGTGGACAGCAGAGCTAAGGTTAGCAATCCCCACTGTGGGCAAAGAGTAAGGGTCTGATTACAGGAGAGGATCCATTCAACTTCACACCTGCTAGCCAGCCTGCTTCCTCATCCACATTGCTCTGTGTGTCTCCATGTATGTGTGTGGCTTTATGTAGTTCTGAATAACTCTGTGTGGTTTCCTGTGGCTCTCTGTGGCTCCATGTAGCTACAGGTGGCTTTGTGTAGCTGGTTCTATCCCTCCTCTGCCTTTGGGTGGAGCCCCACCCCCTCCATAGTACCAGTCTATTATTTGGAAGCTGTAATGTCATTATTGATGTGTCAGCAGACCCAATGGACCCATTGGATCTCTCTACCCTCATGTCACCCTGAGTGTCCCTATCTGGGCCTTGAGGGGAGGAGTGACAATGGTCCTGATTTTGTTCTGTGAACATAGCTTCATGTCTCCATGTGTTTGGAGTTGTACATGCATGCATATGTACGTGTGTGTTTGTGTGTGTGTGTGTGTGTGTGTGTGTGTGTGTGTGTGTGTGTGTATGTATGTATGTATGTATGTGCATGCATGCATGAATGTACATGCCTTACTTGCAGGGGAAGATCTGTGGTGTGCAGGGGCCAGGCACCTGCACCCAGGCAAAGGCCATGACTCCGCTTCACTGTAAACGGAGCTGGTTCCTGGCCTCTGTCCTCGCTGGGTCCAGATGGAGCATTTGGAGGACAGAATGCTGTGTTGAGACTTTCTGGCTCAACAGCAGTGTGAGAGTTAGGTGGGGTCTCAGGGATGAGATGCTGCTGTGTGACTCAGGCTCCCTGCCTGTGTGTGTGAACCTGACTAGGCTGCTGTCCTTTGCCCAGCCCCTTATCATCTAGAGTGCATGGGGACCACACCTGCCCTACACCTCCACTTGCCTGAGGAGTAACAATGTTGGGGACTTAGCCTGGTGTCATTCTGTTTTCAGGATATTGGGTACACTAAGGATGGGTGACTCTATGGATCCTAGCTATGTCTCAGCTTCAGGGGCTCCATCCTGACACCCAGGGCCCTCAATAAGGAATGGCATAAGCAGACATGGACTTATTATGTTAGGGCTTAGACTGGAGTCTCCCCAAAGGCCTCTCCATCTTCATCTCCTAATCCTGGCCAAGATGGGAACCTTCCAGGCAGAAAGGCACAAGGTCTCACCTACTCTGAGCTCTCTGTAGACATCCCACAGCAGCTCTCTTCCCCAGTAAGTTCTAAGACTCCTACTCAAAGATCTGGCTCATGGTGTCACAGAGCCTCCAGAAGACTTTACCAGCCATCGAGGTGCACTAATATGTACAAGGACTGGACATTGCAGGTAGAAGGGGGTTGATGCATCAAGCCTATTCCTATCACAGTACTACTGGATCCTGGGAGACAAAGGTGCAATCATATAGGGAAAACCTCAGTAGGTGGGGACAGCAGGGACTGTGTCCCCCATGTGTGACAGTTCTAGGAACACAAATGTCTGATCACTGCCCTTGTCATTTCCCCTCTACAAAGAAACTTTATTCAATTTTTTTTATTGTGTTTGGGGTGCAGCCCTGGTGTGTGTGTGTGTGTGTGTGTGTGTGTGTGTGTGTGTGTGTGTGTGTAGGTCAGAGGACAACTGTGTAGTCAGTTGACTCCTTCCATCTTTATGTTGGTTCTAGGAATCAAACTCAGGTGTCACGCTTGCATGGTGAACACTTTTACCCACTGAACCTTCTCACCAGCCCCCTGACATTCCTGTTTAGGCTGAATAAAATTTTATGGTGTGCTTTACAAATAAAGTTAATCTTTTCTGTGAAAACTAGAATTATCCACTGCGTGGCTTCCAGTTTCGGTTTTCAGGTACTCCTGCCCATAGTGTCATCTCAGCCAGTGTGTACACAATTATAAACATCTGTCAAGCCTTTCCGATAAATCCAAAACAGTAGAATTGCGAGTTCTGTGAGCACTTGCCAAGGGCTCAGGCAAGGGCTGGCCCTACAGGTTTTGATTTCTGATCCCTTCAGCTTCCCCTCCTGCTTGGCTACCTCCAACTCCAGCTCCAGCTCCAGGCCTAGAAGCCCTTTGGCATTCCCCCTCCTCATCTACCTCAACCCTGTCTTGCCAGGCACCCTGGCTCTCTGGGGTCTCTCTTCCCTCCCACATATGTGGACATGACTTGGTCACTGTGGCTCATGGATCAAAATGGCAGTTGCTTCTTGTCTTTCGCACCTGCTATGATGAGGCAGGGCTGTGTGGGCCTTAGCACTGAGACACAGCAGATGGTGTGTTCTAGTACCGGAACCTGGGGAAGCCCTTGCAACTTAAGCACTGAGTGCCTGGATTAAGGCCTGAATCATCTGGGTCAGAGTCACCTGCTGCCCTGCTTCAGTCTCCCCACAACTATTCACTTCTCTGGCCTGAATTCACCACTGGATCCCCTGGAGCTGGAGTTACAGATGGTTGTGAGCCTCCCAATGTGGGTACTAGGAACCAAACCCCAGTCCTTTGTAAGAGCAGCCATCACACTTAACTGCTGAACCATCTTATTAGCCACCATCCGTTTTTTAATTTTGAATTTTTATATTTATTTATTTATTTATTTATTTTGCATATACATGTGTTTGGGTAGAGGGGGTAGATATCACTGCATGTATGTTAATGTCAGAAAGCATCTTGTAAGAGTTTGTTTTCTCCTTCCCATATGTGGGCTCCAGAGATCAAACACAAGTCGTCAGACTTGATGGAAAGCTCCTTTACCCTCTGTGCTATCTCATTGGTCCAATTTTGAATTCTTAATATAGTTAAAACGTGGTCCTTTTCTAGCATATTCGGGACACTGAAAACATCCATGGTTTACCTAGACCATAGAAAGCCTCAGGCATTCCAAAATTAAGAGCCTATATAGCAAATGTCCCTATTTCAGTCTAACTTTGTCTCTTGTTGTTAACTACAAAGTTAGTTAATGAAAGTTTCAGAAGAAAAACATACTTAAAAATAGTGACAACTGTAACTGCCATTTAATAATAACCTAGAAGAAGCAAAGGGTTGCATGCACATCTCTGCTCTGAAGCAAATCCATAGCTGTATGGAATTTCATTTTTAAAAACAAGTGAAGAAATCAAGGAAAGACAAAGGAATAAGAGACATGGAGAACAACAGTAGAAAAGCAAAACAAACTGTTTCTTCTTGGCAGTGGTTAATTCTTTAGGAACAAAGGCAGGGAAGAGATATTCTTCCATCGTTTGAATGTGAAATATCCCTCACGGGCTCGTGTGCTTGAACACTTGGTCCCCAGCAGGTGGCGATTTTTGGGGAGACTGTGGAAACTTTTGGAGGTGGGTATTTACTGAAGTGGGTTTCTGGAGGTAGGTCTTTATGGTTATAGATAGCCCTCCTTACTGTCTTTTCTTTGGTTCCTCAAATGCCTACCTGTGAGCAAGCAGCCTGAGGCCAGAGCAGCCAGAGCCCCAGACACTCCCACTGCCTCCTCTGCCGTGATGACTATACATCCCAAACCTTGAATTCAAGTAAACCCTTAAGTTGCTTCTTGTCAGGTATTTGATCAGATGAGAAAGTTAACTAGTTGATGCATCATAATTCCAGTTTTGGAAAATCTTATTTCTAAAAACTAGACATTTAGCTACAGATGTAGAAAAAGTTTTAAGTTTGTAATTTGGCGAACCATATTGTAACCAACTTAAAATGTTTGGGACTTTGCAATTTCTCTGTATTTGAAATGGACTGATGAGCTAGAGAAAGGTCACACAATAATGCCTACCATTCCTCTTCTGAACCCAGGAACAGATGATGACGCTCGTGTCACTGCCCTAGTCAGACTCTGATGGCGATGCCACCCCTGATGTACAGTCCCCCTGAACATCTCCTTGCCAAATGGGCGATCATGGTTTTCTGTTAGTTCTTCTGACCACAAAATCCAGAAATGCTTGGCAGAGAACATTGAGGGATTTCAAGGAAGAAAATAAAATTAATTCATTTTAAGAAAAGCTAATGAGGCTAACTGGAGGTCCTTTGGTGTCTTTTTTCCAAGTGACTTGCTTGTGTAAGTGGTTGCATATTTCTCTCTCTCTCTCTCTCTCTCTCTCTCTCTCTCTCTCTCTCTCTCTCTCTCTCTCTTTCATGTGTGTGTGTGTGTGTGTTTGTATTTGCACATACTTGAGGGCTTGTGTATACATAGGGCACACACTAGTTGCCTTTGTTAGCTTTAATTGTCAACATGACACAGCCTAGAATCACCTGAGAAGGGTGTCTCTCAGGTCAGCTTGGCCTATAAACACATCTGTGGAGGACTGTCTTTATTGTTGATGGAGGAGAAACCAGCCCACTGTGGATGGCATCATTCCCTAGGCAGGTGGTCCTGGCCTATATAAGAAAGCTAGTGAGTATGATCCTGTGAGAGAGCCAGGAGGGTGCATTCCTCCATCTTCAGGTCCCTGCCTTGAGTTCCTACCCCGACTTCCCTCAATGATGGGCTGTGATCTGGAAGTATAAGTCAAATAAACCCTTTCTTCCTCTAAGTAGCTTTCTGTCAAAGTGTTTTATCACAGCCACGGAGATGAAACCAGAGCAGTGTTGAACCAGGAGGCAGCTTTCCACAAGCTGTGGCTCTTTACCACTGTCTTCCCTGTTACTGCCTCAGTTTTCCCTCTATGAAATGGGAACTGTGGGAGTCCACGGACTCTGTTGGAGGGCGAGGCAAGTGAGTTGTGAAACAGCAGGTCAGTGTGAGCAGTAAGTAGGAGGCACTCAGCAGCACTGGACATGCTAGCACCCTGTGTCCATACATTCAGGCAGATATTTGAGAAAATCACAATGCTGGCCTTGTTTGGACCTGCTTTTTGGAGTTTTCTGTATATTTCTGCATGGACCTTGCCTTTCCCCTGTGGTATTGATGCAGCTTGTTTGACTCTCTCCTGTGGACACCTGGACTGCTTCCTCACTTACTATTAAAAATAGCACTCTGATGCAAATCCTCACAGTTCGGCAGGAACTCAGGATTGTGTCCTTGGGCATCATCTCCAGGAGACTGACAGGATCAAAGGGTTCCCACGGTTTTATGGCTCTGGAACCCAAAGCCACACTGGCCTGCAGGAAATGCCCTGACCTATCTCCACCCACCTTGTCAGACATCACTGACTTCCACCTCTAAAGCTGGGGATCACCACAAAACACTTCACCAATTTGATGAGGCAAAACTAGCATCTTCAGGTTTGGGAGGGATGGCTCCGTCAGTAATGTGCTTCTGAGGACCAGAGTTTGGTCCTCAGTTAACGTGTGAAATGCTGGGTGTGGTGGGACTTGATAGCTCAGCTCTGGGATGCAGAGACAGGAGAGGATGTTTGGCGTTCACTGGCCAGCCAGCCTCACCAATAGATGAGCTCCAGGCCCAGGAGAGATGTCCATTTCAAAGTCTGTGTGCAGCATTCCTGAGGATGATACCCAAGGTTGTCCTCTGGCTCCATGCTCACTTGTGCAATGCACACCCCTATACACCTGAATGTGCACACGTGTGCACCTGTGTACAATTCTTAAAACTAGGATCTCACTGAGTGTAGTGGTGCATACCTTGAATTTCAGCACCCAGAAGACAGAGGCAGATGGATCTCTGTGGTCTGAGGCCAGACTCCCCTACACAGCAAGTTCCAGGCCAGCCAGGGATACATAGTGAAACATTTTCTCAAAAACAAAACAACTCATTCAGTGAAGGAGCACTCTCAATGTTCTTCAGTCTCATGTTGTATTCATTATCACCCCGCTGCCCTTCCATTGGGCCCCTGTAATTGTGGGAAGCTGAGGTAATAAGGCAAGAGTGTTGTCCTCTTGAAAGTGATATTCCAAAGAGCAGAGAGAGACACAAACAGATTTGCAGTGCGCAGTACATCCGGCAGAGTCAAGACCCCTAAGAAATCACACAGGAGATGGGTGGAGAGAAGGGGCCGAGTACCCTTCTGGAGGATAGTCAGGGGAGCCACCACCTCAACCTGAGTCAATAGAGGGAGTGAGCCTGCCTTTCCTGCAAAAGGCCACCATATGTGCAAAGGCCCTGTGGACAAGAGCTTAATGTCTATGGGAGCAGCCAGGGGCCCTGGGCTGGAGCAGATGAGCTGGGGGAGGTGTGGATCGGGGAGAGGAAGGTGGCAGGGGAGATAGGCCAGAGCTGTGACTCAGACCATCAGGAAGCACTGAAGGTTTGAGTAACAGTTGATAAGATCTGGTGTCTCAGCATCCCTACATTTTTCTTGCTTTTTTATTTTGAGATAATTTTGGGCTTGATAATGATCCAGGACAGTACAGAGTCTCCCAGCTGCCCCTATAATCTCAGGAAATTACATCATTGGGGCACATGATTGAAACCAGAGGATTGTCACCAGTAAGTGACAACTGAATCTCTGGCCTTACGCCAGCCCACTGAGAATGCATTTTTCTCTTTTGTGATCCTCACATCATAGTGTTTCGCAGCTGCCTTGTCTCTGCCACCTGTGCAAGATCTGTCTTTGTCTCTCGTGACCTTGGCATTTTGAGGGATGCCAGCTGTTGCGTCCTGTGCCTTCACTCTGATGGGCTCTGTGATCAGATAGAAATTGTGAATTTAGGGGAAATCAGCCCAGGAGCCGCACTGTAGATCCCAGGGTTGCTGGACTGTGTCATGTTTCCTCACGGGTGACCTTAGCTGCCCCGTGGGGACTTACCTTCAGAAACTACCTTGGGGCAGATACCCCTGAACATACAAATCCGCCTCTGCTAGACTGGTCTGGGACTTCTGTAGGTCGCATATAATTTAGATTTATTTGTTTTATGTGTATGGGTGTTTTGCCTGCACGTGTGTCTGTGTACCACCTGTGTGTCTGATGCTTGAAGAAGCTAGAAAAGAGCACTGGATCCCCTAGAACTGGAGTTACAGGCAGTTGTGAGCTGCCATGTGTGTGTTGGAAACTGAATCCAGGTCAGCAAAAAAAGAGCTGGTAGTTTTAACCACTGAGCTGTCTCTCCATTGTGGACCTTGCCTGTGAGATTCTTTCTGGAGTGTTTGCTGAGCAGGGCATCTGTTTCCCAGTTTCCTCCTGGTGTCTTAAGAATTGGGATTCCCCCTAAACACTGTAATTACTTTCCCTTATATCAGTACCACATATAAACACTTACTTTATGGCAAGCACATCAACACTATTGTTTTTAATGTTTGTTCTTTTGTTTATTTGAGTTTTGTTATTTGATTGCATGTTCTCTCTCTCTCTCTCTCTCTCTCTCTCTCTCTCTCTCTCTCTGGATGTGTGTTGTAATTGTATATATAGTATATGTACACATGTGTAGAGGCCAAAAGAGGACACAGGGTGGATGTCCTGTACTCTTACTGTCCGCCTTATTCCTTTGAGGCAGAATCTCTCCTGGACCCTGGAGCTAGGCTGTTGGGTAGCACGGTCCCGTGGTCCTCCTGCCTTCGCCCCCCATAGCACTGGGTGTCACAGATTCATGCCAGCACTCCCAGCTCTTTATGTGGGTGCTGGAATCTGAAGTCAGGTCCTTATTGTGCAGCAAGAACTCCTACCCATGGCTCCATCTCTCCAGCGCTGTGGTTTGCTTTTGTTTTGAGAGAGAAGTCTCAGGTTCCCAGGTGGGTGAGGCCTCTGCTCTCCCTGCCTCCATCTCCTGAGTCCTGGGATGACAACATGTGCCCAGCAGCTGTGAATTGTTTATTTTTGTTGTTCAAATCCTGTGGCTTTGGTATCCGGGTCTCTTTAGGTCATTGTCTGGTGACCCTGGTGGTGTTTTTTTTTTTTTTTTTTTTTTTTTTTTTTTTTTTTTTTTTTTTTTTTTTTTTTTTTTTAAGTGGAACCTTCTCTCCTGTTCCTAAAGCTGCAGGCTCACTTGGAATTTTCCCTGTCCCAGTCCAAAAATCATCTCTTCTCCCAGGAGAGCTGGCTCCTTGGATTAGAGCCCAGTCTCATAAGGCCAAGCTTGCACACCGCCCCCCACCCCCATGTGATTCCTCTACCTTTGTGGGAATGCTGCTGTGTGCCCACCATCTCCATTTCTGGGTCTCTTTCCTGGATGCATGAATACACACATGGCCTCATACTGGTGGCTCAGTCCCAGCTCCTCAAGGCAAACATTCTCTACTGCAGCATCTTCTTCCCACAGTGTGAATGGGTTCCCAGCCTGAAGACTTGCTTGTTGGGGCCTAGCACACACATGGTAGTTCCTGGGTTGTCTCGTCTCTGGAAGTAGCCAGGAGGACAGGTACCCAGTGTCTGTGTGCAGCTCTTCTGTCACTAGCCTCAGTGTACCCTGCTGCCCACAGTGATTCAGGTTAGGCTTCCTGTCCCTGTCCCCTCCCCTGTGGTGTGGCCCTGTCGGGTGCTTGTCGCAAGTTGCATTGGCGTGGGGCTGGTGGTTCATTCTGGTGTCCCATCCCGAGTGGGTTCAGGACTTGCTGATTTAGGGATATGAGGAAAGGAAGTGAGACACCCATGGTGAAGATGCTCAGAACAGTATTTCACCTGCCCTTCCCAGCCCTGGCCACTCCTGGTTCCCTTGCTGCAGTTTACCCTTTCTGTAGTTGTCGCACACAGTTGACCGTGTGTGTGTGTCCCACATGCATGATGTGCATGCCTCATGGACGAGGAGGTCAGAAGAGGGTGTCCCATTCCCTGGAACTAGAGTTACTGTGGGTGCTGGGATCCAAATCTTGGTCCACTGAGACAGCAACCAGTTCTCATTATTGCTGAGCCATCTCTTCAGCTCCCTTCTATTAGGTTTTGTTGTGGTAAATCATGCACAACATTTACCATCTTTACCTGCATTGGCTATTTCCTCCTTACTATGAGCAAATACCTGAGAAGTAGTACCACAGAGGAGGAAGGGTTTGTGATGGCTTGTTGTTGAGGGAATACAATCTGTGATGATAGGGAAGGTGTGGCTGCAGGAGGGCTTGAGGCTGTGGCAGTGGAGCCTGAGGCTGCTTGTTCACATCTTGGTGGACCTGCAGACAAGACATCTCAAGCCCTGCCCCCAGTGGCTCACTTCCTTCATTGAGTCTTTACCCGCTAAGGGTTCCAAAACCTTCCCAAACAGCACCACTTGCTGAGGATTGAGTGTTCAAGCACATGAAGTCGTGGAGGGCATTTCATAACCTTCCCATTGTAAGTTCTGAGCTGGGTGTTGTGACACACATTCAATACACTGCAAGCTACCCCCGTATCCAGCTCTAGAACTTTCCATCTTCCAAACTGAAACCCTGACCCCATGTAAAGCTGACTCCCCTACAGAGCTCTCCCCAGCTCCCAGTATCCTGTCCTGCTTTCTATCTCTGTGGGTCTGACACTAGGGTCCTTGTCCCAGTAGAGTCCCATAGTGTGTCTTTGTGTGACTGGCTCAGTTCACCTAACACAGTTATTTTCAAGGCTCCCTTGTGCCGTAGCATATGGATGGGTTCCTGTTCTTGGTAAGGACAACTCACGTTCTACACTACATTGTCTACGTGTTGATATTTCCAGCTCTCCCCACTTAAGTTGCTTTTGTCAGAGTATTTTATCACAGTGACAGGAAACAAGACTCAGATGCCAAGCATGTGCTTACTGACTATCTGTGTATCAATCACCTTTGGAGGAAGTCAGTTTGGGCCATGTTTAAAATCAGCTGGGTTTTATTTTTTTGAGATTGAATGGTAGTCTGTTTATCCCTGATACTAAGCCCTTATCAGATAGATGATCTGAAAATCTCCCATCTTGTTGATATGATCTTTTGCCACATGACATTGACAATTTCATGAAGCCTGATAGTCTATTTTTTCTTTAGTGGCCCAAGCCTTTGATGTCCTATAAAAAAAAAATCATTGCTTAATCCAATATCATGAAGCTTTTGTCCTAGGCTTCTTTCTCAGGGTTTGGCAGTTTTAGGCCTTACATGGAGGTCTTTGGTTATTGCATGAGTCCAGCCTTCTTCTTTTGCATGTGGAGTCCCAGTTTGCCCAGCACCACCTGTCAAGGAGACATTGGCTTTGCTTTGGTATCTGTTTTTCTTGGTTAATAGATGGCTTATATTGCTTTATTGAGATCTGTCATGTTCTTTTTTTGTGGTGGCCTAGTACCTTTGGATGTGCATGGGGCAATTAGGTTTTTCTTTTATTTTCTTTTTTAAGATTTATTTATTATGTATACAGCGTTCTGCCTGCATATATGTCTGCAGGCCAGAAGGGGCACCAGATCTCATTATAGATGGTTGTGAGCCACCATGTGGTTGCTGGGAATTGAACTCAGGACCTCTGGAAGAGCAATCAGTGCTCTTATCCACTGAGCCATCTCTCCAGCCCCAGGTTTTTTTTCTAATAGGTGCCTTAGAAGATAAAGTTGCATAGTGTAACTTTGTATATAATGTTTATCTGCAGTGTTTGGACAGTGTTACAGAATACAACAGTGTAGGTGTGTATCTGTGAGGTGGTAACACTGTTACAAGGTGAAGCATTAAAGGTACCCATTTGGGAGCCTGGGCTCTGCAGGGCATCCTTAAAGACTACTCTGGGAATCTGAAGCAGCTTAGAACTGAGTGTCCCACCCAAGAATGGCAGTGGGTCCTGGGATAAGCATCCTGTGTGTCAGACAGAGGAAGAAGATGGCTGGGGAGGCTAGTAAGTGGACTCTACAGAGTTAAGTGTGACTTGAGTCATTTCAAGAGAGCCTTGAGGACCCTAGAGGATGGCCCTGACCCCCCTGGCTCCAATATAGAGACTGATGTACAAGAGAGGTGGGCAGGGGTTTTTTAAGGAGAAAGACCATTTTCCTCATATCCAAAGGGGCTTGAGAAGGACTGAGGAAGGTTGATTGTTCAGTGTATACCCCAGGATATTCCTGGAAGCCAGTCACAGTCATGAACCATGAAGGCAGAGCTGCAGCGGGGAGTGGGTCCTGGAGGAAGGCACACAGCATCAGTGACTGTGGGCCAGGTCCCCAGAGGGCTTTAAGCAGCAGTCTGGGAAGCTTCTAACTGGGGACTTGGGGGTTCCTGGGGAGAGACTGCCCTTGTACTATGGGAAGTTTAGCTTGGAGGACAGAGTAACCACCAAAGGTTTTTATTTTTATTTTGTTTGTGGTATATGTGTGTATACATGTTCCTTTACACACATGTATGTGTGGAGGCCAGAGGTTGACATCAATGTCTTCTATCATTTGCTACCTTATGTTTTTTGAGACAGGGTTTCTCATGAACCCAGAACTCTCCCATTCAGCTTGATTATCTGGCCAGGGAGCTCCTGAATCCCACCTGTCCATGTCCCCCCAGTGCTAGGATTACAGGCACACACGGCCATACCTGGAATTTCACATGGGTGCTCAGGGTTTAAATTTAGGTCCTTATTCTCATGCAACAAATGCTTTATTCCCTGAGCCATATTCTCAGCCTCCAGGGTTTTAATTTGATACTCTGTGTTCACTAACTTGGCTTGGAGAATGGGATTGATGAGAGCCCAAAGTCCCTATCCCTGTTATAGCCTTTCCTCTGTTCCATGCTTAGGATCAGGGTCTCTGCTGCTTAGGATTCAGAGCCTGGCAAATACTGTCCTCTGGCCCAAACTGGTCTGCAACAAAGAAGGCTGGGTCCCTGAGGACTGTGTCAGTGACCTGAGGAGGATACTCAGTCCTCAGCCTAAGGGAGGCCAGGTCCTGTGCAGAGGGTGTGCCTAGCTATTCCAGACACCAGGCAGGAAGTAGCAGTTCCCACTCATGTACAAGGGGGTGACATGAAGAGTTCCCACATGGTGGAGGTGTTGGCATTTCTGCCTCACCATTTTGACAGGTCCCTTTCTTTTTCTTTAGTCCCATGTCCTACCCTTGTACTATCAGCTGCTGGCTCTGGGTCTTCTAGAGAGAGGGCGGGGTGGGGGGAGACTCCCTGAAGGAAGGGAGCTTGGCAGCCACTGGCTGAGCCTAAGGTGGCAGGTATAGGCAGTTTCCTGGAGGGTCCTGAGGAAGGTGGCATGGGGCAGGCTTTGGGGGTTCCAAAAGACAACCACTGCAGTGTGCTCTCTGATGCATTCCAATACCCCACACTGTGGCTGATGGGTTTTCTCTGTCCTTTATGGTTGGTGTCCATATAGATAGGATGCTACTAGGCTGTCCCATCCTCCTTCCCATTTGCAGTTCTCTGGGATACAGGTTAGGTATTCCATTGAAAGCCAGCCATCTTCAGAGCCTTGCAGGCTCCTTGGTGCTTCCTGTGAGAATCTCCTGCCTTCTGACTGATGTCCTCTGACCCTGTTATGAGGGGCTGTCTTCACCCACCACTGTTCTTGCTACCCTGGTCTCTAGGCTTTGTTCATGCTGAGCCATGCTCAAGGCCTTTGTGCATGCAATTAATTAGAGTACCTGTCTCCAGTTCTGACACAGCTTCAATATCGCTACCCAATGAGGCCAACAGGCCCACCACTCACAGGACACCCCCTTGTTCTCCCTGGCCTACTATTTATGGTGACCTTGCCCTCCCTGACCCACTGGTCACTGTGACCTCACCTTGAGTTTTTCCTATCCTGTTATTTGTTAGTTTTCTTCCCTCCTAGTTTCCTATGTCTGTGTTTTCTGTTGCTACACCTCTAGAGTCTGCATTGTGCACACAGTGGGTGCTTTCTGGGTGGGGACTGCTAGGGTGCACCAAGGCTTGAGTTTCTCGTGGGCCCTTGAGAATGGGTGGGGCCAGGTCTGGCAGGTAGGGTTAGGCCTGTGCCTTTCCTTCTAAAGCTACAGCACTACCAGAAGGCACTGTGAAGTGAAAACATGATTCAAATTGACACCTGTCTCCAAAACCTTCCCAGAGCGAGAATAGCTTGGTCAAGCCCAGCCATCCCCTGTGGGCAGCCTCTATGTAGGCAGGGCCCTCTCTAGCTAAGTCCTGGGCACTCAATGGCCTAGGAAGTCTGGGTGCTGGGTAAGTATCATTTGGTCCACTGGCCATGGGGCCCTGTGGCCAAGAGCTCCTATGTAGGATGAGGACACTCGGCCTCAAGGAGCTGTGCCCATGGTGGCTATCACTAAGTCACTGTCCCATTCCTGCTCTAGGAGACCGGTCACTCCCCACTGCCAGATCCACCAGCCACCCCTCACTGTGAAGGCTTGGTGTCTAAAGGTGGCCCTTTAGAAGCCCACAGAGCCCCAGGGTCAGGGAGGAGGCCCTGGTGTGTGGCATGCCTGGACTCACCCTCCACTCAGTGCAGGGAGAGAGCTGAGGCCCTGAAGGATACTTGGGTTTCCCTGGGGAAGGCACAGGTCAGAGCAGAGCGTGGTAGCCGAGGAAGAGGCTCAGGAAGTGAAGTGTGTCCTGGTCAGCCAGAAGAGGAGGAAGCAGGGTGGCTTCCTGAGAGGAGCCTCCAGAGTCTTCTCTGGGTCTTACCCCAGTGTGATGATGAAAAACCCTAGGGTTCAGTGTCTGCCATGTGCCTGCTGGGCCAGGGTCCTTACAGGGCCATGCTACTCAGTGCAATCAGCCCATCCTTACATAGTCACCTGGGCCCCAGTTCCATAAAAGTTCATGGTCCTGCCCCAAGGCAGTGACGCTAGGTACTATATATATATCTAACCTGCTAGGGCACAAAAGGCCTTGGGCAGCCCTTGGCCTTCCTCTAGTCCCTGGGAGCTTGTATCTGAGGGTGTCATTTGGAGCCCAGGTGTATGGCTGCTGATCTCTAGCATGTGGTCTAGGCATGCCCACTGCTGATCCTCCTCCTTAGGGCTCTGCCAGGTTTCCTTCCTCTGCCTTAATGCCCACCATACCAGCTGCCATGTTCAGCCTTTGGGAGTGAGCTGAAGTCAAGGGTGGGAAGGGCCTCATCCCCTCAGTTCAGTGAGCTCTTAGTGCACTAGAAGCAACCCCGCCAGGGTCCTGGTGGAGGAGCTGTGGCCGGGTTGGGTGGCTGGTGAGAGCAGAAGGGCTGGAACAGGGCAGCAACAAGGGCTGATGGGGCTGGTACAGGACACTGGATGATGTCTAGGGAGTCCCACAGTCCCTAGTTGACCAAGAGTTCTCACCTGGCCTGGCCTGTGAGTGGAGGGGCAGGCAGGTGGGTAGGACTGTGGATGTGGCCTGGTTGGCTCCCAGAGGCATCCGTGACTGTGCAGAGTGCAGCTTGGGGTTGGACTTGGGGGACAGCAGCAGATGGGTGGTGTTTCCATGATGGGTGGCCAGGGAAAGTGTGTCTGTCCGGTACATCTCCTTTGACATTTGTGATCACCCATATCCTATCCCTCCTTTTCCTGTCCTCCACCCTGACCCCTCACATCTCTGTCACCCATCCCTGTAGCCCTATATTCATATCACTCACCCCTGTGCCCTGTTCACTGTCCTCTCTTGTGCTTCCACAGGGAAGCCCTGTCCATGTGGGATGTTGCATGGCCACAGCATGGGACTGACAGGGACACTGTGCCACCCCATCCCAAAGCGTTGTGTCTTGTGGTCACACCTTGTGCAGACACCTGCCAAGAGCTCAAGCCTTGCCTGGGCCCCAGAAGAACGGTCCCATTGATGAGATGCTGCCTGGGGCTGTGTGCTTGGTGAGGCTACACCAAAGTGAATGTGTCCACCTTGTTTTGTCATCTGAGGCTTTTCTTGGTCCAAGTCACTTGGTCAACCAGAGGAGGGCTTCAGGAGGTGCCTGGCACGGAGGCAGGGTCTCAGGAAGCTGAGGTCCCTAGCTCAGGAAGAGACCTGTGGCTCCCCTGGGGCCTCCCTCCAGCCTGACTGGACTTAGTGAGAGGGAGGGTCCCTCAAGGAGAAAACCAAAGAGCTGAGTGGGTTTAAGGCCATCAGGTATTGTGAGCCATGAGACATGGCTTCAAGGACCCAGGATGTTCCCTCCTGGTCCTTGACTCCAGTATATGATTCCAGGACACCTCTAACCGGGGCACCAAGGTCACTCACACAGCATCAAGGTCGGGGTCTATCAAGTAGAAATGACAGGCTGTCCAGTACATGTGCTTGGTCCTCACAGAGGCCTTTCCCAGGAGGAGCAGAAGCTGCCACTGAGATAAGATGCTGTTCATTCCATTCTCTGCTCTGCCAGCTTTCCTCCCTGAGCCTGAGTTTCCCACTTGGCAGGAAGCTGGCCTGCCAGGTGACTCCCCACCTCAGTGCCAAATGCTCCACCAAAGCTGGGTGGACACTGAGTGTGCATGGCTCTGACCTTCTGCCAGAGCCTCCTGCCAGGCCATCTGTTGGGCTTTGGGGGAATCCTGGGCTTTGAACCAGCAGGATCAGGTCAGCAGGGGTTGCTATCCATGAAACAGGCATCTCAATGCCCACCCCTCACATTGACGTTTTGCATAAATGGGGCATCTGAGCTCATTGTCATGAATCAAGTCACAGGACAGCAGGGCTGGCACAGCTGCATTCTGTGGATGGCTAAGAGCTCCACTTGGCTCCTGTGTCCAGTCTTGAGGTCATGTTACCTTTTCTTTTCCCCAGAAGCCTCAGAACTGGTCTTCTGGATTCTGCTGGCTGGGTGAGGTGTACCTTATGATGAGCTCTGCTTCAGGCCTATCCCATCTACAACAGTGGAGCTCTACCCCAGCGACCCAGGCTGAGGTTTTGAGACAAGAATCAGATGCTATGCCTAGGCTGGCATTAGAGTAGTTATGGTAGATTCTCTCCCCCAGCTAACCTCAGGGCTCAGTTTCTCTAGGTAGAGCAAAGACTAGACCCTGGCCTCCATACAGTCACACTAATCACACTGTCTGCCGTCTAGTGGCTCCTGTGGGGCCACTACTACTACTAAGATGTCCCCCTGAGGCTCTACAAAGTAGCTCTGGGGAACTGGGTGGTCTGTGGCGCAATTGCTCCCTGGGCCTCATCTGGGTGGCTGTGCCTCCTCTGAGTGACCCATGGCAGGCTGCTACTGTTTGGTGACCCTGTTTTCTCTCACTGGTGCCCTCTGCTGTCAGCATATCTGAGTGACACTTTAACTCCTGCATAGGTAAAATTCCAGATCCTGTGACCAGTGAAGTCCTTCTGGAGTGTGGGGGTTGCAGCAGGAAGCTGATCTGCTTCGAGGGTGCAGGTTAGGAGATCCACTCACCCAACCTGTCCTAACGGAGTCCAGTGATCCACACTAGCCCATGTCCTCTTCATCAGTCTCCATTCCTGGGAAGCCCTCCACCACTGTGCCTTACAGGGGGTCAGGGGCAGAGGCCTGCCCTGCCTACTTGGAAACATTGCCTGTTCCAGGTCTGTGATCCTTCCATGTAGAGGGGATGTTAGGGGCCACCTCACACCACCTTGGCCACCCCACACTGCACTCCTCTAGCTGATCAAAGGTGACAGTGCCCAAGCCCTACAGAGACAACTGTGGCTGCCTGTTCCTGAAGGGAGACAGGTAGATCACCCCTGGCCACCTCGTCAATTCTCTGGCCTTTGATCACCTTCATATGCAAAACTCAGCTCTCCCTCCCAGGTTGCCTTATTGGAGGTTTGTACCAGATAAGACAGCGGGACCTGAACAAGCTTCTGCCAGAGATGCTGCACAAGCCCTTGGTGATATCTTGTAGAGAGAGAGACTCTGTGGTCCCAGAGCCCAGGCCTGTTAATGCGACTATTAGAATATTCATGGTGTGGCTGGAATTGGGTACCTTGGAACAAGGGGGTTGATCTGATGACAGTCCCCCTTTACTGAGCACAGACAGTTGCTGAGCAGCCTTGATGTGTTTCCACTCCCCTATGGGGAAACTGAGGCTCAGAAATTGCACAATAGCTTGGTGGATAGGGATTCAGGGAATTTTCCAAATAGGGCTGAACTATGAGAATGCAGACATATGCAGGTATCTGTCTGGTTGTGGGGATGCATCAACCCAGTGAACTACCTGCTACTCCTGAGTAGGCAGTGTCCACTTTCCTCCAGGGAGGCCAGATCTAGATGAGCCTGCTGGGCCAGAGCAGTCCTGTGTAGAGACATCTCTATGAAACACAGACCGTGTCTGAAGGGGGAGGATGTGTACAGGTGCATGTGACCCCACTTCATGCTGGAGAACCATGAGTGTCTTGACAAGCATGTGCCATGCAAGCCTGTCCCTACCACCCATTCTAAATATAGTCTGTAAAGCATCTTATCATGAGGCCTAGGGGAGCAAAGCTGGGTGTGGACGTTGGCCCAGGGACAGGACACTCTAGTACTTGCTGGCTCTGGCCTCCTCAGGTCCCTAGAAGAATGGCATGCCTCCATACTCACAGGCCACTGGTTCTCTCCTGAGCTCTGGGCTCTGGGGCCATAGGATAGAACACTGCCTTCCACCAGGCCTACTGACTGCCTTTGCCTTCCCCATCCCTGGTTCCTGGCTTCCCCTTGGGGGTGTGGCTTCCCTGGAGGCTTTGAGATGGGTGGGCGGAGGCTTATGCTATGTGCCCTGTTCTCACTGAATGCTGAGTGCTGTGGGACTTTGGGAAGGATACAAACCCTCTCTGATCTTCCCTTTTCAATCCTTCAAATACAGGACAGACTGCCTTTAGGCACCTACTGAGTTGACAGGAAAACATGGGTTCCTGATTGGCCCATTTTCACCTTCCCATATCTGAGGCCCATGGTTCGTATCCTGTGGGGGCCACTGTGGTCTGCACACATGCCCCTCAGAGAACCCGGATCTGTTGTGCACTGTTTGCCAGCTGAATTCTTGAGTCTTGGCTCCACACAATGACATCCAGCTGCAGTAGCCCCGGGGGCTTTTACCAGTCTGAGAGCCAGCTGCTCCAGGGCAGATGCTATGGTTTATGTTCCCCATAGGAGTCATGTATGTGTGATCAAGCAGTGGATCCCACCAGGCTGCAGATCTTCAGACACACACTTTCCACCAGACTTGCTCTGAGATAGAGGTCAATGCACTGCCCATCACAGGTTCCCCAAGCCTCAGATACAGCCACTAGCCCAGAGGGGCTGCAGGGTTCCCTCCAACCTTGGCCAGTGTTCCAGCCTCCCTGCTATGATCATATTATCTGAACACACCTCCCCCAACCCCCATCCTATCCCTCTAGTGCTCCAAAAGGTGTGTGTGTGTGTGTGTGTGTGTGTGTGTGTGTGTGTGTGTGTGAACCTCAATAGTCCCTCTCCAGTTTTCAATCTTGATTTTTGAGACAGGGTCTTTGTTGGCCCAAGATTTTCTGATTAGGCTAAACTAGCTGGCCACCGGTCCCCAGGGACCTGCCTATCTCTGCCTCCCCAATGCTGGGATTACAGGCACATGTCACCATGCCCAGCTTTTTTAACTTGGGTTCTGAGGGTCAGACTAAGGTCATCATGCTGTGGGCCAAGTGCTTTACTGATTTTCATAGCCTCCAAACACGGTTTCAAATGATAGTGCATATGATTGGTTAACCTTTCGCCAAGGATGGTCTTCATCTACCAGCATGGTAACCCAGGAAAGAAGGACCAAGATGCTCCCTGAGAGGCTTATTGGTGACAACAGGGTGACACTCTTGACTATTCTTGGGGGACTCTGCTGAAGTAAGTTTAGGATTCTGAGTGCTGGGGTAAATGAAGAGGAAAGCTGTGGACATGTGTTATCAAGGTAGGACCTAGGCTTGGGGATGGATGCTGCCTTTCTTGCCATGTGGCTTGGGATGGTCAAGCTTCTGTGAGTCCCACATGGCGGTGCTACTGGGAAGAGAAGTCCAATGTCAGGTGTTGCTCTGGGTGCTGGGAGGACACTGGGTCCTGGGCAGGGACTCCAAAATGGAAACCATGTGTTCTTGTTGCTAGTTAGCATAGCTGAATGGAGGGTGGCTTTGAAGTTCCATTGACTCTCATTGGTAGCCTGGTGGTCTCTACTTCTACAGCCCTCAGAGGGGCAAATGTGGGACACATGAACAATCAGGCTCTGTGCTTAGCCATGTGTATGACACTGTTCTGCTGTCATCCTTACACCTGCCAACTGGAGACAGCCACCAAAGGATACTCACCTGCTCATGACCTGTGCTGCCAGCTTGGCCAGCAGCAGGTGTAGGCTCAGCCCTCTGTCTTGCACTGACCCAATTCAGAGACTGTAAATGGCTTGGCTGAGCTGGAAAGGCAGAGAAGGCAGATGACTGGGCTCCCATGGAAGAGGGCCTGAGATTTCCTCTCAGCTTAACAGTTGCTCAGTCAGTCAGCAAACTCCACACACATACTGTCCTTGACCTGGTGCTGGACTTTCTGAAGGAGTGCCAGCCAATGGGCCCAGGCTGGGCACTAAGGGCTTCTCTACTAGTAAAGGAGATTTTCCAGCGACCATTGGGCTGAAGGGAGCCAAACACAGATACCTGGGAAGGAAGGCCATTCATTTTTCAGGATTCCAAGATGCCTGAGGATGCTAGTTGGGGCACAGGGTGCACTGAGGTATGCTGGGGGTGCCTACCCCATGGCCTTGGAGGAAGTGTGTGGGCAGAGGGCTTTGGAGCTCTGCAGAGTCAAGTGGATGTTCTAATCTTCTGGGGTTTCTGGACCAGATCCCGGGGAGAGTATCAGCTGGTGCTGGGGAGGCAAGGCACACCTCAGTCCTGGGGTGGGGTTAATACCCTGAAGGATCTACATTTGCCAGATCAGCACACTTAGGGGCTCCTGAGACAATGGGTTGGAAATCTTACCTCCCAGCTGGTAAGGTCACGGTCACCACAGATGATATTTCCTACCAGAACCTTTCAATGAAATGAACTATGTCCCGAGCCAGGCATAGAATGGTCTAGAGCCAGTGTGATCTCAGGGAGTAGGCAGTGATTGGCCCAGAAGAATCTCAGGCCTGGGAGCCCTGTCCATAGGCCTTTGCACCAGACTGAGACCAGGGCCCTCAGTGAGGCAGGTAGGGTCTGACCTTATAGAGGGCTGAAGTGTGGGGGCTGCTCAGCTGGTCTCTGGGGCTCCCCAGCTTTATAGCATCTCCCATTCACAGCTTGCAGACATTGTGTGGCCCAACACAGGTATGAATGTGGTCCCACACAAGATGATAAACTTATGTAAAACCTTATAAGATTTCTTTTGCTCATCAATCCCACAGTTCTCCTGTGTAGACTTTGTAGATGACAGTGTCATGACATAATGTCAAAAGGTTGAACACCTGTAAGCCTGTGGCACCAGTATACTCTTTGGCCCAACTGATTTTGATGTTGATCAAGATTTCATGATCTTCTGCAAATCACTGTTGATGGGTCTCTTGATGTAGGTTAGATGATGATCCTAAATCCCCCCTTCAAATCTGTGGTGTGACCTCATGTAGAAAAAGCTCTTGCCACTGAGGATGGCCACCATCCTGGGATGTCTGGCACACCCCAAGCCAAGGTCAACTGTCTTCCCAGAAGGTACCCGATGGGATCTGAGAGAAAAGGGGTGGCCATTCAGATAGAGGAGGTGGCTCTCCCATTCTGAGCATTGTGGCCTGAGTAACCAGGCTGAGCTTACTGTCCATGTGGCCCTGTATGTGTCCTATACAGTGTTGAACTCTTAGTCTCCCCACAGGTGGCTGTCTCTTGTTATCCCTAATCCAGGGATTTCTGAAGGTGCATAGATGGCCTAAGCCTGAGACCAGCCATCACTTACCCATGACTCCTCACTCTGGGACTCTTACTCAGGGCTTAGACAAGGGAAATTATGCCCAGCCTCTGGCACATATTGGGCCTTTCAGCATGCATTGAGATATTTTCCTTCAGGAGGTGGCCTGACCCAGCCTTTACCCTGAACAGCATGTGGGAAGGGCTGTTATGAGCAAATGGCAGCCTTGAAGTCTTCCAAACCCTGCCCACTCTATCCAACTGGCTTTTGCTGTTGGTACCATCCTATGTGCTGATCCTTCCTGGGATAACCCTAAACCTGCTGCCCCCTCTAGAAGTCCAGTATCCTGGGACATGTCCACATCCAACCTGAAGCCAGGGAGCGGGGAGTCCAGGCAATGATGAGGGTGGATGGTGGGTAGTGAGTGAGTAGGGTACCCCTCTAGGCGTCCCTTCCCAGGCAGCATATGTGAGGAGTAGAGTGGAATCTTTCCAAGTAACTCTCTGGGGAATAGTAGCATACTCCCCTAGACATGACTTTGCGGTTCACACATCAGAACTTAGTTTCTGGGGTGTTATGCATATGAAGGCTCATGGTACCTTAGGTTTTTACTTGAGCCCAAGAAGCCCATTGAACATTTATTGGTCTGTGGGGAGCTGTCCCCATGGGGCCTTGGAATATTGATACCTTCAATTACAGCTCATGGCCTGTGTGTTTGGCCAGCTCCCAGTCCACTGTCAAAGCCATTTGCTTGGTTCTCTTTCTTTTAATTTGTATGTATGTGTGTGCATGCATGCATGGGTGCACCCATAGAGGCCAAACAAGGATATCTAATCCCCTGAAGCGGGAGTTAAAGGCAGTTGTGAGTCACCCAACATGGGTGTTGGGAACTGAAACTCTGGTCCTCTGGAAGAGCAGCAGGTGCTTTTAACCATGGAGCCATCTCTGCAGCCCCGGGTTTTCTTTCTTAAATCTGCTTTAGTCATGGTGATGACCATGTCTGTGTGCTTATGTCAGAAGTGTGAAGCTCACTCGCAGAATGTGTAGTCGTTCCCACCTCCAGAACTCTCTATCTTTTTAGACTGAAACTGTTCCCAGCCTTCTGTCTCTGCAGACCTGCTAACTCTGGGGGCCTCTGAAGAGAAGCATCCTGAAGTGCATGTCCTCTCATTCCTGGCTTATCTCAAAAAGTGTCCTTAAGGTCCACCCATGCCTAGTGATCTTTTGTGTATGACATTTGCGCGCACGTGTGTGCGCGCGCGCGCGCGCGCGCGCGCGCGCACACACACACACACACACACACACCTTAAATAACAATACTTTCAGGGCACTTCACACTATTATCATGCATGCAGATATAATAGCTCAATGTCTCCTGAGATGTTTCAGTGTTACATTTTAGGTCCCGGGAATTTGATGGTAGTTAGGCTGAAGGTCAATTTCTCTGGAACAGACCCTGTGCCATTTGCATGTATAGAGCATAATCCTTCTCAATGGGATGATGAGGTGCTCGGGCTGGGGACAATATCAATATCAGACCTGTGTCTGAGTGGGTCTGGTGGCCAGGGTTCTAGGCCCAGCCCTGGCCTCTCCTGGGTCAGCTACTACTCAGGGGCCTGGCATGTATGGAGGCAATCTCCGAGTCATAGTCCCTATTTGCCATAGCTGGCCTATGCATGCCCCCATCACTGTTCCCTGTACCCCTATGCCTCCTTCTGGGGCAGCCACGTGGTGCTGGCTCGAGGCCACGTTCTGTGTTCCCAGGGCACCTGGGCACAGAGATATTGAAGTGATGTCCGATAAGGCATTGGACGTCCCTCAATGCTGGGTGGCGGTCACGGCCAATGAGTTTGATTTAGAGCGAGTGGAGAAAGCAGGCTATTGTTCCAGAGAACCTCCTGTTTCATACCCTGCACAGTGAACTCTTTTCAGAACATGCTAGTTTGTGTCTAGGGACACATGCATTTTCTTAGGCCCTAGTTTGCCTTGCTTCTGGTGGGGGAAGTAGAGAGGGCATCTTACGGTGGCCTGACCTAGGGTATGCAGGTAGGGTGAAGCGATGGTGATTGCTCTGTAGAGGCAGGAAGGGGGTGGGCAGCTGGCCTTTGAGCTCCCCAAAGGCAGAGACCCTTGGTGCGGCCTCTCTGAAGCTCCCAGCCCCACCCAGGCCAGGAACAGATAAAGTAGCAAATAAGATAATACTCATTTTATCGGGAGTAGATAAAGAATAAACTATGCTGTATAACCCTTTCTCGGGCAGCACAGTGTGTTTAAATATTTGAAGAACTGTTTAGTTTTCGGAATACTTGAGGCTAAAAGGCAGCCAGCACGTGGGGGCAGATTGCCACCATTGTCCCCAACCTCAAGGTTCCTGGGCAGGTCAGCAGGGCTAGCTGTGGTGAGTGCGTTGCCTGGCTCCGGCCACCCTCCTGGTCACTAGGTGGTTTTCTGTCTGCGCTGAGAACTTAGCTGTTCTGCACCTCTACCCCGGGATTGGTCTGTGTGTCCAAGGCCTTCCCTGCTGCCAGTGGGGGCAGTCAGAGAGTAGGGGGCCCTTCCACACAGCCTTGTTTGCACACCTCCTTCCAGGCTGTTGGAATTTCTCCCCACAGGCTGCAGCTGCTGCCCTCCTGAGGCCCTGAGCCTCCTGCAGATGTGGACAGAGTGGCCTGCAGCAGCCATTCCTCCTCTTGTGGCCTATGGGAAGGTCTTTGATCCCTTGCTACACATAAGCTCTCTGATCCTCGGGTTCTGTAGCTATTGTATTCCATTTTGGAGCCAAGGCTACCTTACGGGGCTTGAAAGGCTAAGCTGTCAACCTGACAGTGAAAGAATCGAAATCCCATTAGGAGATATGTCATTGTCACCTCGTGGTTCGGCCTGGGTGACCTAAGGAGCCCCAGGAACCTCAGTGTCCCCTCTGAAATAGCAGCTGGATTCCATCACGGTAGCACTGTGACCTGTCAGATTCCTGTGGGACAGGTGTTACTCTCTGTCAAGTTCTGGCCAGGTGATAAGTGAGTGGACCTGGCCGCAGAATGCCCTGAAAGGATTCCTTGACATTGGACCTTAAGGTGCTCCCTGGGTTGCAGGAGGTTTTCATCATGTGTGGTGACACCAGGAATTTGGAGGCTCCTCAAAGACCTTGGGATAAACACCACCTCACTTCTAGGTGTTGAGCCCCGGAGGGGTGTGCATTGTGCTGTAACCCGTAGCTCCATGAGAGGGTGTCTCTAAGCTCCTACCACGCCAATGGGGAATGGGGGCCACTTGACTATTTCACTGTTGAGGGGCAGCCAGAAGGGGCTGCGTCTCTTCATGCTGGTCCTTCTCTGGCTCCATGTGTAACCAATGGTCTGGGGTGGGGCGTCTGTTCTTCTTTCTGTTACCCAGGGATGGACCCAACCCTGCTTCCCTGCCTGCTGCAAGTGAAAACAGCACACACCCAGGATTAGTAAGGTCCTGCTGTGTGAAGAGTCAGCCTGAGGAGAGAGCAGAGCCTAGCCAGAGAGGAACTGAGTCCCAAAAGGCCATAAGGGCCTCAGAAAGCAGATAGGGATCCATGACTGAGAACCAGACCTCTCCAGCAGGCCTGGATGGAGGCCAACCCTGTGGGTGGGTGGTGGAGGGGTGCTCACCTCACCCAGTGTTTGCTGGGTCCACACAAGAGCCAAGGCTTCTTGATGACCCATGTGGCTGGTCCACCACACAGGGGCTTCCACGGACCAATGCCATACAACGTGACCATCCACGTGGTTACCACTGGCCACGGGAAACACCACTAGGGGGTCCGGGAGGACCTGGGTGTGCTGTCATGTTGCTCTGGGAGGGTCCCCAGGGCGGAGGCAATGCGGAGAGTAGATGTGAGGAAACAATCACTGGTAGCAGCACTGGGTGCCAAGGTTAGAGGCTGGCTACAGCCAGAGCCCTAGGCCTGCGAGGAAAGCATGGCGGGAGAGAAGGCCTCAATCTGGGGAGTGATGAGTGCTGAAGCCTACCCAGGGGTCCTTCTGGGGCCAAATCAGATGTGTGCTCCAGGTGAGCATCCTGGGGTGGATGGTGGCCAGGGATCAGTGCCAATTGGGGCTATTGCCTACCGTGGCATGAGGTCACCATAGGTGTGGTGAGAGGGGCAGGAGCTAGGGATTAAATGGAGGTGTGTATGTGTTGGGGAACTGAGATCTCTGTACACCAGGCTCTCTATGAGGCACCTGTTCCAGAGATGCTCACTAGCTGGGGGTGGCTGCAGGCACTAGGAGTTGGTAGAGATACTTGGCCATAAGCGCTGTGACTGAGGTAGCATGGGGGACTGAGTAGGCACTGGAGCCACCTCTTTGCATGTGAGATGGGACCACTTTGTAGGAGCCTGAGTCTCTGTCTCCAGGCAGGGCAGTGACAGGAGGTCCTCAAGACCAGGAAGGAGGGACAGGGAGCCAGGACTGGGTCCACTGCTGTATCACACTAGGGATGATGATGAGGGGGAGCTGAAGGTGGAGTGGGTACCTGGGCGAGGGTAAGGAGGAGGCTGGGATGTGCTTTGCATGGGGGAGCAAGTGGCCATGACAAATGAAGTGTCTGTCATGGGAGAGGCATGGTTAGCTGTGACTGCAGGCTTTGACCTGGCAGGCCAGGTAGCAGAAAAGGGCAATGGGAGTGATGGGGCTTTTAGCTCTGTCGGTCCTCCAGGCCTGAGCAGTGGCTGCAAAGGCCAGGAATGGATGGAATCAGTCTTGGGAGGTACGGGAGACCCGAGTTGTGCCTCCCCCAGGAAACTCTGTGCCTGAGTCAGGCCACTGCCACTACATGGCCTCTGGGAGGTTGAGGCTGGTGGTCTGGGCCTTATAAATTGGGGAAACCAGATATGGGATTGGTGGAAGGTGTGTGAGTTCCTTGATGTGAGCAGGGGTCTGTGCTGGGGCCCTGATGTCTTTCTGTATGGCTTCTTTGTCTGCCCCTCTTTTTTTTTTTTTTTTTGAGACAGGGTTTCTCTGTGTAGCTTTGTGCCTTTCCTGGAACTCGCTTTGGAGACCAGCCTGGCCTCGAATTCTCAGAGATCCGCCTGGCTCTGTCTCCTGAGTGCTGGGATTAAAGGCGTGTGCCACCACCGCCCGGCTTTGTCTGCCCCTGGGACAGTGTGCCAGCTCCCCCACTTCCATTCTGATCCCCAAGAACCTGCCATAAGGGCATGCAGAGTCTTTGAAGCACCCCCCTGCAAGCACCTCCCTATCTGCTACCCTGTCCCTCAAATGGGGGCAACTTTGAAGGCTACCTTGGGTGGTGATACCCGGGGATGGAGAGCTCAGTGGAAGGGAGACTTATCATTTCAGTGCCCTTGGAATCAGAGCAGGTGGCGACTGTGCCCTCTGTGTGCTAGCTGTGCCTTCTGGGTGCCCTCGGGGTACAGGTCCTGGCTGTGCTTGGCCCTTCTTTCTTGGTGTCTCCCCATTAGCTGAGGGGCTGTACCCTCCTGCACTCCTGGGCATGGAGGCCCCCAGTTTGTTAAAATGGCTTTTTGGGCATCAGTTGTACACCAAGGCTCTTGGACATTCTGAGGCTGGACTATTGAGTCTCCTAGGAGCCCCTGACCTGTGGGACGTTCCTGTGGATTGGCTGCTGGACCAGAGCAGTCAGGTGACAGATGATCTTGGGATGGGGATGGGGTGGCCACCTAGTGTGGCATTTTCAAGGTCTATGTACATTGAGACACCAGTTTGGGGTCCATCCTCATGATGGTAAATGGTTTCCATCCTAGGGACCCCATGTCTGAGTGCACTAGCTGAGGGATACTTGGGGTTGCCAGCGCTAATGATCTTGCGTGTGGGGTGTCGGGAAGGAGGGAGGCAGCAGGGCAGCTGGACCAGGCACTGACCATATGCCCCTGTTTCACAGCTTCCTCATTGTTCTGGTCTGCCTCATCTTCAGTGTCCTGTCCACTATTGAACAGTATGCTGCTCTGGCCACTGGGACCCTCTTCTGGATGGTATGTAGGCACCCAGGGACATCACTGAATGTCATCACTACAAGTGGAAGAGATGAAGGAGGGCTGGGTAGAGGAGTCAGACCTGGTCTCCACCACCCTGGTACTGGGGTATCGGAGAGGGCAATTCCCCTGCATCCATGCCTGCCAGGACCCTGGGCTGTGTGTTGAAAGGCGGGAAGAACATAAGGGGACTGGAGCTGAGTGAGAAAGGAATTTGTATGGAGAACTTTCAGACTGGGCCCAGAAGGAAGGCAGGATGGCATGGGCACAATGGCACTGAGGGGTGGTGGGTGGGGGACATTGCCTAGGGCTGGGTGATTCCTGTGTATGTTATTACTGACTCATGAGTCCTGCAGGTGTCCTAGCCCAGACTCTCCCAGTCATCAGGGTGGACCCTACATCAGCCCAGGAGACTTTGATGCATCATTTCTGGCAGGATCACCATGGCAGTCCTAGTGGGCACCACAACTACTTTGATTCACAGCTCATGTCTCCCTCTCTGCAGACCAGGCCTGGGACATCTCTCCCATGTGCCCTGTCCCAGCATAGAGTAACATGTGGAAAGTTTGAGGAATGGAATTCCCAAATGCCAGGGTCCAGCCACATTCTATGAAGGGCTTGAGGACTGTCCTTTGTGACCCACATACTGTGAGACACTTGGGAGACTGTCTTTTATGATGATCCCATACTCTGTGAAGGACTTGGGAACTGTCCTGTGTGACCCTACGCTCTGAGGAGCCAACCTTCAGGGTACTGTGTGGTGTGTGAACCTACATGCTTGGAGGGACTGAAGGACTGTTTATCTGGCAGTTGTGAGCCCTGAAACAGGGCCAGGGTTGGATATTGCAACTGAGGCAGACGCTGTTCTGGAAGGGCTATCCAGAGCCTAGAGCCAGTTGCCACGAGAGTAGAGTACCCCATGCATCACCATTCACTGTTGGGCCAGACATGGGGCCGTGTGGACTTTAGAAGTGGTGTGGATGCCGCCCGCCATGATGCTGCTGAGAAGGCGGGTGCAGGCCAGCATGGCTGGGACTAAGGGTGAAAGATGGTGACTGGTGCAGCCGAATGGCCTTCTGCTGGGGTACATTAGTGTTTTCCTCTTGCGATGGGATGTTCCCGATGCTCACAGGGAGCAAGGACCACAATTAGCTGTCCCTCACTGTGATTCAAGACCTAGCTGTCAGCTGGGAAGCTTGTCTTGCTAGGTCTTGAATCACAGTGAGGGCCACTCAGTGGCACACGTTTTTCATGTGTCAACTTTGTCTTTCCTCTATTACTTCTAGATTTTGAGCCGCAGGGAATATCCCTTCCCTGGGTCATAGAGGTCTCTGGTTCTGGCCTGAATGTGATGTCTTCTTCCTCAGGTTTGAGCGGTCATATGTGATGCTGCCAATGGCTTTGGGAATCTCCACTGTTCCGTCCCATCTCTAGCTTCCCAGCACAGAATGCCACTCACCCCAAAGCCCCCCATTTCCCCTCACCATAGGATGTGTGTCTTCACTGTGGACCAAATCAGACATGGGCCTTGCCTGGAAGTACCCAGTTCTCCTCCACAGGCCACTGGAGGGTTCATCTGGCCAGGCTCCTGCACCCTACAGTGGGCTCTGTAGCATATTTCAGGGGTCCCTGGCAATTTCCTTGTCCCCACTCCCAGCCTGACCCAGGACAATGCACCCAACCTAGGACACACCTCGTGTTAACTATGTTGGGGATACCCACATGGCTGTGGTGCCAGGCAGTGGTGTGTCTGCCTCTGTGGGGGTCACTGTGGTTTTGCATGTGGTTTTGGCAGCTGGTAACATGGAGAAGCTGTGATTGAGAGTTGTAGTCACTAGAGGGTGACTTCTCTTCTGATATATTCTGAGACCATGGTGAAAGGCTATGCTGTCCCTGCACTTCACAATGGTGCCTGTGCCTATGAACACTGAGCTTCAAGTGTGGGTCGGTTCCTTGGGCTTTAAAAAAAAAAAAGCAACATCCAGCCAATGTGCCTATTCTCTAGTTGGTTCCATGTGGCTGGCAAGATGCTATCAAATCTTAGCTGGTATCTCTCTTGATGTGTTGGCCAGCCAGTCTCGATTTCTTGGGTGACATCTCTCAGTCCCAGAATATAATCTTTCATGACCTGTCCAATGGAGCTTTTCTATTTTCTTGGGGACTTTTGCGTGATGCTTGCATCCTTCCACAGGGTGAGAGGGCCCTGGGTCCCTTAGTCTTATGTGTGATGATATTCCTATAGGTTCTTCTCAGGATTGTTCCCTTGTCCACTATAGAACTGGCTGTCACACAGGCAAGGTCTAGTGTCTGACTATGTTGTGAGAGGTCACAGTACCTGGTTGCTGCTGAGGGGAATGGCCCAGGTTTCTCCCCCAAGGAGCTAGGGTTCTGGAATCCCTGGCTTGGGACTTGGGCTGGAGAGCCTAGGCCAAACGTACCTGCTAGTTCTTGTGTTGAGCAGGGCCTGACGGTCAGAACACTTCCCTGGAAGTTCTGTAAGCATGCATTCATGAGAATGTGTTCACACAAGCATGTACCCATGTATTCAAACCTGTGTCTTTAAGCAAGTGTGTGTTTGATCTGAGCATGTGTGTGAGTGTGAGTGGATATTTACATGTGTTTGATTTCCTGTATACCTGTGCACTTGTGTGTAAATTTGTGTGTATCTGCATATGCAACTATGTTCATGCCTAT